>NC_080384.1:8374772-8974772 GCF_014773155.1 Arachis stenosperma
CCTTCAATTTGTGGAGATATAATATAGCTGAGTTTTTTAATAAAAAAATGTGAAATTATTAGGATGTTTTTTTTTTGGTTTCCCGGTATCCCCCAACCCGGCAGGTCAAAGACTAATCCGTCGCGGTACTGAGCTCCATTTAAGGGTTGCCGCTGGCCAATGGGTTGCTGCATGCACAAGGCGGGATTCGAACCCCGACACTTACTTAAGCGGACTAGTGAGCTAACCACTAGACCAACCCAACTTGGTTTAAAATGAAGTACTATCATTATCATTTTTGGTATACAAAAGGGCCAGAGGCCCAAAAAAGCACAAAAAAAAAACTACTCTAATAAAAATGAGTTTCAGTAATTAGTATTGAGATTATGCTTCAAACCCCAATTTGCTATCCAGTTTGTACAGGTATTAACTTCTTTATAAAAATGAGTAATCTTTATCTATCAATCTCTAGTGAGAAAGTTTTCTAATTCTATGATACAATATGGTGTCATTTCTACTTCTTATCTATTTTCCTAAAATATTATCTGTTACTGTTCTAGAATTATTCTTTCTAATAAAATTTTGGATAATGTCTTTCTGCTTGATAAACGGAGTTGGTTTATAAAGAACCTGTCTATGACAATAAATTTATCTTGCCTCTTTGGAGTTGATTTTTCTCATTGTGGTATTACCACAATAAGCTTGTGTTTGAAGACAAATGATTCACTTGTGGCTGCTATAAACGCCATTAGGAATCGTTGTGCTGAGATTGTTAGGGTGATGAAAAGTTATGTTTCGATCAAATCCTATAATTCAGCCCATGACAGTCTTATTAGGTGGTGCCCCCGCCAGAGCATTGCTTCAAGCTAGCTAAATGTTGATAGCTCATTTTTCGGGCAAAAGAATAGTGTGACTTGTGGTGGCATGTTTAGAAATCACTTTCGGAAGATATATCACAAGTTTTTTTATCACATTAGATGTTGTTTATCGTCCATGCTGAGTTATAGGGATTTATCAAAAGCTTGCAAATAGTCATTGCTAAAGAGCTCTAACACATTAATATCGAGTTAGACTCTTGGACGACAGTGAAATTCATTAAAGAAGGATGCCATGAATCCCACTCTTGCAAGCCTCTCTTGGATGATATTAAACTCTTAGTCCCGACTTCAAAAAGTGAATATTGTGCACACATTGCGTAAAGCCAACTCTGCAGACACTCTAGCAAAAAAAGGCCAGGACCTTCCATTGGCCTCCATCTATTTGATGATTCTCCTCTAGATATATGTTATGCCTTGTCTATGAACTGTGCTGGTTCCCTTAGAATGAGGGGTATAGTTCATTTTGTTTGTCTTTTTTGGGATCCTTGACCCTATATGTTCACGATAAAAAAAAAAGAATGCTCTAACCACACCTTCAGAGCTCCGCAATGAAGGCTGAGCAAATTTCCAAGTTCCTTGTATAACCAATAATCTATTTTCCCTCATTGTTTTTAATAAGACCCATGATTCTTCTTGGCTACACTATTTGAATTTATCTGACCCAATTGGTGGGGGGAAGGGAGGTTTCATTTAATATTTATTTGGTGGCTCACTCTAGAACCTATACTTAGCTGCTTGTTGTTGACTGCTTTTTGTATGATGTGGGCATACTTCTGTATAGAGAGTGGGCGTTGTTTAGGCTCTTGAAAGAGAATAGTTTCATATTTCTCTATTTCCAGAGATACCACAGGCCTACTGAAAAGATGTAACACCAGTCTACCAATGGTTTGTTCCCTAATTCGAGCTAAGGTACCTATCAATCCAATCTTCCAAATCTAAAGCATGGAAGTTCAGAAGCTACCAGGGTCTACTAAATTTCCTCGGATTCCTTTCGCTCCCTCACAGTCACAGAGCACATGAAGGGTGTCTTCCTGATGGATGTGACAAATTGGCATAGGGGAGAGACCTCATACCACTTATATCTTCTGTCACTAGTCATGAGTTACGTGAGGTGCTTGCCAAAGGAAGGTGGCAATACGATGAAGAACCTTCCAATTCCAAATCCTTCTCCATATGTGTTTACTTGGAGGGCTGTTGGACAGCACTAAATACGTGGATTTAATGGATAAGCGCCCATCATAGGTGTGCTTCCACGCCGGGGTGTGCGTGCGCAAGCCCAGGAGATTTCAATGTGCGCGTACGCATAGAGGTGTGCGTATGCACAAGTGCAAAATTTCACAATCTGTTCGCTCGCACAAGGCGTGCAAACGTCCTCAACAGAATGCACCTTCCAACGTGTGCGTGCGCACAGCTTGCAGAACTTCGTTGGTTATGTGAGCGCACAGGGCGTGTTAGCGCTCCCATCATAGCCATGTCCCCGTGTGTGCGCACAAGACTATGCGTGCGCACTGGTTTAAAAATTCACGGGTGTGCGTGCGCACAAGGTTGTGTGCACACAAACCAGAAATCACAAAATTCTGCAACATTACAGAATTCAGATTTTACACCAAAACTCTCAACAATCATATCTTTTTCTACAAATTTATTTTTCCACAAAATTTAAACCATTTTAAAGCTTGTTCATCATCTTTCAATTGATATAAAATGCATTCAATTTCAAGCACGGTAGCTAAAGATATGATTCATTGAAGTTCATCAAAATTTTGGTTTTACCAAAGTTCACTAGTTCTCAACTTCCCACAATCCTCAACCAAAGTCAAACCAAAACCATACCAAATTCTAATTTACCTCATAACTCACCATTTGTATCACATTCCACCATTCATACCAAATTTTTTCCTTCACACTTCATTGTTCTCAACCTCAATGTCAAATAAAATCAATCCTTCATCAACACATTCATAAATCATAAATCTATCAATACCAAGCATCATAATCAATCTCATTTCATCTCATTTAAATCTTTACACCATCTTTATCAATTTCAACATCATAATTCATCAACATATTCAAAAATCATCAATTCATCATAATTCATCATAAAATCATCGTTCAACAATTCAACAACCATTTCAATTCAACCTATCCTATGGGTCACTAGTCTAAGTGTCCAGAAATATATATTACATAGAGAAAACCAAAATCATAACTTAGTTGATTCTCAATATGTACCAAAACCCAAATAGAGCACAATTCAAGCCTCCAATCCACAACCAAGTCACCAACCAATTCCATAAGCATCAACAATCACCAACAAGCTCCAACATTCAAGCTAATATCACAATTTCATATAAATCAAAACCTAATACTCACAATTAATCAATGTACAAGGGTTCTTGAGAAGTCTTACCTCATTCACTGAAATTTGGGATATAACCCAACATTTTCTCACTAATGATTAGCACCTAAACAACCAAAACACAAATTTTTCTCAAGATCAACACTCACCAAACTCGAAATTCTTAGGGCAGCAGGAAAGAAAAACTCAAAATCTTACCTATGAAGGTTAGATGAAGTAACAGGCTCGGAAAGAGCTTCGCGTAGTCGCTGACGGCACGCGAATCGGAGCACTGTAGCTCGAGATATGGCCACTGAAAGTGACGAGTGAATAGTATTTTTGAAACCCCATCCTCTCTTCTCACTTCAGCTGCAACTGTCACTCTCTAAGTGTTATGGTGCTGAATGGGGTTCACTTAAGTGTTTATATATGTTGGGTTTGGGTCCAACTTGGATCCGATCCAATCCGTTAATATTTTTAGCCCGTTTAATCCAATTTGGACCAAACTTTTAAAATTAATGCCTAGTTTTTCTATTTCTAATATTTTCTAAGGTTTTTTACTATTTTTAATTTTTCTCACACAGTAGGACAAACTTAAATTGGTTCGACCGATTCGGCTACCGGTTGCAATTTTTACTCGGTTTTTGCCAAAAATACATTTTCTAACTCAGAAATCTATTGAGTCCAAAAATTATATTTAAATTCTCAAATTATCATTCTAAATTTTCGGATCCTATTTTGGCCAATATTAATTATTTAATTAGACAGTTAATTAGTCGCGGTTCTTACATCATGAACACAAAACAAATACAAATAAATTTAAATAATCTCAAGCATTGGTCTAACATAAACAAAATTATATTGATCAATCATATGTTCTAGGTGTATGCAAAAGACAAGATTTAATGAGCGTAAAAATCCAAAACAAAGAACCATTGCATCCACAGATAAAGGTTAAACATTACACAACTAGTGAAGATTATAGGCAAATTATTCGACTATAGCTAGATTTAAATTAATTACAGTTGTGATCAAGTCACAGTGGTTATAAACTAGCTATCCGAGTTAACTTTAACATTGTCATGTAGTATACATACAGTTTCATATTATTGCAACAATTATATATATTATTGACCTTAAAGTTCAGAACATATTCATCATCGAAGAAATTAAATTAAAATTACTATAATAAAAGATGCTATAGTTTAGGGGTGTTCGTAGTGCGGTTTGGTTTAATTTTTTAGAAAAAAGTCATCTGATCCAATAGTTTAATTAAATTACGGTTCAATTTGGTTCGGTTCGTTCAATTTTTCAATCAATTCAAAGAAAAGCCTGCCATATTATTTCACAAAATTATAACATTAAAATCATATAACACAAATATGCAATAACTAACAAAAGTCTTGATTTAATAAAATTCAATGACAAAAGAAAATAAATAAAAACTCAAAATCACAATTTCACAAACATGTCAAGGAATTCCTAAATGTAGTAAAACAAATGAACTAACTCTATTAAATGATACAAATAACACAAGACTAACAGAAATGTCATTGCATTATGTAAGAAATAACACATCTAAAGATATTACAAACAATAAAATTTTTTCTTTCTATTTTTAATACCATTATTTCAGTATATTTAGAATGTTGAAGACATCTTTCATAGTACAAAGAACTTCATAACTTGCAATTGAAATGCACTTCATAGTAGCGGCAGTTTCGACTGGAAACGCTAATCTCTTGAGATCGTCGATTCCAATGTTAGAGTTGAAAATTGGGGTTCGTTTGGATTTGGGGTACACCAGGAGGAGGGGCAAGCGGATTATAAGTCAACCCGAAAGATTTTGCGGATAAGAGAGAGTGTAGGGTCAAGGAAGCTGAAGATGGTTTTGTTGTTGTTGATGATGGTGATGGTGATGGAGCTGAGGGATGGGGTGATCGTGACTGTTTTGGATGCACGGGGACGAGGGTACAAATGGAATTGTGGACCCATTAATGCGACGGCAGGATCCAGTGCTGTCGATTGTTGTTGCTGCTGCTGCCGCGGAGGTGGTGAATGGTTTTTTGGTGATGTGATTGAGGTGGACGAGGAGGTTGATGGGTGGTGTTGAGGGGGTCGTTGGATGAGAGAGAGGAACTTGCCGTCGGCAGCGGGTCTCCTCCACCGCCATTGGTGAAGTGGGTAATGGGATAGTGAAGGAGTGAGTAGCTTTTTTTTTTTTCTTTTTTCTCTTTTTATTTTATTTGATGATATTTTTTTTTGTGGAAGCCACACAAAACAACATAGTTTTAAGAGAATGACTTTTTGGTCCAGTTGTCAAAACTACCTTTTCACTAATGTGCCACGTGTTCAGCCGTAATGACAGGTTATCAGAACGAGTCACGTCTGACTTTTTCGTTAATTCTGACGAAGGCATTTGCGCAAAAAACTAATCTGACTAATTTTTAAAGAGGCGAGGAATTTAAAAATATTTTCAAATGGTCAAGAATAAAATGTTGGCAGGATAAAAAGTCGGAATCGCTTTTCTCTTTTCTTTTTTCCTTTTTCTAACTTCAATAGGTAAACATAGGCCCACTAAAACTGGAGATGTGATGGCAGAAAGCCCATAATGCAGTAGGTAATTAAAATAGTTTCCAGAAAGATTAGTTTAGTATACTAGTAGTGGGTGTGAAAAGGGAAAACTGAAAATCCGACATTCCATAGTGAGCGTGAGCAGTAACAACCGCTGTAGTTATTGTAGCAGTTTGCAAGTTGAACTTCCCATTGAGCTGTTGAGTGTTGAAAGCGCGAATATGGAATCGTCAGTGCCTTGCGGACACTCAAACCCACTTCTCTCATTCTCCAACTTCATCCATCAAAACTGCCACCGCCTCGGCGCCGAGCTCGCCACTCGTTTCAACAACACCAATAAGCGCTTCGCCGGAACCCTAGATCTTCCTCCTACGCCTCCTTTTCTTTCCCTATTGGCGTCAATCACTCAACCCAAACACGCCCTCGCCGCTGCCGCTACTCTCAGCTCCCAGCAGGTGGCCAAGTCCCTCGCCGGCACCAAACTCTTCACCGTCAGCAATTCCAACAATGAGTTCGTTCTCATCTCCGATGCTGAAGGAGCTAAGTCTATTGGATTGCTCTGCTTTCGCCAAGAGGACGCTGAAGCCTTTCTTGCTCAGGTTTGTTCTTCCCACTGGAGAGGCTCTCATATTCGTCACAATAATTGTGTGGATTTTCAATTTTCAACCTCTCGATGCTAATTTGTTTTGTTCGTCCTTGTTTTCTTAGGTTCGATCACGGAGAAGAGAACTTCGAGGCAAACCTAGGGTTGTTCCCATAAATCTGGACCAGGTTTTCTTCCCATTTCTTTCTTGTCAATTTCAATCCTTTTTAGTTTTCATAGTCAATAGAGTCGTCGCTTTCCTTCTGTCACATTCAAAGCCACTTCGGAATCAAATCCTCAAGAACTAAACAGTGAAACAGTCTGTAACGTTTTTCCCCGTTTGAATTCGTATCGATGTATCTTTTGCGGCTGCTGACTGTAACTGGAGAATTTTTGGTATTTATACTACACTTTTACATATGTTACTTTTCTTCTGCTTTAGGTATATATGCTGAAGGTTGAAGGCATTGCATTCCGATTTTTACCTGATCCAATTCAAATAAAGAATGCCATAGAGGTTAGCATCTGTTTTAATTCCTGTACTCGATATATTATCACTTAAAGCCACACCTGTTTTCTTTTTAATCATCTCATCATTTTAGTCCAATAGCAGTCACAATGTTGTATGAGTTATGTATGGGAATTGGTCAGTGATATCAATGTATGTTGATTGTACATGAAATCACAAACTTGTATTCTTAAACTCAGCCACTGGCCTGTAAGATTGGGAACTAAACTATCTTCATTTCCTTTGTTTCTCAGCTCAAAGCAGGCAAAGGCAACAAGGGAAGTTTGATGGAGTCCCTGTTTTTCAGGTATATTTCATATTTGTTGTTAGTAAACCTAAGTTTTAAGATGAACTTCTTGGGCGAGGCATGGGTGGGGTTGCAAGACTATATAGAATTTGTTTTTGTTTTTGCTGTTATGTATTTATCAGCATAATAAGTGGATTAGTACTATCTGTATGATCTTGGATGTCAATAATTTCTTTTTTCCTGCCCGGACCTAGATATCAGTTAATTAGTTGATTACAGTCAATGCATTCTATATGATATATAAATATTAAAGACAATCACTTATATGAAATACTGGAGATGGCCGATAGTTTAAAGTCATTCAACTATTTAGTGTTTCGTGGTTGGAACTTACACTAACAGTCCTTGATCTTTACTTTGTTCTTTGATCATTGCCAATATCAGTGGTTACAGTCAGACCTTTTTGTGAAGAAGAAGAATAAGCGTTACTGCCCTGTATATTTCTCAAAGGTTTGTCTGACCTACTGCTCTTCCCATTTTTTCACTTATACTATCATGGCATCATGAAGCATGTTTCTCTATAGAATATGATTACATATTAGTTATCATTGATTAAATGGACAGGAAGATGTTGAGCATGAACTATCCAAGGTTTCTAGGGCATCTAGAGGAGTTGGAGTTTCTCAGAATATAATGGTACATAGTCTTCCATCTTCTATTCATGTTTTTTTATTAATGCATCTCAGAAACACATGAGCAAATTTCAAATTCATTCTTCAGTTTCACAACCTAATGTAAGTTTTAGATATTGCTTTAGGTTTCCCTTGTTAAACTTGACAACCCTTTTGTTTGTGTAACTATACCCTGTACTCATCTTATTTACAAGATGAAATTGTTTAGGAAACGAGAATCAAAAGTAAGGGAAGCAGTTCTGCTTTGCATAAAGCTAGAAGAATTCCACTTTCTCTTTTGGGATTGATTCCACTTGGTCCTATTAATCCCGATACTTGGCTATATATATGTGTTGTTTTGTGTTCTTTTGTAATGATTCAAAAAGTACTTGCTAGATTAGAGTTTTTTTTCCCTCTCTTCAATTGTAATCTATCATTTATTTTAAACTCGCTTTGTTTCTTTTTCCCCTTTAAAAAAGCAGGTTGGTAGCTTGGAAGATGTACTGAAAAAAATGGAGGTAATTAGTCTGCTTACAGGTTAATATCTTATAATAGCTACAAGTAGTTTAAATGTTGACAAGTTCTCTCTCTTTCCGAAAATGATACAGATGAGCGAAAGGAATTCAGGATGGGAAGATTTAATTTTTATTCCACCAGGAAAAAGCCATCGCAACACATACAAGAAATTGAGGCTTGATTTACAGGTTGCAAAGTTGAGCTAACCAAAGTTTTTATGTGGTTTTTATGAGCAAATTAGATGTTGTTACATTCTAGTCAGATGGTGAGACGTCAACAACTCTCTGCCTTTCAAGTTTCAATTGTGCCGCCCTTTCTTCTTCACATCTTACCAATAAAAATTCTTTTTATAATGCAGATGCTTTTTTATAGATTCTCGGTGGATACAAGTTACACGTGAATTTGAAAGGACAAGCCGCTAACATCCATTAAAGAGGTGGATGGAATACCATTTAAGGGTGTTTAAGCAATAATGTTTATAAGTTAATAAAACGAGAGTTGTACAGTACGGTATTATTTTGGCAATACTTACAAACAATGTATTCCTTGAATTCTACTTTTATGAGTTCATGCATATTCTTTAAGATGGCTATTTTGTTGACTGGTTCCTGTTCCTGCAAAGAAAAGGATTACAAAAAGTTAGGTTAGACTGAAAACAGATCTTTCGGGTCCCACGGTTGGCGCCAAATGTTCCTGTCTGAAACTGTTCTCCGAGAAATAGCATTGACCACATCAGGTGTAATCTTAGCCCTTAGAGCTCTAGTGATGATCTGGACGCTCAAGTCAAATATTAGATACCAAAGCTAACGAAAAGATAATTTTCTGTATATTCTTAAAGACCGATAACTGACTTGGGCGTCGGAGTTCTTTTTGTAGGGTTGGAGGTCAGAATTCTGAGGATCAAACAGATCATCACTGGATCACTGGTGCTCTGGGGCCTAAAGGTTACACCCAGTGTGGTCGAGCTATTCCTCGGAGAGCAATTTCAAACAGAAACAGTTCCTATAATAATAATAATAATAATAATAAGTTGGGTGAAAGTTAAAGGAGGATTATCATAATGGATCCATCGTCGTGTAGGATTGGAAGAGCATAATTGAAACAATTAACCACCTCAAGAGAGTGATTTACCATGGACCTATAAAGACCTAGTTGACCTACTCCTACCCTCTAATTGATTGTAAGTTGTAACATAAAAATGGTAAGCTTCTCGTTGGTCTCATTTGGTGACTAGCTGACCCCACTTGGGAGTTAGTCTATTCATGGAAGGCTGCTTTGGGGGACAAAAATGTGATACTTCACCATTCTCTTGGGTTCTAGCCGTTTCCCTGAAAGGAAAATCATATTTGGTGATTCATGTCTTAAGATTTTTTATATCAGTACCAAGATAAGCGCCACCAGTTTTTCATTAGATATCAACTATCAAGAATTGTTGGAGCCTCACAATTCATGAACTAATAATTGTGATCTTTCGTTCTATTGAGGAAATAGACGGCGCAACAGAATGGTTGTTGGCCAACCTGCTCTTGTAGGTTTCAAGGTTCATATGTTTTTTAGTCCTCCTGGTACCTCAACATGGACGCCATGTTTTTACTACTATAACCCTTGATCTAGTTCTGAACTAACTCACACTAGAGAACTTAAGAGTGGATATATAAGTAATTCCCGAATTAATCTTAGAAATTCTAGTTGACCGTCAACCTGAAATGTAAGCAAAAGCAGTTTTCGTCTAGAGTCTTACTTGTCTCACGCGAAAGGGAAAGGACACGTGGAGCTGCATAGATGGTCAACTTGATTTGTGATTTACTCTAATTCTTGGAATCACTTGCTTCTTAAACCTTTCACCTTATTTAACTACTTACTTTGAGTGGAGAGAGTTCATCATTTAGAGTTTTAGATTGATAGTTAGATAGATACAGCTGAAGCTACAGCTATAGCACAAGATGGTAAAGACAATTCCATCTAAAGCGAAGGTAAGCATAATCAATTTGGTGTTCTTAGCCGTCTTTCTGGTTGTTTATGGAACCCTTCTTCTCCGGCCATCTTCTTCTCTCTATTTCGAGAATGCAGCCTCCCTTGTAAGATGCTCCCTCCGTGAATGTCGACACAAGGTAACTGACTAATAAATCAATTAAGCTGGGCCTATATCTGTTCATTTTCTTTTCTTTTTCTTGCATCATCAACTTGATAATTAACCATTTATTATTTGCTTGATAGGTAGAAAAGAGCTTCAAAATGAAAGCAGTGTTAGAGGAACCTCAACGAGAGAGATCATCAAAGAAGAACAATGCAACTAATAAGATAGAGTTACCTAGCTTCTTTGGTGATATAGGGAAAGGAATGAAGATAGGACTGGTCAACATGGATGAAGAAGATGTAAATGAGTTCAACCTGCATGGAGAAATGATACCAGTTTATTTTGAGAAGGTATCACAGTCTTTCAACTGGACAGACTTGTTTCCCGAATGGATAGACGAGGAAGAAGAGAGTGACGTGGCGTCATGCCCGGAGATACCTATGCCGGAGTATGCAGAATATGGGAGCATGGACGTCATAGTGGCCAAGCTGCCATGCAAGTACCCTGAAAAGGGGTGGGTAGGGACGTTTTCCGGTTGCAGGTTCATCTAATAGCAGCGAATCTGGCGGCAAAGAAGGGGAAGAGGGATTGGAGATGGAAGAAGACAACGAGGGTGGTTCTGTGGAGCAAGTGTAGGCCAATGATGGAGCTATTCCCATGCGACCAATTGGAGAGGAGGGAAGGTGAGTGGTGGTATTACAAAGCGGACGTGAAGAAGTTGGAGGAGAAGGTTTTGTTGCCTGTTGGGTCCTGCAACTTGGCTTTGCCTCTTTGGGAACAAGGTATGTTTTTACCGTCATTCGCTTTCGACATTTCGTTGCGTCTTTTACCCATTACCTGTCTTCTCTGGTTTGCTTTGCTTCAACTAAACAAAATAAACATGCACTAGAAAGTATAAATTAAAATGGAAACGCGCCAGGTAGGGGTCGAACCTACGACTTTCTGCTTAGGAAACAGACGCTCTATCCACTGAGCTACAGGCGCTACGTTGTAATTTCTTAAGATACATTAATTTTCACAGTGACAAGAATTAGCCAATCATGGTTCACTGCCATTTCCAAAAATTGTATTATGATATTACATTAATACATTACCCTTCATCTCACATTAAAGTTGGGTATGACCTTCTACTTTCATATATATAAAAAAAAAAGCATACATATTCAAAACATGAACGTATCTGTGTGTATCACATATGCCTGCCAACGTTTTTCATAGTACGTGGAGTGTTTTTTTTAATTTAATTTCCCTTATTAATCTTAGGAGAGAGTAGTGAGAAATTACTGCAATACATGTTGTGTAAAGTCCAACCAAAACATATTTGTACGCAAATGTTGCAATCGTTTTGACGTGTTAATATGACTTGATGTTTAATTAACGTAACTCTACGTCAAAAGCAAACCAGGCAATAGAAAATAATTTGAGTTTTATTATCATTTTGTAATATTTTTTTTAAAATAATCAGAACTATATATATATTTTTCTTTGGGACAAACGAGCTCAGTAATACAATTGCAAGGGGTTATAGTAGTGTGTTTAGTTGGGATTAGATTCTCTCAATATTTTTTTTATAAATAAGACAAAAAAACATAAAAAACATTAAAAAGATAAAAATCACACTTTAACCTTAATTGAAAAAAAATTAACGATCCATTCTCGTATTTAGTTTGTTATTTCATTGTGTAGATCTAAATTTAGCTCGCTTGCATAATAAATTTTAGGATTTTTATTTAAGATTTTTATGAGTAGAAATTTTAATTTTATTTTAATAAATTTATAATAAATATTTAAAAGTTAAAATTTATATGTTTTCTATAAAAGATTTTTAAATTAATGACTTAACATGTGTCCGTAGCTAAACTTTTTTTCATATTAACTAATAGCTAGTCACCAAAAAATATTAACTAATAGCTGATAATTAATTACTTTGTGTACATTTAGTGCGTGTTATAATACCTTCTGCGTTTCTGGTGTGTTTTGCTCCTCCTTTTAAGTTAGCTTTTAAAGTAAATTAGACCCAGTTAATTTCTTATACTAATATTTAAGTTGGACAAAAATTATTCAAACACAAGTCCCATTAATCTTTTGGTCAAAATTAATTTACAAGAGCACATTGACACCAACAAGCATTCTAAATATGCACGGAATCTTTTTCATCATGCATTTCATATACAATTGTTCTATAGATATTTTGCAAACTAATAATAGTGCATGAATATACTATGAAGTTACATTTACTAATAATATTAAGATGGAACATTAATATTCCATCTCTATATATATATATATATATATATATATATATATATATCTCAATGGAACAGTGTGTAGCTACTAGTACTACGAATAATTCTAGTTCTGTTGTTTGCACTTCATTATCATGAAAAATGGCGGGAGGAGAAGCAGAGTCAAAATCATACAACTCTCGCTATTTTAATTGTGATTAACATCCCCTAACCACTCCAATCTTTTTACGCATCATGCGAACTAACGACTCCATATTAGATTGTGATTTTGCTTTTTATTATTCTTGTTCAAAACTTGATTTAGCAGCGATTCCGATTTGTCTTCTAAGAAACCTCTTCACTAATAGTAGCTTCCAAACAAAGCATAGCTTTCTTTCAAGTTTCACAATCGATGCTGGAAAAAATGCTAAGTCTTCATTTCAATTTGAATTTTCAGGTATCGATGAGGTTTACGACGTGTCCAAGATCCAAAGAAGTGTGAAATCCAGATCAAGAAACAACCGCGAGGCCTACGCCACCGTGCTCCATTCCTCCGAAGCCTACGTTTGCGGCGCCATAACTCTCGCACAGAGCCTCATCCAAACGGGAACCAAACGCGACCTTGTTCTCCTCATCGACAACTCAATCTCCGCCCCGAAACGCCGAGCCCTCGCCTCCGCAGGCTGGAAGATTCGAATCATAACACGAATCCGAAACCCTAGGGCCGAGAAAGGAACCTACAACGAGTACAACTACAGCAAGTTTCGCCTATGGCAGCTCACGGACTACGACAAAATCATCTTCATCGACTCCGATATCATCGTGCTCCGGAACCTGGACATACTCTTCCACTTCCCTCAGATCTCGGCCACGGGGAACGACCAGACGATATTCAACTCGGGGATCATGGTGATCGAGCCTTCGAACTGCACGTTCGCGACGTTGATGAGCCTCCGAGACGGCATCGTTTCGTACAACGGAGGTGACCAAGGGTTCCTGAACGAGGTTTTCGTGTGGTGGCACAGGTTACCGAGGAGGGTGAACTTCTTGAAGAACTTCTGGTCGAATTCGACGCTGGAGAGGAGGGTGAAGAACGGTTTGATCGGTTCGGAGACGGCGGAGGTGTACGCCGTACACTACTTAGGGTGGAAGCCGTGGCAGTGTTACAGGGACTATGATTGCAACTGGGACGTGGAGGAGCAACTGGTGTACGCGAGTGACGTGGCGCACAGGAGGTGGTGGAAGGTGCACGACGCCATGGATGAAGAGATGCAGAGGATGTGCAGGCTCACGAAACGGCGTCGTACTGAGCTCAATTGGGAAAGAAGGAAAGCGAGGAAAAAGGGTTTAGTGAATGGGCATTGGAAGATCAATATTACGGATCCTAGACGATTTGGCTCTCTTTTGATTCATTAGCAATAGGTACGATTTGGCTCTCACGGAGGCCTTTTTGCTTTTCCGTACTGTTTATTCTGGATGAACAATGCTTACTGAATAGTGAAAAAATCAAAAAAGGACGTTATTATATGGGCTAAAAAATTTTGATATGGAAGTAACATGAGTGATACACTTTGATATGGTAATTGTTCCGGGGCTTACCTAGAACCGGACGGTGGTTGGACTTGTTTGAGGCCCAAGCGCTGGAGGAGTGTGGTCTCCGACTTGGTTTACGTCTGGGAGCCGCCTCCGAGTTGTGTGTTCCAAGAGATGGGGGGTGGTACCTGCAAAGACACTCCGATGCCTAAGTCAGCATGGGGTAAAGCAGGTTTAGAATGTATTGGAACTTAGAGATACCTGAGGGGTGTCAGGGTATTTATAGTGGTGATCCAATAACCACCGTTGGAGTAGTGCCACCTTTTTAGGTGGATAACCGTCCCTTTATCTAGGGATTGTTGGGATATGGCTTCTAGAAGTGGTTAGAGAGATTTTAGGGCAGTTACTTATTTGAATAAGCGTTATCTGCCAGCTATCTCTTGAACCCGACTTCTTTGGAAAGAAGTCTGTGTTGAGTCCGACCTCTTTTGAGGAGGTCGGTGAATAACAAAGGCCAATCTTTGGATTGGGCCTTTTGGTGTATTTGGACCTGGGCCTTAGTGTTGGGCCAGTGTATGAACAGTGCCCCTACTCGAGTTCAATCTCTTTTTCTTAAGAGTTGGATTCGAGTATTTAAACTCGGGCTTGTAGGCTCTGTATAATTGGTTTTAGCACATCTTACTTAACCAAAGAATATTTCTTGTCCTAGTTTCATACAACTCGTTCAATTCGAGTTGTTTTGAGGATCCATGACTTGTTTTAATACAAATCACCTTTCTGAAACTTATTCTGATTTCTTACGACTTGTTTTGATACAAATCGTTTATTTCAAAACTCGTATTTTTTAGTATAACCTCATCTAGCTCGTTCGATGCGAGTAGTTTTAAGGTCTTACGATTTGTTTCATTTCAAATCGTTAATTAAAACGTGGCTATTTCTTGATCTAATTTCATACAACTCATTTGAATTCGAGCTGTTTTTTTAGGACTTCACAACTTGTTTCAAGTACAAATTGTTTATTTTGAGTCCCTTTAAACTATCAGATCATCTTTATAACCATCGGACTTCGTTGCTTTATCCATTATGCCCCTGCTCGAGGTCGAGCTTTATGAAGTCGGACTCGAGCAATCAAGCAGAAAGGATTTTCGAATGAAGCCTTTTTTTGTTGAACTCATTCATTCTGAGTTTTCTAGATGACTTGTTTTTTATACAAGTCACTTTTTTGAAGCACAACTCGTTATATATCAAGTTGTTTTGCGCAATTTAAATTACTTAGATCATATGGTTATTTTCTTACTCGATTTTGTTCAACTCATGGGCTTGAGTTGTTTTAAATCATCAAGCCGTATTATAACCATTGGACACCAATTTATACCTCGTCGCTTTATCCGAGCGACCATTGAAAAGGCCAACTCGTGATTTTTGCGTTTTGTCGAGCATAAATTGGCGCCTTAGGTGAAGGGATTATATGCTTATTCCCTCCCCTTTCTAGTTTTTACAAGGTTGTCGTCCTTGTGTATGATACAACTTGTTTTATCCAAGTTGTTTTGGAGGATAGTTTTTACGTTTCGATTTTGCTCAAAAACGTTTACAATCCTTCCTTTTTAACTCGTTTCTATACGAGTCGTTTGAAGTGATTCATTTGATACAAATCACTTTTAAAGCTTTGCTTTTAGATAGACACGACTTGTGCTTGACACAATTTCGTTGAAAATATGGTTGACTGGCATAACTCGTTTTATCCAAGTTATCCTTATGTTGTTGTGAATGCTAGAACGAGTTTTCTTGGAACAACTTGTTTTTGTGAAAGTGTTCCATTTTATACGACTAGGTCGTTTATTTTTAGAACTTGTAGAGATGAGATTCTGGGCTTGAGATTTTGTACGATCCATTTGTTATCCGTGTGGATCGAGTTGTTAGATCGTATTTATGCCTCAAGGGGCATATTAAGTTACTTTTGCGACTTGTTCTAAACACAACTTTTTCAACCCGTTTGGCCCGAGCTGTTTCGAGGTGTTTTCTTTCCAATTCGCATATGTAACTTCTTTCCACCAATTGGTTCTTCGTCGCTTCATCCAGGCGATTTCTATATGATCGGCCCGTGACTTTCGCGGTTTATCGAGCTTCAATTGGTGTGTGTTAATTGTAGAAAATCAATTTTCATAAGGAATTGTTTTATCTCCTTATGTTGGAGTGTGTTGCGACCTGGATAGTTTTTCACCTTCGAAGTTAGACACTTTGTAGTAGCCCTTTTCTAAGATTTCAGTAATCTTAGAAAAAACCTTTTTGATCTTTGTTTTTGGAAAACCTTTTACTTGGCTGACTGTCCCTTTCTTTAAGTTTTCTTTAACAACTCGGGACAGCCTTTTGCCTTAGTGCTTTCAATAGGTTTCCTAATCTCTTTTTGGTATTCCTTACACTCAATTTTTGATTTATTGAGCTCTTATGATTTAGGTTATTTTTGCGATGCGTTTCTTTTTTTCTCGGTTTTTCTGACTTGTAAGTCAGATAATTTCCGAGTTTATTACGATCGACTTTTATAACCTCTTTACACCGACTTGTACCTCGTCGTTTTATCCTGACGACCATCTAGGTCGGTTCATGGGATTTTCACGCTTTGTCGAGCTTAAGTCGGTGCGTTTCGTAGAAAGAAAGAAAAACGAGAAGGAATTTATAAGAGATAAAAGATCTTTATTTATTTGCGAAGGTACTTTTATTGCTACTAAGGGTTTTTTACTATCTATGATCCCTTAGTCTCTACTACGATGCCTCGTTAAAAACCCTTCTTCAGAAAAAATCCTTTAATTTTTGGGAAAAAATCATGAAGTTGGAAAAAGAGTACATCAGGGAGTAGAGTTCGTTTTTAGTACCTTTTCATGCCACGACCTTGGTAGCTCGGTGCTGTTTAAGTCAGTCACCTTGTAATAACCTTTTCCTAAGATCTCAGTAATCTTGTAGGGTCCTATCCTTTTGTTGTCAGCTTTCATTCGCCCGAACTCAGTAGCCTGATATTTTTTCTTATCAAGATGAGGTCTTTTGCGGCGAATCTCGTAGCCATCCTTTGTCTCAAGAGCTCTTTCCTTATCTGAGTTTGCTCTCAGGTTTCTGGAAGGGGGCCACGTTCTTCTTTCGTGCTCTAGCATCATTGTAGAATGTTGTCTTTAGTTTTTAATAATTTTGGACTTAGCTTTCATGATAAGCCAGTGCCCCTACTCGAGGTCGAGCTTCATAAAGTCGGACTCGAGTATTCAGTCATGCCATTCTTTGAATCTTACTATTTGTTGCTATGTGACTTTTACAAGTTATTTTGGACTCTCTTTTTGGGAGGTCGGATAACTTGTTTTATACTTGTTGTGTCAACTTAGCAAGGTTGGATACTTATCTCTTGGCTTGAGGAGGCATCCTTATAAATCGCCATCCTTTCTCAATTTGTTTTAAACAAATTGTTGTGACGTCGGGTTTACATCCTGTTCGTAGGTCGGCTCCTGAACAGGTCGGGTGGACAGAAGATGCAAAGGTGGATAGATGAGGGTGTCTTAGTCCTGGATGCGCTGATCGAGGGTCTGCCGAGCTGGCGAGCACTTGAGTTGGTGAACGGACGAGGGGGGGTGCCACCTGCAAAGACACTCCGACGCTCAAGTCAGAAATCGTACAGGCAGGGGGAGTGATGTAGAAAGTGACGTACCTCGGGGGAAGAGCCAATCTTCCCCTTATATACATGTCAGTAGTGGGCCCCTTATGGGACAGGCCCATATTCCCAAGGACGCTGTCCTGCAGCCGCGTGTGAGCCGTACAGGACGCGTGTCCGGGTCGGTTGGAGGGCGCGTGTCCGGGTCGGGTACTGCTCGGGTCGGGTCGGCCCAAAGCTGGTTCTGGGCCGGGCCGTAACAGTGCCCCCACGCGCCAATGGTAGTCGTGGGAGCTACCAATGGCGTGTCGTCTCGCATCTCGTCTGGTCGGTCGCTCGTGGGGAGGACGTGTCCCCAACGCGCGTCTCTTGGTTGCTCAAACAACCGTTTCATCGCTTCGTTTCCTGTGCCGAGCATTGAATGCTCATAATGGGGTAAAAAACCCCGTTTGAAAAGACCATTTTGCCCCCCGGCGTTTCGCGCTCTGGAGGCAGTTTTTAAACGAGTGGTTAAGATACTTCTGCACTTTATGCACTTTTCTCGCACTCCCTATTCTCCCTTCTTCCTCCTTGCTACAAGGCTTTGCTGTGGTGCCTCCGTTCGTGTTTCTTGCATTTTCCCAGATTCAACTTCATCTTCCTTTCATCGATTCAGGTAACTTTTGGATCATCCCCTTTTTATGCATTATTTCTGTATGCTTGTTGTTTGGTTCTTTGAAGTTATCGTGTAGCCTCTTAGTTGCGAGTAGACGTGTTAGGGGGAAAGGTACCATTCCAGGGTAGGTTTTTTCTCGCTCTTAGCCATTTAGTCTTGTTTGGCCTTAGCCGGGAAGTCGTGAGGGCGGTGTGTGTGTTCGGCTTGAGCAACCGATCTCTTAGACTAACTGGATGGTACCCCATGTAGGTATGGCTCGCACGGTCTCCCGGGCATCCGTTAACCCCGCGGCGTACGACCAATATGCTTGGGTCGTCTCTGATGTAAGGGATTCACCCAACCAAATGGGCGAAGAGGAGCTCACCGAGTTCCGACAAGCCGGGTATCTATGCGGCGGGACTGACGAGGAGGCCAACTACGACGTCTTCGTCCCGGCTCCCCACGAGCGTTTGTACGAAATCAACTTCCAACCCCGCCAGGTCGCCGACTGGATTTGGTTCTATAAAGCCATGTTCACTCAAGTCGGGTCCGCATTCCGTTCTCCGCCTTTCAGATGGCACTCTTAAACCGAATCTCCGTGTCACCGTCGCAGTTGCATCCGAACAGTTGGGCTTCTATCCGCTGTTTCGAGATGGTCTGTGAATATCTCGACCTGCCGGTGTCCGTAGATGTCTTCCTCTTTTTCTTCACCCTCACAAACCCTTCCAAGGAGGGGAAACATAGGAAAGGGTTCATGTCCTTCCGGGCTGCTCAGGGTCGGAAGATTTTCGGCTTGTTCAAAGATTCTTACCATGGGTTTAAGGACAAGTATTTTAAGGTCCGCCCGGCCAAAGATCGTCACCCCTTTTGGTTGTCTCTGGAGGGGGCACGGCTCATCCCGACTTATTGGAGCTTCGGGGCGGGAGCCAATAGTTTTATTAAGGTGGTTTATAAAAACATGTCGGCAGTAGATCAGCAGATTGCCGAGGTGCTAAACGCGGTTTTTGGGAAGAACCCTGTAAATCCCCATCTCCTTATGGGTGATCGGGAGTCCGGCCGTAACTATATTTGTGAGATGCTTTTCACTTTTCCCTTTATCTTTTTTCCCTTTTGTTGGTATTATGTGACGATTAACCGACCTCCTTTGTTTTCCTGCAGTGGATATGTCTGCGTCAGTGACTGGTCTTCCCGACCTGTTTCAGACTTTCCTTGGTGGTGGTGATGATGAAGAGGATAATGATCAATCTGTTGCTGAGACGTCCGCAGCTCCCCCAGAGGACAAAACTTCTTCAGGGCAGGAGGCCGTTGTTGGGGGGACCGGGACCTCAACGCAAGCCGCCCAGGTCGAGGTCGGGAAAACGGTTCATGACTCTCCCCCTCGCGAAGTGGTAGGTCAAGGGGGTTCGACGTCCGCTCCTGATGATGACGTGGAGGTGGTCGTCCCTACCCCTAAAAGGAAGAGGCCGGCGTCTTCTAGTCCCGAGGGGGTCCTCACCGTCATGGAGAGGAATTTTGATGCAAGTAACTTTATAGATACCCAACTCATTCCTGGCACTGAGGAGTACTTCCATGAGTCTTCCCTTGCCGGGCAGGCGAGGTGGATGTACCGAACTCTTCTGCGGGGCGCCGTGATAGCCCGGAAGGCCGAGTTTGAGCTGTCCGGGATGGAGTCTCTCCGTCGGAAATTGGACTCCGCTGGGAAGGCCAACAATGAATTGAAAAGTGAAGTGGAAACTCTCCGGCAGCAGTTGACTCAATCTTCGGAGAAGTTGGACGCCGCCGAGAAGAAGGCTACCACCGCTGAGCAGAAAGCTACCTCCGCCGAACAAAAGTTAACAGCTGCTGAGAAAAAACAGAAAGAGTCGGACGCGACGATTGAACGTCTGGTCGAGCGTGAGATGGCTCTGGAGAAACAGGTCGGCGAGGTGCAGAAGCGTACGGCCGAAGTCGAGAAGGAGAAGCAGGCCGTGGAGGCCGATCTGGCAGCGTGGAAGGCCAAGTATAAAGACGTCGTTAAACAGGGTAAAGGCGCGATTTTGGGCACCGAGGAGGCCCTGAAGGCTCAGATTAAAATTGTTGCCCCTGAGTTCGACACGTCGGCAATTGGCGTTTTTAAGATTATTAAGGATGGCCAGGTTGTTGATGTTCCGAAGAAATGAACTCTTTGTTTCATCGTTTTTGTTTAGCCGTTTTGTTTTGGCTTGTAGACAGTTGTTTTTAGCCGTTTTGGCTTACGAACAGTTTAATCTTAGCCGTTTTAATTTTGGCTTTGTGAACAATGACTCTTTGGCCGCTTGCTCGTGTTGTCGCGATGACGTTACTCGTCCGATCGTGTTATCGTTTTTAGTAACCGTTTTTGGTTTATAGTTGTTTATATCGGCGGCCCGTGGGCTCTCGTGTAGTTGCTCGTTACAACGGTAGTTGATGACCTCCCGGGGTGATCAGTCCCGGGTTAGGTGTCGTCGCTAGTCACGACAAGATGATTTATCTGAAAAACGGAGGTAAAATAGAATGGAGAATTTGCACGAGTGTATCTTATTCGGTATCCACGTAAAAGACTTGAAAGTTACTATGAAATTCAAATGGCAAGTTAACTACTTAGCTAGATTAGCCGGCAGGTTGCTGCGTCCTCTAGGAGTAGAATCTTCTAAGGTTGTCCGCGTTCCATGTTCTCGGGACCTCCTTGCCATCGAGCCTTTCTAACTTAAAGGCCCCTTTTCCCATCACTTTCTTGATTCTATATGGGCCTTCCCAGTTGGCCGCTAGCTTGCCTTCTCCTGGGGTCGGCAGGCCGATATCATTTCGCCTCAGGACGAGGTCGTTTGCCCCGAATTCCCTCTTGAGCACTTTAGTGTTGTAGCGGAGCGCCACTCTTTGTTTTAGCGCCGTTTCTGTCAAGTGGGCCATTTCTCGGGCTTCCTCTATCAGGTCCTTTTCTACAGTTTCCTCTACTCCCTTCAAAAGCAATCGCGGGCTTGGTTCACCGATCTCCACGGGTATTACTGCATCCACCCCGTACGTTAGTCGGAAAGGGGTTTCCTTGGTGGAGGATTGCTCGGTTGTTCGATAAGACCAGAGGACCGATGCTAGCTCGTCGGCCCAAGCACCCTTTTTGTTGTCCAACCTCTTCTTTAGCCCTGAGAGGATAACCTTGTTGGCGGACTCCACTTGTCCGTTCGTCCGAGGGTGTTCTACCGAGGAGAACCTTTGCCTTATACCTAGGCCGTTGAGAAATTCTGTGAACTTTTTGTCAGCAAATTGTGTGCCGTTGTCCGAGATGACGACTTCTGGTATCCCGAACCGTGTTATCACCTGCCTCCACATGAATTTTCTGCAATTGGCTGAGGATATGCTAGCCAATGGTTCGGCTTCTATCCATTTGGTATAGTAATCAATTGCTACTATGAGATATTTGACCTGCCCAGGGCCGACAGGAAAGGGCCCTAAGAGGTCGATTCCCCACTGAGCGAATGGCCGGGAGGTCGTCAGCAAGCTCAACTCGTTTGCCGGTGCCTTGGCAAAGTTGGCGTTCTGTTGGCACTTTATGTACTTTTTGACAAACTCTTTGGAATCTGCCATCATCGACGGCCAGTAGTACCCAGCTCGGATCAACTTCCTTGCTAGGGTTTTTCCTCCGATGTGGTGCCCACAGCAGCCCTCGTGGACTTCCCTGAGGACGTAGTCCGTTTGGTCGGGGTGTAGGCACTTCAGTAGGGGCTGGCTGAGCCCTTTTCTGAACAGCTGTCCTTGGATGACGGCGTATTTGGCCGCTTCTCTCCTTAATTTCACCGCATCCTTTTCGTCACCAGGGATTTGGCCGTGTTCTAGGTAGTTGGTGATGGGGTCTAGCCATGAAGGACTTAGGGTTGTTATGTGTAGTGCAATTGCAGGTTCCCTTGTCATGCCTTGGATGAGAGACCGGTTTCCCTCCCCTGGCTTCGTGCTGGCTAATTTTGATAGGAGGTCTGCTCGTGTGTTTCTTTCTCTGGGTACATGCTGGACCGTGACCTCGTCGAACTTTTGGCTCAAGCTTTTGACCTTTTCCAAGTACTTCTGCAACAAGGGGTCCTTGGCTTGATAGCTGCCGTTTACTTGGGAAGTGACGACTTGGGAATCGCTGCATACTTCCAGCCTTTTTGCGCCGACCTCTGTTGCTAGGGTCAAGCCTCCTATGAGGGCTTCGTATTCTGCTTGGTTGTTCGAGATGGGGAACTCGAATCTGACCGATTGTTCGTATACGACCCCGTTTGGACTTTCTAGGATGATCCCGGCTCCTCCGAAGGTCTGGTTGGAGGCTCCGTCCACATGGAGCTTCCACCGTGTACCCATGTCTTCGCCTGGGTCTCCTGTTACTTCAACCAAAAAATCCGCCATCGCCTGCGCCTTGATGGCTTGCCGGGGCTCATACCGTATGTCATATTGAGAGAGTTCGATGGACCAAGTCATCATTCTTCCCGCCAGGTCGGGTTTTTGGAGAACTTGTCGGATCCCTTGGTCCGTTCTGACGACCACTTGGTGACTCTGGAAGTACTGTTTTAACCTTCTCGAGGAAGTTAGGAGTGCTAAGGCTAGCTTTTCCAACTTGCTATATCTTAACTCTGCTCCTTGTAGGGCCCTGCTTATGAAGTAGACTGGTTGTTGGGTCCTCCCGTCCTCCCGCACTAGTACTGCGGCCAGGGCTTCGCTTGTTATAGCGAGGTATAGGTACAGTGGTTCCCCGTCCCTTGGCTTCCCGAGAACGGGAGGTGCCGCTAGGATTTCCTTGAAGTGTTGAAAGGCTTCTTCGCACGCGGGTGTCCACTCAAACGCCATCCCTTTCTTCATGAGGTTGAAGAATGGCAGGGCCTTTGTCGCCGAGGCCCCGAGAAACCGGGAAAGCGATGTCAATCGCCCTGCCAACCTCTGGACGTCCTTGACACAGCCCGGGCTCTTCATCTGAAGTATTGCCTGGCATTTCTCCGGGTTGGCTTCTACCCCTCTCTGAGTTATCATAAATCCTAGGAACTTGCCGGCTTCCATGGCGAAGGCGCACTTGAGGGGGTTCAGCCTCATACCATGTTGACGGAGGGACGCAAACACACTTGCCAGGTCGTTTAGGAGGTCGTCAGGTCGTGTCGTTTTTGCCAGGATGTCGTCCACGTAAACTTCGACCGTTTTCCCTATGAGGTCGTGGAATATCCTGTTCATCAGCCTTTGATATGTCGCCCCTGCATTTTTCAAGCCAAACGGCATTACCTTGTAGCAGAAAGTTCCTCCTGGCGTTATGAACGCCGTTTTGCCTTCGTCTGGTCGGTGCATCGGTATCTGATTGTAACCGGAGTAGGCGTCCATGAAACTCAGATACCGGTACCCCGCCGCAGCGTCGACGAGTGCATCTATGTTGGGGAGAGGGAAGCAATCTTTGGGGCATGCTTTGTTAAGGTCAGAGTAGTCCACGCACATTCTCCATCTGCCATTGTGTTTTTTCACCAATACCACATTTGAGAGCCACGTCGAGTAGTCCACTTCTCGTATGAAGCCTGCTTCTAGGAGGCCGGCCGTTTGCTTGGCTACCTCCTCTGCTCTCTCCGCCGACATCTTTCTTCTTCGTTGAGCCACTGGGCGTGCTTCCGGCTTGACGGCTAGGTGGTGTGAAATGATTTGTGGATCAATGCCCGGCATGTCGGCTGGCGTCCATGCGAACAGGTCCTTGTTGGCCCTTATCATTTCAATCAAAGGCTCCTTCAACTCATGCGGGAGGTTCTTGTTAACGAATGTGAATCTTTCCCCTTCGTCACCGATGCTAAATTTCTCCAGGTCCCCTTCTGGTTCCGGCCTCGGGTTGTCCTCTACTCTGGCATCGAGGTCGGCTAGGAATACGCCGGATGCTTCCTTGGACTTCTTTCTGAGGGAAAGGCTGGCGTTGTCGCAGGCGACCGCCGTCTCGAGGTCTCCTCTTATGGTCCCTATGGATCCATCATCGGTGACGAACTTCATAACTAGTAGCTTGGTGTTGATTATGGCCTCAAAATCATTGATTGTCTTCCTTCCCAAGATGATATTGTAGGCTGTGGAGTCTCGGAGGATCACGAATTCGGCCATCGCCGACCTTCGGCCTTGCATCTGTCCTACCAAGATCGGTAGGGAAATGACTCCGTCTGGTTTGATGAAGTGGTCGCCTAACCCGATAACCCCGTGCTGGTGGGTCGTCAGGTCGGCATCCTTCAGCCCCAGTGCGTCGAACACGTTTCGGAACATGATGTTTGAGTCGGCCCCAGTGTCGACAAGGATCCGTTTGACGAGGCCGGTTCCTACTCTGGCCGTGATGACCATGGGAGGGTTTTCCGGGGCGTCGCTGAACCATTGATCTTCTGGGCCGAAAGAAATGGACGGGGTTTTTTGGTACTCTGCACTGGTGAAGATGAGATCGCCAGAACCTTGGCGTCTTTCTTGTGTGCCGACCGGGATTTTGGTGCAGTGTTCTTTGCCGTTACCACGTTTATCACCGTGAGGCCGTGGTCTCTGTCTTCAGGCTCTTGTCGCCGCTTGACCGGGCGTGTCTTGCCTTCCTCGTCCTGGTCGCGATAACGCCTTCTCGGCTCCCTGATGAGATGGGAGAACGCTGCCAGCTTTCCTTCCCTTATCGCTTGCTCTAATGCATCCTTCAAGTCGAAACAGTCCTGCGTTTGGTGGCCATATCCCTTATGGTAATCACAATAAAGGTTCTTGTTTCCGCCTGTGCGGTCCTTGAGTGGTCGGGGCTTCGGGAGAATTCCTTTCTCCGCAATTTGTTGGTAGACTTCCATGATGGGGAGGGTGAGTGGAGTGTAGTTAGTAAATTTCCCCACTCGAGGGAACGGTCTAGGTGCTTTGTTTGGCGCCTCCTCCCTGGCCTTTTCTTTCGCCCTCTCCCCGTCGCCACCGAACTGACGAGCCTGGCCGTAACCGGACTGCCGCTTATTGGCAGCCACGACTCGGCTGACTTCTTCATCGTTTATGTATTCTTTGGCCACTGTTTGGATTTCATGCATCGTCCAAACCGATTTCGTTGTAAGGTGCTTTCGGAAGTTCTCGTTAAGGAGGCCGTTCGTCAGGCAGAGACTGGCCACCGAATCGGTTAAGCCGTCGATTTCCAAGCATTCGTCGTTGAACCGATCTAAGTACCTCCTGGTCGGCTCTCCCTGTCTTTGGGTTACCCCGAGAAGGTTGATAGGATGCTTGGCCTTTGCTATTCGCGTTGTGAATTGAGCCAGGAATGCGCGGCTGATGTCTGAGAAATTGTAGATAGAACCTTGAGGGAGGCCGTTAAACCATTTGATCGCTGGTCCTGCTAAGGTCACCGGGAAGGCACGGCATCTCACTTCGTCGCCTACTCCCTCTAGATTCATCCTGGCCTCGAAGGCCGTCAGGTGTTCTAGAGGGTCTTGAGTTCCGTCGTACCTCATGTCCGTTGGCTTGTCGAAGTGTTTCGGCAGCCGGACCTCGAGGATAGATCGGTGGAACGGGGTGGCGCCCATTATCACAGGTTGTCGTGTTCTTCCGTCTTCGCGACCTCTTGTCGCTCGATGGGTCGGTCTGCCTCGGGAGTAGATGATCGTGTCATTTCGTCTCCTCATTATGGGTGACTCCTCCCGCGAACTCTCTGCCTCCGTCCGCGGGCGGCTTCGGTAAGAGTCTTCCTCCCCGCTTCCGGGAGACGGGGTATAGCTCGGATCGGTAGAGCGTCCGTCCCGCTCCCTGTCGGCAAGCTGCCGCTCCAGGTTCTGGACTCGGTGGCGCAGCTCTTGCATTATTATGGCGCTATCGCCGCCTGTTCCTCCGAATGGTCGTGTCCCCGTGCGTCGATGGGGGGACCTTCGCCGCCCCCCTTGCGAGGCGACGGAGGCGGCCCCCTCCGCTCCGGCAGCCCGGCCTTGGTCGCCAAGACCCAGTACAGCTTCCATTTAGACGTCCCCACAGACGGCGCCAATGTTCGTAGGTCGGCTCCTGAACAGGTCGGGTGGACAGAAGATGCAAAGGTGGATAGATGAGGGTGTCTTAGTCCTGGATGCGCTGATCGAGGGTCTGCCGAGCTGGCGAGCACTTGAGTTGGTGAACGGACGAGGGGGGGTGCCACCTGCAAAGACACTCCGACGCTCAAGTCAGAAATCGTACAGGCAGGGGGAGTGATGTAGAAAGTGACGTACCTCGGGGGAAGAGCCAATCTTCCCCTTATATACATGTCAGTAGTGGGCCCCTTATGGGACAGGCCCATATTCCCAAGGACGCTGTCCTGCAGCCGCGTGTGAGCCGTACAGGACGCGTGTCCGGGTCGGTTGGAGGGCGCGTGTCCGGGTCGGGTACTGCTCGGGTCGGGTCGGCCCAAAGCTGGTTCTGGGCCGGGCCGTAACACATCCTCTTCGTGTTGATGTTTGATTATGATCACGTTGCCCTTAAGTTATTTGTGCAATTCGTTTTAGGCTTTGCCCCTTGCCAGTTTGATTTAGTACAAGTGGCTTAATGGGGTCGGACCACGATTTGCATTTATAACTTCTTATGCCACTTTGGATCTCATCACTTCAAGTCAGAAAAAGTGTGCATTAAGGAGTAAGGTGCACTTTCTAGCTGTAGTATCCCTTTTGTTGTAAACATGGCACAATCTAGGTAGATTGTTTTCGAATAAGTTGAGTATGTTGTAGTAGTTCTTTTTCAAGTCTTAAGTGACTTTGTTGGATCTTTTCCTTTTGGTGTTGGCTTTTCTTCGTCCGCTCAAGAAAGAAGTCGGACTTTTCTTTGTAAGCTCTTAAAGGAAGTCGGATTTTTATTTGTAGACTTGAATCCTCAGAGGAGATCAAATTATCTTCATAAGCTTGGATATTTAGAAGAGGTCGGATTCTTCTTTCTAAGCTTGGAAAGAGGTCGGGCTTTCTTTCTAAGCTTGGGGTTTTTTGACCTCATTGTAGACTCTGATCTTTAAAAGAAGTCGGAACCTCTTTCTGATATTCTTCGAGGTTTTTGACCTCATTGTAGAGTTGATCGTAAAAGAGGTCGGATTTTTTACAGACTCCAAAATGAGGTCGGATTTTTTCTTTGTCGGATACTAAAGAGGTCGGACTTTTCTTCATGAGCTCTCTAAAAGAGGTCGGATTTTCTTTGGTGAGCTCCCAACTCATCCGACTTTATTGTAAAGTCTGACCTTTAAAAGAGGTCGGACTTTTATTTGTGAGCTCTCTAAAAGAGGTCGGATTTTCTTTGGTGAGCTCCCAACTCATCCGACTTTATTGTAAAGTCTGACCTTTAAAAGAGGTCGGACTTTTATTTGTGAGCTCTCTAAAAGAGGTCGGATTTTAAAGTCTGACCTTTAAAAGAGGTCGGACTTTTCTTCATGAGCTCTCTAAAAGAGGTCGGATTTTCTTTGGTGAGCTCCCAACTCATCCGACTTTATTGTAAAGTCTGACCTTTAAAAGAGGTCGGACTTTTATTTGTGAGCTCTCTAAAAGAGGTCGGATTTTCTTTGGTGAGCTCCCAACTCATCCGACCTTTAAAGAAAAGTCTGACCATTATTCCCTCCAATGAAGACTGGGCCTTTGTCGCTCCGACTTTCTTTTTTCTTTGGATCAGATTCCAGTTTTCTTCCTGGAAGACATCCATCTTTATTGGTGTGCAAACAACATCAAATTCTACCGCAGGAATATTTCTTTCCATATTCATTGGCAGTGATGTAATTTGTGAGCAACCAACGAAAGATGTACCATGTGAATTTTTCGTGTTATTCACTACTCTGTTGTAATTGATATGTGAATCCAACGAAGAAAAAACTGGATTCATCACTTCATTGTCGGATTGGGTTGCATTCAAATGGATTGATGCTGCACTTTTTGGCATAAGTTGAAAAGAAAGGTTTCATTGTTTTTATCAACAACGTTTTCCCTTCTTTCTTCAATTACTGACTAATATGGGATATTTTATTTATTTATAAAACCTGTGAATTTGGAACATGCAACTGCTCCATTCCATGAGTGGGTATCATGGACTTTTCCGAGATTGTAAGTCGGCACAGATGTCATTGTCCATCCTATTTCACGAAGAGGTTGGGATTAGTCACGTTCCCTTTTCCTCTTTTTTTTTTCTTCACGTAACTTCTTTTGCCAGTTGAATTTTCTGAGTTGAAAATTCTTTTATTCAATTGGCTTTCGAGTTCATTTTTTTTTTTCAAGTAACTTCTTTTGCCAATTGAATTTTCTGAATTGAAAATTCTTTTATTCAATTGGCTTTCAAGTTCGTCTTTTTTTTTCACGTAACTTCTTTTGCCAATTGAATTTTCTGAATTGAAAATTCTTTTATTCAATTGGCTTTCAAGTTCGTCTTTTTTTTTTTTTCACGTAACTTCTTTTGCCAATTGAATTTTCTGAATTGAAAATTCTTTTATTCAATTGGCTTTCGAGTTCGTCTTTGGTTTGCCTTCTACAATGGCCTTGGGACGGTGTTTTCTTCTCTTTTAATCCAATTTAACTGTAGAAGTAGAATCGTCATCCCTATTTGATATCCTCTGCCCATTGGGAGAAGTTTTTACGGGATTTCTGGTATCCATAGAAGCTGTACTCCAGCTTCTTTTTAACATGCTTTCATCTTATTCATGTCGAGAGGTTGTCCGACCATCTTGTTGATCATCCGCCATTATCAAGGATTGAGCTCCGGCTCCCCGGCAACGGCGCCAATGTTCCGGGGCTTACCTAGAATCGGACGGTGGTTGGACTTGTTTGAGGCCCAAGCGCTGGAGGAGTGTGGTCTCCGACTTGGTTTACGTCTGGGAGCCGCCTCCGAGTTGTGTGTTCCAAGAGATGGGGGGTGGTACCTGCAAAGACACTCCGATGCCTAAGTCAGCATGGGGTAAAGCAGGTTTAGAATGTATTGGAACTTAGAGATACCTGAGGGGTGTCAGGGTATTTATAGTGGTGATCCAATAACCACCGTTGGAGTAGTGCCACCTTTTTAGGTGGATAACCGTCCCTTTATCTAGGGATTGTTGGGATATGGCTTCTAGAAGTGGTTAGAGAGATTTTAGGGGCAGTTACTTATTTGAATAAGCGTTATCTGCCAGCTATCTCTTGAACCCGACTTCTTTGGAAAGAAGTCTGTGTTGAGTCCGACCTCTTTTGAGGAGGTCGGTGAATAACAAAGGCCAATCTTTGGATTGGGCCTTTTGGTGTATTTGGACCTGGGCCTTAGTGTTGGGCCAGTGTATGAACAGTAATTTTTTGTGTTTTTTAAAAATATGGGAGTACATAAATCGGACCCTCTGATTTGTGTTTAAAAAGTTGAAAACAATTTAGAGTACACAAATCAGAGGGTCCGATTTGTGTTAAAAAATTGAAAAAACTCAGAGTACACAACTCGGACCATACGAGTTTTGCAGCTGATGGAATTTGAAATCTGAAAAGTGGAATTCGGACCCTCCGTTTTCTTTGATTTGCGTAATTTTTTTTTTTACATCTTGAGAGACACAACTCGCAGGGTCCGAGTTCTGCTTCTTCTGATCCCACAACAAAGTAAAGCACCCCTCTTCCCCATACACGAGTCCAACCCTTCCTTTACTTCCATATTCAAATTAAATTTCCTATTATAGTGTTTTTAGTCAATTTTAGTTTCCATTTTTTTGTGTGCGGTTAATACTTTAAACTTTTGGATAAGGGTGATGAATGAAATTGGTCAGATTTGACATTAACTGTTTTGGCCCAAATATCAAACCCTGCCCAAAAGAAGAGACAAAAAATATTTTCCCTTGGCGTAAGCGTAGTGTTTGGTCTTTGGTGTCATTGATTGAGTTGTATGGATCACTTGATTCACTTCATGAACAAAAGTTTTGATTCTTTATAACTAGAACGAGGGTCCAGGGATCTTTTCTTTTCCCTGGTTTACCAAGCGCAGCTACTAGGTTACTGGGTATGAGTGTATGACGCATGGATTCAAGACGACAGTGATGTGATGGGTGGTTAGGTGAAAGGATTGAAACCTGAGAGGATTGGTTGAGCAAACTTCAATAAAAGATTGTTGTAGAAATTTTTATTTGGCTAGAAAACGCTCCTTATTTGTATAAGAAAGAAATCATCGTCGTCACAGCTCACAATCATGGATATTCGTTTTACTAGGTAAATTAGTATGAAAAAATATAATAAACTGAAATGTGACAACAAATAAATAAATAAATAAATTATAAATAATAAAAGAGGAAAAAGAAGGAAAAGAGAAGGTGGGTGGCGGCGAGAGCAAAGAGGAAGAAGACATAGTTTGTAATATATTCACCATAATGAAGAGTATTTTTCTATCAATTTCTTTCATATTTGAACAGGCTCCCACATGCTTACTTAACCCCACTTAACAATTATGCTTTGGCAAAAGCCAAAGTTTACGCAGATATATTAAACTCAACTTTAGTGTCAAAGGGGACTTAGACTTGGCATGCTTTGTTTGATAATGGACAAAGGTGAAAGAATATAATTTAAATTTCGATCCAAGAACTTTATTATATTATTATACACCACTTTAATCTTAAGAATCAACTGCAATATGCATCCCCTAGGAACAGGCCCTTTTAGTTTAACCTGCTTATATTCAATGAACATAGTTTTGGCATAATTTAATTTAAAGGTTTTGCTAAGAATATATAGATTAAAAATACTATAAAAAAATATTTTATAAAAATTGTTGAAAAAATAAATATTTTTATGTTTTAAATATATTAAATATATCAAAAATATTTAAAAATATTATTATTATATTTTTTAAACATAAAGTAGCTAAATCCTTAATTTAACTTTGAGTATATACCTATTTTGGTCTTTAGTCTCCAACTAAAATTAATTATTCGATTGGTCCCTAACAATTAACTCCGTCAGTCACTTAGGTCTTTTACTCCGTCAACTCTAACGGAAGACAAAATAGTCCCTAACAACTCTAACATGGGACAAAATAGTCCCTGATCTCTTCTGTTCGAAAACAACACTGTTCTCTCCCAATTTCCATCATATCTCGCATAACACTAACAGTCTAATACCGTAACTTCAAGCTACACAATGTACACTCTACAACTTCAATATTCACAAGAAAAAAAAATCTCAACTTGTTCTCAACCAATTCATACTTAGGAAACTAATGACTATGTCTCCCAACTACTTGTCGTCTTCGATGAATCCCATGAATCTAGACAGCAAGTCTGATTTGTCAAGACCCGTCGTTGTCGTTGCCATCTTCGTCCACCTCTGCCCTATCATCTTCATGACCACATTGTCTACCACTCCGATCGCTTCCTTCAGCTTCTTTTCCGACCAATGTTCAGTAATCGCTTCAGTTTCTATATGAGCGGCAACGGCGATATTGCTCGTTGTACTGATAGTTTGGATGCGAGGTCGAAACTATCTGCCAACTTGGACTCTGGAAAAAAAGGAATGAAATACTCAGTATCTATTTCAAATGAGAATTTGCATATGATGTCAAAGAATAATCTTCTCATGTGTCCTAATGTCCAACAATCTATATTACTTGTCGAAGAGTGGAGAAAGGCGTACTCTTGGGTAGTTGTGTAACTTGGTCTTGAAGATATCGTGGACGTTGTCAGGGTTGGAGGTGATGTTATCGAGGACGTGAAAATTGATGCTTCTGGTAGGTGAAGTGCAGAGGACGTGGATGTACCGGTCACTCAGAATTAGAAAGTGTGTGGTCTATGACATGAGGTAGGTGCGACACGTGTGACAATTACACTATCGCTTAATCTTGGAGCTAAAGAAGAGGAAGGAAAAGATGGAAAAGAAGACTGTGAAGGTGAAGAAGGAGAGTATGAATATTAGGGTTATGTGAGATATGATAAAAATTGAAAAAGAAGAACGTCGTTTTCGAATAAAAGGGTCAGGGATCATTTTGTTCTTTGTTAGAATTATCAAGAATTATTTTGTCCGCTGTTAGAGTTGTCAGATATCATTTTGTCTTCCGTTAGAATTGATGGAGCCAAAAACCTAAATAACTGACAGAATTAATTGTTAAGAACCAATCAAATAATTAATTTTAGTTAGAAATTAAAATATCTTGTCCGAAATTTTTTGAGGACTAAAACGAGTATATACTCTTTAACTTTTTGTCATTTTCAAGCTTAGAAATTAACTAAATCAAAAACCAATAAAAAAATGATTTAACTATTTTGTGACCTAATTGGTTTCTCCTTTATTGCTTTCATACCACCTCATGCTGATTGTTTCCCGATGAAGACCCCAAGGCATTTGGCCGAAGCTTTAAAATCACACAAATCACAATCACTCTGAACCGGGTTTTATATTTCCTGCGTCAATTACTCCTTATGGGACCACTATGCTGCAGCATCCAACGGACGAGGACGTCTCCCATATGACTTTGACTTTTTTAACCAACGCAACCCCAAATTTACATCCTGATGCAGTGCAAACCCCGCCAATCAATGAAGCAATTGATAAAGCTGTAAAGAGCTCAAATTAATTATTACTACCATTGTTTGTTTGTTTTGTTAATATATGGGCTCAAATTAATAATTGTAGAGTACTTTTAATTAATTAATTAATTGCTAATAATAATAATAATAATAAATGGAGCATTAGTGTGGGTGGTACATTATCATGGATATCATGTGGGCTGTAACGTAATTCTTCATTTACAAGCTATGCGATGCCCGAATCTACATTTACTATCGGCCATGACTTTATTCATCACCTTTGAATTTTAAACCATTTTCGGCATCATGTTGTAATTTCTAAAGTGACCACATCTTTATGCTAAGTATTTCCTTAAGCAAATACATTTTCTTTTTTCAAGATTATTTTGGCCTTTGAGCAAATATTATCTTAAAATGATAACAATAAGCTAAAAATAGGAAGTTGTTCATAAACACAAAGGCCAAAAAGAGAAAAACTCTGACCAGAAAAAACAACAAAATATGAAAGAGAGAAACTGGACCACCTCAGCTTGCAAGGTGACCAGCCATGTTGGTCACAAAACGACTTTGTCTTGTTCTTGTATCGTATTCGTACGTATGTAGCCCTAGAAAATAAAAAAGATGTAAATTCAAATAATGTATAAAAAATGATGTATAATGTATAGCATGGATAATACTCTGTGAACCAAAGATAAGAGTATGGTAAAAAGTAAAAACTAAGAGAGCTTAAAGAGTCAAAGCTTTGAGATGAATAAACAATTCAAATACGAGAGGGAGGGTAGGACCGTAGGAGCCAAGAGAACCGTAGATTCCGGCAGTAAATACGAAGTAGGAACAAAATCACAGCTAGATAGAAGTGATTACTAACTAATCGATAACGGCACACAGCAAAAAATTCAGATGTGATAGGGGAAAAGATTAAAAAAGAAAACGAAAAAGAAAAAGAGTACCGATGGATCTAGTATGCGTGATGAGATAGGCTCCACTGGCTGTGTATCTGTCTCCGTATTTTTCTGTATTCTAATTTTAGCTCCACTCTTTCTCGAACCTTACATTTCTTTTCTGCAGCAACCCAATTTTGATTTTGTTTTTTTCCCAGTCCCCACCCTTTCCTCCTCAGAATTTTCCGATACCAAAAAATCCATTCTCTTCTTCCAATTTTTCTGCTGATTACTCCTAATATCCTAATCTGGTATGTTCTTCTTCTGCTTCTGCTTACTCCTTAATCTCCTTTCCTCCTCCTAATTTATCCCTTAATTCTTTTATTTATTCATTTCATTCTTATGTGTTATGATCATATAACTATACGATAGCTTTTGTGGTTTGCAAGTTTTGATTCGCCTTTGTTTTTCAATACTTCTAGATAATCATTTTCCAGAATTTTATTACCCTTCACCTATATCTTTTAGGCTTAAATTTGTTCACGGAAAAGGGGAAAAAATTATCCGGTTCTAAAATAGGGATGTGGATTATTCTTTTCTCGCTGTAGTTATTACTTGAATTACTAGCTTCTCTTGTAAGATACACTCTGCCTCCACCCGGATTTAATGTATTATATCATATATGACTGTGACTACTTTTTTGAGGTGATCGATCATCAACAACTATAGGTAACTAGTAAGTGCAGTTAATTGCGTAGATTTTGAAATAAATGAACCTTTAAAAGGAGATCTGTGTATCAAATTATTGATGACTATGTACTACTCTGTTCTGTACACACTACTTTTTTCATTGAAATTCTTTTCTTATTTACTTGTTTTTAAGAGTTAGACATAATTGGCCCCCTCAACTGCTCCTTTCAATGGAGGGTGTTGAAGACAAGCTGCCCTCTGACTCCTCTTCAAAAATTGATGAAAAGACGCTACCGGTGGAACATGTCGAAGACAAGCAACCTTCATACTTGTCTACGACAACTGCTGAAGAGGTGCCACTGGCAGAGTCCTCTGGACATGATACTAATGAATCTTCCACTGAGTCTCCAGCCAACCCCATTAGTAATGGAAAAATGGAATCTGATGCTCATTTTCCAGACACTGAGGCCTCTGAATTAGCAACAATGCCACATGCTTCTAATGCTCAAACTGTAATACAAGATGAAGACCATTCAACTGGTAATTCAGCTTCAACCCAAAATATAGCTGTTGATTTATCAGCAAGGAGCAGCCAGGGAAACTCGCTTGAAGATTCTGAATCAGGGGCTGTAGAAGATAGCTCTGGCAACCATGAATTGGCAGAAGATGCAACAGTTGATTTAACAGAAAGAAGCCGCCAGGGAACCTTGGTTGAAGATTCTGAACCAAGGGCTGTAGAAGATACCTCTGGCAACCATGAATTGCCAGAAGATGAAACAGTTGATGTAACAGAAAGAAGCCATCCGGGAACCTTGGTTGAAGACACCTCTGGCAAGCATGAATTGCGGGTAGATGTAACTGCTGATGGTGACCCTGATAAAGAGAATATAGCCTTGGCTTCCTTTTCTGAAAGAAAAGATTTGCAGCATGATCACAGTGAGCTAGATTCACCTGAAATCAATGATGCCCATGTTACCACAGCATCAATTGGCTCAACCACTCATGATAAGAATGTTGATGCAAAAAGAGGCCTTATTGACACCACAACTCCTTTTGAATCTGTCAAGGAAGCTGTTTCCAAGTTTGGAGGAATTGTGGATTGGAAGGCTCACAGAGAACGGACTGTGGAGGTATACCTGTACTGCTTCATTTTTTTTCCCTATAGTTCGGAATGACTATTACTTCCAATTTACATCCTTCACATGTGTGCATTAGAATTCCAATTTCTATTGCTAGTATTTATTTTCAAGTATAGAACTCATTTGGCAGTTCTGTTTGCTCCTTAACACATGACAAAAATGCCTGTGAGGCTTGAATATTGATGTGATCTTGTTGATGGCTGTTTTTAATAACACTGAAATTCATTCTCTATTGTCTGAAGTCACAACATTACAGGGAAATAGTGCCCTGTATGGGGCATATGAAATCTGCTTCCAATATAAAGCAACTGCATTGCTTGGATTTTATATGCAAGTATTTAGGGTTTCCTTGTTTGTTAATATAGACACAAAAGGGAAAATAATAGGGAATGAATTATAGGTACTCTTTTGGCACAATTTATTCCTTTCTTGATGCAAGAGACGTTGATGATAATTCTTCATTGATTAGTTACTGCCATGTGGAACACAGTATCTAAGCTTATGCTCAAATATGTTATTCTGCCATAACTCTACCTTTTTTTCATGATGTGCAGCGACGTACTCTAGTAGAACAAGAACTTGAGAAGGCACAAGTGCAGATTCCAGAGTACAAAAAACAAGCAGAGGCTGCAGAAAAGGCAAAAGTCAAAGTTCTTCAGGAGCTCGACAGTACTAAGAGACTAATAGAAGAGCTAAAACTTAACCTAGAGCGAGCACAAACAGAAGAGCATCAAGCAAGACAGGACTCGGAACTTGCAAAGCTCAGAGTGGAAGAGATGGAGCAGGGTATCGCAGATGAATCAAGTGTTGCAGCCAAGGCACAACTTGAGGTTGCTAAAGCCAGGTTAAAAGCAGCTATTACAGATTTAGCATCTGTAAAAGAGGAGCTCGAAGGTTTGCGTAAGGAATATGCTTCTTTAGTGACAGACAAAGATCAAGCTATTAAGAAAGCTGAGGAGGCAGTTGCTGCATCGAAAGAAGTAGAGAAGACAGTGGAAGATTTAACTATTGAGTTAATTTCTCTAAAGGAGTCATTAGAGATTGCACATGCTGCACACTTGGAAGCAGAGGAACAAAGAATAGGCTCCGTCATGGTAAGAGACCAGGATTCTCTCGATTGGGAGAAGGAACTCGAACATACGGAAGAAGAGCTTCAGAGACTCAATGAGCAGATTTTGTCTGCAAAGGATCTCAAATCTAAACTAGAAACAGCCTCTGCTTTATTACTTGATTTGAAAGCTGAATTAACTGCTTATATGGAGTCGAAAATAAAGCAGGAAGGTGATGAGGGAGCAGAGAAGAAGACACACATTGATATGCAAGCAGCAGCTGAATTAGCAAGAAAGGAACTTGATGAAATAAAGCTTAACACAGAGAAGGCAACTGCTGAGGTTAGTTGCTTGAAGGTAGCTGCTACATCATTAAAATCAGAACTTGAACAAGAGAAATCTACTCTAGCTTCCATAAGGCAGAGAGAGGGAATGGCATCCATTGCAGTTGCATCTCTTGAAGCTGAATTGGATAGGACTAGATCAGAAATAGCGTTAGTTCAAATGAGGGAGAAAGAAGCCAAGGAGATGATGACTGAATTACCCAAGAAACTACAACAAACTGCTGAAGAGGCTAATCAGGCCAACTTGCTTGCTCAAGCAGCTCGTGATAAACTGCAAAAAGTAAAGGCAGAAGTAGAGCAAGCTAAGGCTGGCGTAAGTACTATGGAAAGTAGATTACTTGCAGCTCAAAAAGAGATAGAGGCAGCTAAGGCTTCTGAAAAGCTGGCAATAGCAGCAATTAAAGCATTGCAAGAGAGTGAATTAACTAGAAGCAAAAATGAAGTGGATCCATCCACTGGGGTGACACTTTCTTTGGAGGAGTATTATGAGCTCAGCAGACGAGCGCATGAGGCAGAAGAGAGAGCCAATGCGAGGGTAGCAGCTGCTAATGCTGAAATTGAGAAGGCTAAGGAGTCTGAATTGAAGTCCTTCGAGATGTTGGATGATGTGAATAGAGAGATAGCTGCTAGAAGGGAAGCTTTGAAGTTGGCAATGGAAAGAGCTGAGAAGGCAAGGGAAGCAAAATTAGGTGTAGAACAGCAATTACGAAAATGGAGGGCTGAACATGTGCAACGAAGAAAGGCCAGTGAATCTGGTCAAGGAGGTGTAAACCAGACTAAAAGTCCTAGGGGTAGTTTTGAAGGAAGGAAGGAAGCCCACACTGCAGATAATTTGTCTAGTCCAAAGTCTTTGGTGCATGTAGAGCATGATGAAGGTGGAACTTCCCCAGAATCAAAACATGATAAAAAGAAGAAGAAGTCATTGTTTCCCCGGGTTTTGATGTTCTTTGCTAAGAGGAAAGTGCACAAGTCAGGGAATTGAATTGAATTTCTAGGCTGCAGTTATCTTACCGCTTATCCCTTTGGAGATCTCACTGTGACATGAAATGCTGAACTATTCAACAATATACAGAACATGTACATGTTTTCTATTGCTGTATGTATGGTTTGATAGGATTATACTGTCTCGCTGAACCCAAGGCGTGTCCTCTCGCCTGCTCAGCGCTGTTTGAGGACAAGAATTTCTTCCATGGGAAATCAGAAAATAAAATGGTATTGTGTTGTGTATAAGTGTTATAGGCTTCTGATATATTGAACCAAGGTTTCTGTAAAGATTTGTTTGAGATTGATAAATGAAAGGAGATTTTCTCGGTTTGACGTTTGAAGCACTATGAATGGCATGGTGCGTTTATAGTGGAGGCCATTGAAGAACGTGATACTCCCATGAAATGTACCATATCATGATATTAAATTATCCTTCCAAGTAACTTATTTCTTTATGGGGCATTCGTTAAATCTTGAGCCATTAACTATTCACGCCCACTTGTTTTAAAAGATATAAGCATACTTCCTTCTAAATAACAAAATTTCATTATACAACATTCAATTTTAGGTTTTTTTAACTTTTACTCCTTTCAAATACTCATATTGGTCTCTAAATTATACTCGGACTTCAATTTAGTTTTTCAAAGTTTCAATTTACTCAATTTGGTTTCCCACTTTATTTTTGTCACAGAACCTTTTTTAAAATAGATTGATAACTTATTTGACGTGACAATTGAAACTTTTTTAGCTCAATTTTCTCCTTATGAATTATTTCACTTGAAGATTTTAAAGAATTTTTTAGGAACAAATTGGGATAAAAATTTTCATTTATCACACCAGATAGCCATTAAGCGGACCAGTATAACAACTATTAGTCCATCTCATTACCGGTTCTATGATGAAAACAGGGATAAGAACTAATTTGAGTCACAAAATGTGAATTTGGGAGATCAAATTGAATAAATTAAAATTTTGGAAACCAGATTGAGGCACAAATATAACTTCAAAGACCAATCCGAGTATTAACTCTTCAATGAATTATTCACTACATAATACGATCTATGTTTTCAGAATTGTGTCCTTGTGGTTAGCATCACATGGAAGTTGCAAATGAGTTCTTATATTGGGTCATTGAGCATCAAATTATGGTTTGTTTCCCCATGCTTAACATACAATAATGTTTGTAGATCCATGTTACATAATAATGAAGACATATGAGAGAACTAAGAATTGGCAAGGGTCTGAATAATAGTCTTATGCCATGGATTGGAGAGATGCTCCACAAGGTTATCAATTGGTCCAACATGTGTCACCGAAGCTTGCACAAAAATCCCAAGCATTGCCACCATTGCGAGTCGCCCTGTTACCAGAATTAACTAACTGATATATCAAATGATAAATATTAAAGAACACGAAAAAGAAAAAGAAAAAGAAAAGTATACCATTCTTGATCTCTTTAAGCTTCCAGTCATGAGCATTTTTTATGTCTTTGGCTAGGCCAAGGGGATTTAATATAGGTCCCCCAGGATAGCCTGGCTCCAAGCCTTCAAATGAATCTTCTATTCCAAAGAAGGAGGCTTTACCTTGAGATCCAGGGCTAACAAAATCCATGTACCTTTTTGTTTCAACAAACCTGTGATGAAATCAAAGCATATGGTGAAATTATGAAAACACAAAACCTTAACTTACTTCATTCAAATTCAAATCATGGTACCCCATCAAGATTAGTTGAACAACTAAAAGGGTCTGTGTGTTGGCAATGTCATATTTCGCTGCACCCGCTTCAAACCAAACTGGTATCTTACTAAGTCCTGTGACACGGAGTAACTGCATAGTCCAAAAATGCCTCAACTTCTGAAATCTTGGTATGAACATGTAATTAACTACAATGTATGTTTGACTCACATCTGTGACAAGAATTCCCAGGACTCCAAGCATGGCAAAGCGACAGTGGACTAGTTCTGCTTGCACATACCATCTCAAGCTTTCAGGATCCTCTCCAAGTCCAAGAGGGTCAAACCCGAAATCTCCAGCCAAACTGTACTAATACGGCAATGTTAAAATTTTGAAAGAACAGAAACCATCAAGCACTAGAATAACATGAGCCAAGGGTTAAAAGGGCTCACGTTCCGTCAAGATAGGACGGGGGATCGAGCCCTGGGAGCCATGTTGCTCGCTGTTGCTCTGCCGCACAAATTTGCCTACTGCGTCCATTAGCGACTCTGGCTCCTGCTGCAGGGTGGAGCCACAAGTATGTTATTCCTGGTGAAGGTTTATGTATAAAGATGGTCTTACTTTTGAAGGAAGAGCAAGGCTGAAAATTGAAGTTTCTTCCTATTGCCACAGCCATTGTTTTCTTCCGATTATGTGTTCCTACTGGAGGACTACAAATCTGGTGCTAAAACATGTCACTTTTACAGCCACCACATATTGCATATGATTTGGTTTTAGTTATTTTTTATTTTATTTTTAAGAGGAAAAAGATAACAAAAGGGAATGTGGGCCCACTTATCCCTGGAGATAATAGTTGGATAAGAAACGTCTGCTTCTAAGGCATTAACATAGTAACAGCTTCCTCCAACCAATACAGAAATATGATCTCCACAATGTTAATTCAGCATTCATATAGTTTCATCGGACCAATTTGCTATTCATATATATATATATATATATATATATATATATATATATATATATATATATATAGAAAGATGAAGAACAACTAAAGTGCAGGCCGAGAAGCCCCTCAAATCACTGAAAAAGATAGAATTCTGCTAGCAGCCAATATTACCTTAAAAGTAATACTGAGTAGTGGTACAATTTGACAACAATGCGTGATTTCCACTTCAACATCTTAAACATTCTAAGTACAATTGAAAAGTATTAAAAGTATTAGAGTTAACATTCTAAGCATGACTAATAGAGCATATAAAGTTGACTTAGACTAGTGGCTGCATCTATATCTAGAGTATCATCGCTTGCTGGATATGCTGAAAGAGCTAACTTTCATTGGGGTAGCAATCACCAATGGAGCCTCAGGAGAATCAGTAACTGCAAACTTGTCATGCATAAATCGGCTATCAACAATGGAATCATCCCTGAGGACTATCTTGTAGCAGTAACAACTCTTTAGACCCTGTTGATTCTCGTAGCACACATGAGAACCATCCTTGACTTGTTGGAAATTCCATATCACACTGAATTTCCCCACTGTGGCTACTATATGGCGCTCCTGCTTCCCATTTTCAGTCACCTAAGCAAAGACTTAAAGTCAAATTATATATTTCCACAAAAAAATGGGACACAAGGGAAACATAGGTCACAATTCAACAAGTGTGTGAAGAGAATGGTCATGATCAACTTCAGGGTCAAGCAATGCTAAACCAACCCCATAAGTTTCTGCAAACATGAAATTCACTTGAAAACCAATAGACAATTAATAAACACTGTCAAGAATTTTCAAATCTTAACACTGGACACAATCTTAAAGAGTTAAATTAAAAGTTAACATAGAAGAGTCTATCAAACGAGGTGCCAATTTAGAAGCTTCCTTTCAATGTATAATAAGGCCAGTGCATCGGTTCAAAAAATGAAATAAAAGCATATAAATATGAGCACAGTTTATAAGGTAATATCCAATTCAACTGTTATTAAATATTAACTCAACCATATTCCAAGCTATCAGTTCTTACTACCGTTACCATCTGATATTTTTTCTGCAAGACAGTTAGTCAACAAAGATTGAAGAAAAGAATATCAAATATCAAATAATCAAATAATAATAGCATTTCAAAGTTCTATAGAATCTGCTGAATCCAACAACAAAGACATCATTATCCGTAATGTGCCAAAACAACAGTGAGAACAGAGGAACAGCCAGAAGCAAGAAGGAAAGAAATTTGTATATACCCACGAAAACTGAGCATTGCGGAACTTGTTATTGGTTCCAGCTGAATGAGAATCCAGAGGATTCAGCTTCAACAACCTAGGAGCAGCAATCTTATTCCCCATGCGACCAGAAAAACCAGTTTTTGTCTTTCCATCCTTATCAGTAAACACAGCACAAATGACAATCAAATATGTATCCGTTGTGCCCACAATCCACTTGCCATCGTAGGTAACATCAACATGAGTAATAGGCGAACCGAGGCCAGGAAAAGCCGTCTTGGCCTGCCTCATAGAGTTGATCGAATAGAGGCGAATCTTCCCATCCAGAGACCCAACAACAATGGAACCATCACCAGTGGTAGCAAAGCACTGGAAATTAGTCCCTCTTGAAAACTGGTGGCCCTGCGCCCAATTCAACACTGGGGTGCTAGCATCAGCAATGTTCTGAACAATCCCATTGCGATCGCGCATGTCCCACCTACAAAGCCTGTTATCATCCAAACCTAGAAAAGTTGAACCTGTAGGATCCAATTGAGCACCTTTACTATCATTAGTGATGTCCCTCATTGTGATATCAGTGCCATCTTTACCAAACTTCCACTCAGTCACAACCTTCCCAGTCTCGATATCAAGCTGATGAAGCCCGGTGGAGTGAAGCTTTCCACCGCCCACTGGACTCATGAGAAGCATGTTTGTCTCCGCCTTCATCAGGAGCGTCTTCTTCGGAGTGCAATACTCCAAAGAAGAAGCACAAACCCTATCCCTTTGGTATCCTTGTCCGAAATGCACAAAAGCACCCTTCCCATGGATTCCATGAGCGAAATTCTTTACCACCTGGATTCCGGTATCGCCAACCAAGAAGCTATTGTCCAATGCCCCCAACGCCAAGCTCTGAATCCCGCCATTCGCGGCTTCTTCGAACTCTTCCCTCAAATCCTGAGTAGCCCTAACCGGAGTGGCGGAGGCGGGGCTCTTGGCGAACGCGTCCTCTGCGTCTTCCCACATGGAATCGTCGGCGGCATCGGGATTCGCCCAACCGATGAAATCCTTGCCGTACACTTTGAGCTTGTTCTGCTCTGTAGCCTCAACGCCGTGCGTGTTTTCAAACATGCAATCCTGGAAGCGCGTGATGAATGTATTGTAGTCTTGCTCCGTGAAGAACTTCATGGCCCAAACGGCGCGTGAAACGAAGTCCACGCGCCGCTGGCTGGCGAAGGCTTTCAACTGCATCTCCAAACCCACCTTGGATCGGATCTTCGAACCAACCTTCAAGAACCACCATGACTCTCCGCCTTCCTGCTCATCGTCATCCTCGTCGTCTTCTTCCTCTTCGTCTTGTTCTTCTCCGTGTCGCCGGGCCCTAACGAAAGAGTAAGATGTGAGTTTGTCGGCAGTTACCCATTTGGCTTGTGGGGTGTTACCGCCGACGTGGAGGTAGAGCTTGACGGCGTTGGGGGTGGCTGATGAGTACTTGAGCTTGAGGGCTTTGAGCTTTGCCTCAACCTCATCGAGCGATGATGGACTTTTGATTCTGCGCTCTGAACTCGAGTCTCCAGCTCCTCCTTCAGTGGCATCTTCGTAGTTTACTTCTTCTTCTTCCTCGTCGGAAGAATCTAGAAGCTCATCGCGGCTGTGATTGGCACCCATTGCTGGTTGTTTGGTCGATTCGGAGAAGAGATGAGTAGGCGCCAAATTCGAAATTCGAAAACGGAGCGGTTTGTGTTTCCGATATAATGTGCTGGCTGGCTAGTGGGTAGTGGCTACTGGCTAGGGTTCTTGACTTCTTGTCCCTTCTTCTTTGAAAATGCATAGGCCCACCTAATGGCCATGTGATTAATGAACTTAAATAAGTTTTTTTTGAAAAAAAATTTAAAATAAAAGAACTTTTATTAATAATAATTTATAAATAAATTATTTTGTATTTGAATTTTTAATTATAAAAGTATTTATTTTAAAGTTGTAGTGTTTGGATAAATAATTCAAAAAATAAATTTTTTTACAAAAAAGAATGAATATTAAAATAACGATTATAATAAATACTTTTTAATATTGAATGTTGATTTTACATAACCTAATCACTAATATTGTATATGATATGGTAGGTGAAAATAAAAAATAAATATAAAATGTGTGTCAATATATATTTTGTTGCTATTTTTTATTTTATTTTTTTCTCCTATTAGAACTCTCTTCTCCTTTATTGAGATCAAAAACTTGTTATAATTAACTATGAAAATAATAGCAAGCTATAAAATCACATGTAAAAAAAATAAAATTAAAACTGAAATTTCATACCACATTTAAATACAAATTTAATAATAAAAAATATAGTGATAAAATGATAAAAAAAATATTTAGAAGGAATATATGCAGTAGGTTGTTCAGATGTAATATTGTCTGAAAATGAAAATGGTGGTAGAGGATCAATACTTCCATAAGATGAATCATTACGTGAAAATGGTAAGGTTTGAAACATTGCGTGAGAATGATGGTAGAAGGCAAGTACTTCTAGCAGACTTTGCCTGAAAATGATGGTGAAGGGTCAGTATTTTTCATAGAGTCAAAAAAGAAAATAATTTTTTTTGGTTTGAAATTAAAATTTTTTTTAATAAAGTGGTAGAATGACTTATCAAGAAGTAGAAAGCCATATATTTCTACTTCTTCAAAAAACTGTAAATTAACTTTTTAAAAAATTAAAAGTTTTTTTTTTAAAATAGTGTCAAACATGTAGATTGTGACTTTTCATAATCCAAAAATAAAAAAAAAAATTGCTTTTGCTACTTCCCAAATGGGTTCTAAACAGTAATGAGTAATGACTATGTAAAACTCTAAAATAGAATCATTTAATTATTTAATTATATATTTTTCATGAAAAATTAATTATTTCCATTGAGATAATGTTATATTATTGAATGTTTGTTGTAAAATATTTTATATTATAAATTATTAAAAAATAAAAAATTATAGAAGAATTTAAATTTGATGTAATATTTTAAACTGAATTTGTGAACAAAATACCAAATCATAGGATTAAGATTTTTTTTAATTTGTGAGATTTTTTTTACTAATTTTTGTATTTTGCAGGGATTTTTTTTTTTGTAAATTGTGATAAGTTCTTTTCAAAAAATTTACACACATGTTGAGGCTAATTTTTTTTTTATATGAAATTTAGGTGCGTGTAATGCAGCATTATAGACATTAGGGGATTATCTACTGTTGTAACAGCGATGAAATGACGGAAAAGAAATCGGACGGTCCGATTTTTTTGAGAAGAAAGAGGAACATTTGAACAAACATTTTTCGGCTAGGAAATTGAACCCACCGATTTCATGCATGCAAAACATAGCTAAAGAAATTGGATCCATCGATTTTATGCATGCAAATTTTTTTACTACGACGTGACTCTAATCAAACTGTCCGATTTAGGTTCTCCAAAAATTTGAAACTGTTAAAAAGGCGGTCGAACGGTCCGATTTCAATGTTTATATATACCCAACCCCCTAACCAAGCTCTCTACTTCATCTTCTTCTTCTCACATTCTTCAAATCTACTGAAACTCCTCTCTTCTCCTCCTCTTTTTTTTCTTTGGTGTTTTAAAAAAAATTAATACCAAAGTTGAGAGTGTTTAATGTGAGTATATTATCATGGATGATAGAGTTATGTTTAAAGTATATTATCATGGATAGATTTTATTACAAACATCTAAAGGAGTAAAATTTGTATGTGAAAATTCATTAGATATTATTATTCCATTCACACTGTCATTTGAAGAACTAAAATGTGTGATTTGTGAGAAGATGAATTCTCAAATATCTAGGAGAGTGTCGTGTATTTTGTACAGATATCCTATATTTGTGTTTGGTGGGTTCTTTCAATTTCAGACGAAATACGTTACTGATGAAGCAAGCATGCAATAAATGTTTTCAGTATATCTTAAAAGTCAGTCCCGAATTCGTTCATTGAGCTGCATATTGAGTTCGAGCAATCTGCAACGGATCGATATATTGAATTAGAAGATTATAACAGTAATAGTCAGGAAAACTTTGAAAGTAACTATGAGGCCATTGATCCGGGTGTCGACGAAGATCAAGCTGACGACATTATGGCGGCAGATGTGGCAAATGCACTAACGAACCAGCATCCGCTTGAGGAGTCGACTTTCATGTGGTCGTTGGATTTGGAGGCCATGCATGCACCGAAGTTTCCTCAATATATAAATGCAGGTATGTAATTGTTAATCGAAAATATTATATTTCAAAAAAATGGTGAATTCGAGATTTAGTAAGCTTGAGTTTTAAAATGAAGGTTTATATCGAGAAAGTTTATGACAGGAAATCTAAAGCAAGAGTTAGTTGAGGGATTGAGTCGAGGGTGCTGGCTGATATGTTTGAAACGAAGAGTTCAAGAAGTTGAAGGTTATTCCTAGCAGTTATTTGTGTTAAGCAAAAGCAGCGGGAACATTTGTTTAAAAGTTAATGAACATGGAAGTTACACCTTATTCTAATTGGCTGAAGACTCTTATAAATATGAGAAGATTCGAAGGAAAAAAGTTTGGAATCTTTTCAGAAAAACACTCAAATACACTCACATCCCAGAGACTTTTTGAGTCTGCCTTGAGTTACTTTTCTGTAGGGTTCCTTTCATTATTTTTACATTATCATTTATAATTTTCGTAAACTTTACTTTCTTTGCAAATTTACTTTTCAAGTATCATTTACTTTTCCTGTTTTATTTAAGATTCAGCACTTTATTTTTTTTTTCAATTCCAAAGTCCTTTGATTTTGTCGAAAACAATTTACTACTTTATTTAAATTCAATGTAATTTATTTCAGTTTTAGTCAATTTATTTTCGAAACTGCTTTGTCTTTCAAATTTTCTTTTTATTTTTGTTCAATCGAAAAGTCCTTTGATGCACTTTTAAAAGAACTGGTAGTCACAAAGAGGAGTAAGTTTCGTTCCTAAACCATTAGGTAACGAACCACTTTCGATTTACTAAAAATCGATAAAACAGTAATAATTTTATTTTATGATTTATACATAGATTTTGATGTTTGAGCCAAATATTTAAGGATTATGTAAATAGATAAAATATAGGGTATAATTACCTATTTAATGTTTATTTATCAAGTAAATAAGTAAAATATAGGGTAAAATATAGCGAAGTTACGGAACAACGGCATAAACTTTCAGTGCACTGCTGCCCCAAATTTGTTTCCAAACATAATGGTCCCAAATAATAACATTATGTGACACTTGACATACCTCTAAATGTGAATATCATCAGCCAACACTAAACGATCTTTCTGTCCTCGAAATCACGTCAACTTTATGAAATTTCATCTACAGTCTGTCTTTCTAGGTGCAACACCAAACTGATCCAAGCATTTGGCCTCTAAGACCTCATAACTACTGAGGGTCGGTCCAGTAACTGGCAGACTATTCGTCGGAAGACCAAGAATTATCGCTACGTCCTTTAATGTCACAGCACACTCACCAGCCAAAAAATGAAATGTGTGATTCTCAAGGCGCCATCTCTCGATCAGAGCATTAACCAATGCCGATTGACATTGGACAACTCCAATTTAGAAAACGTGATAAAAGCCAGTCTTCCATAAATGCCCCTCCACAATTTGATTGTACAGATCCGACAGCATTAAGTGGTTACATTGCAACATTCGTAAACCCTACAAAATATAGCCATATATCACATTAAACAAAGATAACCATATTTAATTAACGAATCAAATTTAACAAAATCAAATTTTCATGATCACATAATCAGTAAAACATAATCATATTAACAACTATATTATTAACTATTCAAAATATATTAAATCTATTTTATAAAAAAATTACATTTATATGACTTTTTTATTTAAATAAATAAAAAATAGATTAATTTCCTAAATATGCAGAAATAAAAACTGTTATCAAAATAAGCATAACCATTTCAGCTGCAGCACCTACAAAATGAATTATGTCTCTAATTCAAATCTGGCACCCACGAAATGGTGCTAAGGATCCATGCTGGCATGCTGCTGCTGGCGCCCACGAAATAGACAATATAAGAGTGGCAGACGCAAAATGTGTATTAGAAACCTCACGGAGCTTCACTTGGTTAGGTATTACAAATTCACATGCACAAGTTGGATGGACTCATATTATATCCTCAGGTTTATTATTGGCTATTAAACTTGCTCAAAATATTCTAGGTTACCATTTCAGCTTTTAAAAGTTCATGGGCGTCTCATTGATATGTAGAGTAAGATCCATAAACTGAATTGTTATATAGGCTTTGGGAAACATGTTACTAAAGTGATTGGATCTATCTAACAATGTTCTGAAAATCGGTTCGAACCGACCGGTCGAACCAGTCGAATCGTGAACCGGACGCTAAAGCGGTTCGAACAATAAGAAAAACCATAAAATTAGGAAACCGGCGTTGAACCGACGAACCGGCCGGTTATCGGTCGGTCGAACCGAACCGGGACCTGGCCGGTTTTTTAGCTGTGCAGCAAAACGCTGCCGTTTTGCGTTTTGTGAACCCTAATTCCCTTTGTCCTTCGCACTTTCGTTTCACAGTTCACACTTTCACGTCCCACACCCACAGTTCAGCACTTCAGCTCCACTCTCATCAAGGGTCAGAGAGAGTGAGAGACATAGAGAACGCCTGAACGCCATTGCCACCCTCCTGAACTCTGCAACCACCGCTTTCACCACCGTCCGGCGCCGACCTTGCCACCGCAACCCACCTTCTTTTCTCCTCCCTTTCTCCCTTCGCCTCCTCTCTCTTCACTCCCCCCTCAACACCCCTGCCTCCACCGAACCACCGCTGCGACCCCCATTGTCGTCGGCGGCCTGCACACATCACCACCAACCCCAGTCTGTTTCCCCCAGTCGCGACCCTTCCTCTCCACCTTGCGCCCCGCTTCCCGCTCGCTTGGCACCACTGCCCCCTGCCTGTGCCACCCTCTGCTCCACCGCGAGGCTCGTCGCCACCACCGCTACTAGGCGGCGCCACTGTCTTCCTCCCTTTTCATTTTCCAACACCAATCTCTTCTGCCCTGTTCCAGGTTCCCCTGCCTCCAGTGCTCTGTTTCCTTTCTTTTCAGTTAATTATGTTTGTTGTTCTTAGTCAGTTAGTCGATTAATTTTGGTTGCTAGGATAGTTAGCTTGCATGCTGTTAGGTAGCTAGGTTGTGGTTACATGATTCTAGGCTTGATAAGTGCTATGTTCCTGTTTACTTTTTGCTTGCTAGTTATTTGGTTGTTGTGTGGTGATGTCCTATGTTATTTTTGTTCCTGCTATGCTGCTTTCTCCATGCTGTCTTGCTGCACTTTACTTGTAAAATTGTACTTGCTGCTGCCTGAACTTATGCTTTCATGCCTCATATGTAATTTTTGCTGCTTTTTGCTACCCGAGAACGTTCGATTTATTGCCGGAATGTTGCCCAAATTTTTAGAAATTGTCTTGGTTTTAAACTTGCTACCTAAAGTTGAACTTGACTCTTTTGGAATTGTGTTTCACTTGACTTTTATCGAGCTCAATTCTTTGGTTACTTGGGTCAGCATTGCCGTGTTTCTTATGTTTCCCGTGATATGCTTTGCACCTTCCATATGGCTCACTCTTTCACAATGATTGGTGGATTTCATTTGTCTAAACCTTTTCATTCCACTTGGTTCTTAACTTGCTTTTGTTACACTAAGTGCATTTTAACTTTTTGCAACACCACTTATTGCCCATTCAGTGACCATGACATTGTTGATGACTTGTTTTCCTAATATATGCTCTCATGCACAATTTCTTATTTCATCATCAATGACTGCATCTTTCTCTTGTTTTCTGCATATGTCACTCTTTGTTTATTATAAAATGATTTTTTCGATTCAACCACGGTCGAACCGGTTGAACCTATAAACCAATAAACCAATATCTAGAGCGGTTCGATGATCGGTTCAATTTTCAGAACCTTGCTATCTAATACAAATTTAATCGGATACTAAGAGCAACATGTATAAACAAGGATTGATATGATATTTATCATAATTGAAATTTGCCATCCTTGTATTGTCCATTTCATGGGCACCAGCATAAATTTCTTGCACTATTTTGTAGGCGTTAAGCTTAAATTAGAGGTATAATTCATTTTGTGTGTGCTATAGCTGCTGAAATAGTTATGCGCATTTTGATAACAGTTTTTATCCATACGTATTTAGAGAATTAACCTATTTTCTTTATTTATTTAAATAAAAAAGTTCATTTATATTTATTAAATTTTCATAATTATCAATAAATCTTAAATAAATCTTAAATATAAATTTAATTATTATTAGATACATTAAAACTATATTTTCTAATATCTAAAACCTATTTATTTTATAATAATAATTCTTATTCCTTATTTTCTATTTATATAACCAGAATAATTTTTAAAAGCATTAAACACCTCAATTAAATTATTATTATACGTATATATTTTATATCACCGAATTTACCAACAATCATAAATAATTTATTAAATTCATATTTAAAATTTAAAATTATTAATATAATTCATTACCTAAATTACATTAAATTTATTCGGTTTCCATTCTTCATGGTACTATAACAATAATAAAAAATATACCTTGCTTAGTTATCACTTCCAACAATTATTATATTTAAACAATTTTAAAATTTTCGCTTCCAACATAAATAAACAAACATTCTCAAGTAACTATTCTAACAACACACAACAACAAGTTATTAATCCTTAATTAATTTCCCCAATAATTATTATATTTAAACAATTTTAAAATTTTCACTTACAACATAATAAACACACATTCTTTAAGTGACTATTCTAAAAACACACAACAAGTCATTAATCCTTAATAAATATCTAAATAATATATTCATAATAATAATAATAATTAATTCAATAATTTTTTAAATATCTTCTAAATTTATTTTATTTTATTTACTATTTCTAACAATTAATAATAATTATTTTATCATACCTATAATTTTAATAATTATTACTATAATATTTCTACTAATTTCTAATCTCTAACATTATCATTATTATTTTTATTAAATTAAAATATTTAATAATAAAAACTTACATAACTAGAATGATTAAGATAATTAGTAATATGAAACTCTCAACGATTGACGGTTTTTATTTTCTATTTCCTTCGCATTGTTGAAGAAAAGTTTATGATGGTGATCCAATTTTTCCTCCAGATCTGATTCTGCATCAACAATGGGACAAGAGAAGAGAAGAAAAAGTGGGGTTGGGGATAAGTGAGACACAAGTGAAAGTGAGAGTGAAAGGGATGGTCCGATTTGTTTAGCGAAGATGCAAATAAGACTGGAGAACGGTGCGGTGTATGTTTGACGCGTGATATATAGTGTGCAAATTAGACGGTCCAATTTGTGTGTTTGCGATGCGTGTAATCGGACCATCTGATTATTCTCCTCCCAATCAGGTCTGATTTGTTAATCAGCACCGTCACATTTTGGTCATATATTCTGCACTCCAATAAACGTGCTATACACCACTCCTACTCCAGTATCAAAATAAAAAAAAAAATGACATGTTAATGTGGGACTTTTTCACATCTTGAGAGAAGGAGAATTAATGTAAATCACCTCCCTTCCATATGTTCACACCTAATAATTTAAATCAAGAATGAAAATTTTGAAAAAGAATGTTAGAGATAGTAAATTTTGTGATTTATAATCATCAATTAGATATTATTAGTATTTTTAATTGTGTGAAATTTTATTCAATAATATAAAATTACTTATTTTTTTTTACTAGTTAAGTACTAACCAAATTTTAATAAAAATACTACCTCTTATACTTTTTCAATTTTAAATATTAGATGTTGAAGATTAGGAATAGCAATGGACTCTTTGGTGGAGATCTCTTTTCTATTCTTTGTTTTTATTTAATAAAATATCTTTTATTTTTACCTTGCTTTTATCATGAGTTTTTATTTTTTTTTGGGTTAGGAAGCAAATTTGTGGATATCTATAAATATTTAGTTCTATTTTATTTTTAAAAAGGTTAATGCAATTATAATAAAATTTAATATAATTCAATTAAATATATCAAACTAAAATACAATCAAACACAAAATTAACGTAATTAATATATACACAAAATATTTAACAGTAAATTAAAATAAAATGACACAAATTTAAATAATTAACTATTATAAATTCAAATATTATACACATAATTTGCTTTTTTATAAAACTTTGAAAAATAAAAACAAAGACTATTAAACATATACTTGTATAAAAATATTTAAGTAATTTTTTCGTGAGAATTTTACAGAATTTTGTAGAATAAGTACATTAATTTTTACCTCCTTCTTCATTTATCCGTGGAAACAGGTCTCCGTTATAAAAATTTTCAAATTCTCAATAATCTTTCCGTCACGATCTGTATGAGTGCCAATTTTTTTGCCACCTCTATCTACAAAAGATATAATTCTCAAAATAAAGTTGGGTGGAATTATGCGCGAATATGAGCTGCAACTTCTTCCACTCAGTAAGAAGCAAATTTTTTTTCGCAAAAACAATGGAAGAGTGACAATTTTTTTTGTAAAAAATTTCTTTAGCACTGGTAATAAAAAAGAGAGGTTTAATATAAAATTTTTTAAAATTATAAAAGATAAAAATCTCGCATGTCGCGAGAAGAAAATTGATGTGATAGTTTTAAAATAGGACATTCACTTATAAATTAAAGTTTGTATATAGAATACACTAAGATATACAGCCACTCGATATTAAAAAAAATTATTACTCATTTAATTTTTTTTTAATTAAATTTAATTAAATTAGTCTAATATAACAAAAATCAGTTATAACTAATATTATTCTAAAACTTATTATTTAACTTAGTCTAACATAATAAAAATTAGTTATGACTAATATTATTCTAAATCTTATTGTTTAATTTAGTTATACTAAATTAACAAAAAAATTTAAATATATAGTATTATTCTTAAAAAAGATAAGAGCATCACCAATATTAATTTTAATTTTAATTTTATTTTAGATTCTATAATAATATTTATGAGACCATATATTATAAATAATAGTTTAAAATTCAAAGTAAAATTTATTCGTCTAATATTTAATCTTAGTTCATTTAAAATTTTATATTATTTTTAATTATTTTATTAAGATAATTATACAAATAGCAAAATTTTATTGGTTTTTCATCAAAATAATATTGTATCTCTAAAGCGATACGGTTTTATTTCATATATCAACTATAATGCAGATTTTAATTTTAAATCAATTCACTTTTTGAAAGTATAAAAGTGATACTTTAAAAACACTCCATTCAAAATGCTCTAAAGTGACAAATAAACCTCTGATTATTTATATTTTGGATAGGTTTCTAAAAAAATATCAATAAAATCCTTTAGAATAACAAATATAGACAAGTTAGTTCAAATTAAAACCTTCTATCTTAATCATAGAGACTAATTTAAAGATAATGTATCAATAGTTATGCTATAGATTTTTTTTATATATGTTTCTTTAGAGATTCGAAGTGTAAATTCTTAGATATTTATTTGTCACTTTACTATTAAAAAATTAAAAAAATAAAGATGGACTCACCCACCTTTTATTTTTACTATTGAGATTTTGATGGTGTTTTTAAATAATGTGAAAAGTTAATGTATTTTTTTTATATAGATGTTAAAAATCTGAGGGTCAAATTTGTGACTTTTAATTTTTTTTTAATGCCACAAATTTGAGGGTCAGATTTACATGTTAGTGTTGAAAAAAATTTTAAACTTACAAATCGGACCTTTCAATTTATTTAAAAACGAAGAAAATTCTATTCAATTTGTGCATTATGAAAATCTGACTCTTTGATATATCAAATCTGAGAATCCGATTTATTATTTAAATTAAAATAAAAAAATTTAAATTCATATAAAAAAAAATACACCAATTAACTATGATACTAGATTACACATCATTTTTTTCCATTTCTAAAAAAATTAGCCGGACTCACCACCCACATGACTGATGTTTTAAAAAAACATTTATTCTATATATGTTAGAGAGAGCAAGTGAATGATAAATAATATAAGAATTTAAAAAAACTAATATATATATATATATATACCAAAGTTTATATTAGCTAAATTTGTAAAATAATAATAATAATAGTTAATTACGTTGCCTGATGATGGCCTAATGATAATTCTTTTCTTCAACGCATGATTTTTTTAATAAAAATGTACTGACTGGAAGTAATAAAAATTAGACTGATTTTACCAAAAAAAAAAAAATTAGTGTGATTAAATAATTGGTTAAATTATAAAAATCATGCAATCTAGTATAAAACCAACAAAAATACTCATCTCTTCTTTTACCCTCTCGTTTTTACTTCTGCATTTCCAGATGAAATCAGTAATGCATATTTCCAAGCTTACTTCAATTGGAACAGTGAACAAACTGCAATTTCTTTTTCCTTTTTTTTTGTCCATTAAAAAAGTATCAATAACCAATTTAATATAGACATAAATGTTGCCAGTTACTTGTATTCAAATAGGCTTCATTTAGCACTAAGTTGTTATTCATGTGATGGAGGGATGCCACTTCAATAACACTAACTCCTGAACAGCCATCTCCTCCACTGTCTCTCATCATATCCCTCACCCTTGCTACATCACCCCACCTCCCAACAATTGCATAAAGATTTGACATCAATACATAAAATCCACCATTTTTGTTATTCAAGAAAAATAGTTTTTTAGCCAAACATTCTCCAAGCCGAATCTCTTGTTGGATGCAACAAGCACTTAACAAGGCTCCCCAGACAGCAGAATCAGGCCGGATTTTCATATTGTTGATGAACTCAATTGCTTCCTCAAAGAAGCTTGCTCGCCCCAGTAGACCAACAATGCAAGCATAATGTTGCAAGCCTGGCATCAATTTATGCTCTTCTGTCATGATACGGAAGTATTCTATTCCTTCACAAACAAGTCCCCCATGGATGCATGCTGCCAAAACTCCCAAGAAGGTTATCTTATCCGGTTTTAGGCCTTGCTCTTGCAGTTTAGAATAACAACTGAAAGATTTATGTTCAAGTCCATATAAACTATAACCTGATATAATAGAGTTCCATGTTGCCAAACATGGATCATTTATGCTATGAAATACCTTTTCAGCGTAGTCTAATCTTCCACACTTAGTATACATATCTATCAGAGCAGTTCCTGTAAACTCTTCCAATTCCACATCGTTCCTCAGAACATAGCCATGCAGTGTCTCACCAATTCGAAGATCCCCGAGCTGGCAACACCCGGATAGTAAACTAGCTATAGTAATTGCATCTGATTTTTGTCGACATGCGTTCATTTTGCAGAACAACAGCATGGCATCACTTGATTTTCCGGCCTGCACACAGCCGGATATCACAGAATTCCAAGTGATCAGCGGTTTTTCACTCATATCAGTAAACAACGACAACGCAGCTTCTATCTCATCGAATCTAGAATACATGCTTATCAGCCCGTTTGCAACTAAAGAGTCGGTGGTCAGCCCACTTTTCAAAGCATAACCATGGAAAGCACATCCAATAGCAAAATGAGAAGGATTATTAACTCCATGAAGGACAGTAATCAAGGCAACTGCATCTGGTTTTATGTCTAACTGCAGAGTTTGTATAAAAAACTCAACAGCGGAGTCAATATCACCTTTTTCAGAATAGCTAGAGACTATAGCAGTTAAGCAAATCAGGCGTTTTGAGGGAAAGCACTTGTAAAGCAATTTCGCTATATCTGTGAACCCTTGTTTTGCGTATAGACAAACCAGCGAGGTAATGACAGAATCATTATTGATTAAGCCACATTTGGTAATATAACAATGGAAAGTTTCAGGATCAACATTTGCTGAAAGAAGATTCATCATAGTCACTGGGCTGGGATTCAAACCTTCCTTTAGCATCTCTTTGAAGCAAAAGAGTGCCTTGTCAGAGAAACCATTTTGGCCATAGGCACCAATCATGGTATTCCAAGAGACAACGTTTCTCTCGCCCATTTCTTCAAACAAGAGTTGGGATGCTCCCAAATCATCACATTTAGCATACATTGAGGTAAGGGCATTACTCAATTGAGGGTCCGAAGCAAGGCCAGCTTTGATTCCAAACCCATGAATGGATCTCCCCTGAAGAATTAGCCCATTGTGACCACAAGAAGGTAGCAAACTAGCCATGGTGGTTTGATTAGGTGTGAAACCATGTCTAATCATGTGTATAAAGAATTGCAGAGCATCATAAGGATGGCCATTTTGTGAATACCCACAAATCAATACGTTCCAAGAAACAACATCTCGGTAAGTCATATCCTCAAACAGTTGGTGTGCATGAGTGGTAAACCCAAATTTCATGCAGAAATCAATAAGAGCAGTATATACATAGACAAAATGGTTGATACCCCGTTTGAGGAACTGACTTTGAATCTGTGTTACTTGAAGTCTCGCAGAAGATAGAGCGTAAGAATGTGAAGAAGAAGAAGAAGAGACGCACGATTTGATGAGCAATGAGAAAGTGAGATCGTTGGGGTTGGCATTAGCATCTAGGAGTTGACGAAAGATGACAAGAGGACACGTGGCGTTGTCGTTCTGGAGAAGAGAGTGAAAGAATGATAGATTAGGTGCAGTTCTGGTTCTGGTTATGGCGCACCCCACCCTGGAAGCCACATTCATGTTTCATAGTACAGTTACCTAGTTCTCTGTTAGACTGGATCGGTAGATTTAACTACTTGTTCCAACTAAGATTCCGAGTAAAATGTTACACATGGTAACGAAAATTAATATTCGCACTTTTAAAATCAATAACCTCTTCGAAGGAAGGGTAATTTGTCTCTTTTTTTTTTTCTACCAATAAAATAACGGATAATATTATATTATTAGTGTTTTGAATAACTAATATTTTGGTGTATTATTGACTTCTGCAATAGAATTACACGTCACAATGAAAATAATAATTAATATTAATAACAAGATAAAAGAATAATGAAAAAACAGGGAGTATATAGTGAGTGCATGTCTTGTTCCTATTAGAAATTGATTGTGCAGAGAAATATAGCAAAAGCTCGCTTTTGAGTTTTGAATAAAGGGAAGTTCCCTGGTGTGCTAACGCGGAAATGTTTAGTAATTAAAAAAAATTAGACAAAAATAATTATAATTTGTCTTATTTAGTATTTATGCTTTTAAAGTATGTCATAGTGAGAAGGTGACGTATGAAAAGTGATTGTTGGTACTTGGGTCATATTTAATCATTTTTTTAGTTTATTTATTAACTATGTTTATGAAATTTAAATATTTTTAACCCTATTTTCAAAATATTTATTTTATTGTACCTCTATTACTTTAATTTGAATTTTAAATCCTGATATCTTTAAAATTTTTTCTACCACCGTCTACTAATACTTGTGCTTAACCAATCTTTTTTTAATTAATTTGTTAACAAAGTTAAGGGAGATTTAATATATTTCAACTCTAATCTCAAATATTTTTAAATTCATTGAATCTTCCGTGGTACATTTTAATTTTAAATTTTCAAACTTAATTTTCAAAAAAAAAAAAATTTTACCGCAATCTACTTTCATATGGCTTCTTATGACGTTAGAGAATTGGCACATAAATTGCAATACATAATACTTTATTAACATCAAATATAATCTAATTACAACATAAAATTCAGCAAAATACACATAGTACCCACTTCTAATCAGCACATTAGCTACCAAAACTGTTATTATAATTCGCAAATTCACTAACTAGCAGTGTTAAGAACATTCTATTTATATGAGAAAGAATCAGCTAACCATAAATATACTCTTATTATGAAGAACAATTTTTTTTTATTTTTTTCTCTCACCTATTAGATCATTACTACGCCAAATTTTGGTTCAAAAATACACCTAAGGTAGTGACAGTAAAAAATAAATGCTCAAAATTTTTTATTTTTCATTATTTTTAAAAAATATTTTCTTGCATTCTCGACCTCTAATCATATCTATTTTGCATTATAAAACAATAAATATTATCATCGAGTTCATAAGAAAAAAATGCCCAAAATTCACCTATCCTTAACCAACACCTAACTGTGACCCACGTACCAAACTACTTTCCACACGTCAGCTTCTCATTATGACACACCTTAAAAGCATATCATGCTGATAACCAGCGTCAGCACCAGAGAATTATCCTTAAACAAATCCCCTCCAACACCAAAGCAAAAGAAACTAGGGCACGAATTCGGTACGCCGGTCTCTTTTGAGCACCGAAACGCCAAAAACTTATTTGACTTATTGGTGTGCATTTTTAATAGAAAGTTATTAGATCTTTTATATTTTTTAGCTCAACGGTGAATATCATCCTAAATGTAGTTTGATGGGTTAATAGCTAAATTCATTCTTGAAAGATCACCGATTTTTTAAATTAGTCCTCAAATTATTTTTTTAGTCATATTAGTCCTTAAAAGATAAAACGTAAGTCAAACTGATTTTTCCGTTAGTTAGATGATGATGTGTCACGTTAAATGTCACATGGCATGGTGACGTGTGACGTTAAGTGCCACGTGTCACTAGATGATTAGTTGATGTGTCAGGTCAGTGACACTTAGCACGCCACGTGTCACTTGACATGTAAGAAAGATATTTATAATCAAAATAGTCCTTAAAAGTTCAAACGTAAGTCATTTTTATCCCTAAAATTTTAAAAATTAATCAAATTAGTCCTTATATAATTTTTTTAATTTTTTTATAATATTAAATTTAAAATATTTTTTTATAGTACTAATTTTAATATTATTTTTAAATCTTAATAAACAAAATTCTCATTACATAAAATAATAAAAATAATTAAATTATTATAAAATTATTTTGTCATTTGTATTTTAAAGTTTTACATTTTTAAATTGTAAGGCTTTTTATAGTAAAATTTTTTATTTAAATGAGTTTATCAAATTATTGTTGATTATATATTTAAAAATTTAATATTTTAAATTTCACTAAATAATATAGTAATTATTTTAAAATTTAAATCTTTTAAATTTTTTAAAATTATAATTTATATTATTGTTTAATTTATATGATAAATCTCAATAATTTTTCATAATTTAGAATGAGCTATTTGGCCTCTAATCAGTAATGATTACATGAACAAAAGGAATACATCGTGCATACAATATGAGAAACAAATAAAAAACTAGTTTCAGAACTAACTTCTGGTTTCATAATTATCACTGAGAAGAAATTTATCATTACTCTACTAGTTAAAAGCAACAGAAAACTAAAGATTTTCATTTCACTACTATATACTTTAGGATGGCCTACAGAAAATACAAAATACGTTTTAAACAGATTGAGTTCTATCATATAAATTGGTTTTTAAATTATATGATTTCTATCATATAAATTAAATAATAATATAAATTAAAATTTTAAAAAATTTTAAAGATTTAAATTTTAAAATAACTTTTATATTATTTAATAAAATTTAAAATATTAAATTTTTAAATATATAATCAACAATAATTTGATAAACTCATTTAAATAAAAAATTTTACTATAAAAAATTTACAAGTTAAAAATATAAAATTTCAAAATACAAATAACAAAATAATTTTACAATAATTTTATTATTTTTATTATTTTATGTAAAGAGAATTTTGTTTATTAAGGTCTAAAAATAATATTAAAATTAGTATTATCAAAAAATATTTTAAATTTAACATTATAAAAAAATAAAAAATTATATAAGGACTAATTTGATTAATTTTTAAAATTTTAAGAATAAAAATGACTTACGTTTGGACTTTCAGGGACTATTTTGATTATAAATATCTTTCATACATGTCAAGTGACACATGGCGTGCTAAGTGTCACTGACCTGACACGTTAACCGATCATCTGGTGACACGTGGCATTTAACATGACACGTCATCATGCCATGTTGTACTTAACGTGACACGTCATCATCTAACTAACGGAAAGACCAATTTGACTTACGTTTATCTTTCAATGACTAATATGACTAAAAAAAATTATTTTAGGACTAATTTAAAGAATCGGTGATCTTTCAAAAACGAATTTGGCTATTAACCCGTAGTTTGATGTAATTGGTTACTTAATATCTTTTTGCTACTTTTGTATCAGTAGGTTGCTTTAAAAATATTATTTTCTTGATGGTTATTGTTGTTATACCAGAAATATATGTGGATTTATATAAAAAAATTAGGAATATGTAAGATTAAATTAATTAGAGTTAAATATCTCCTATTATGTTAAGTGCCACCTTCAACTCCTTCAACATTTCAGCAGTGAACCGATTGTCCATTCCTCAATGCTTCCCTAACACTCTCCAATATTTTATTCGCCGCAAGAATTATCCTCACAAACCTTTAACAGCTCCCTCTTTTTCGCCACAACCTCGTGCACCTCGGCATCAATCATCTAGTCGGAGATGAGCTTGAGGACTCTGGCCAAATTGTTAGAGAAAAGTTGGGACTGGAAAACGGCACCATTGGCGAGAGAAAAGAGTGACTCGAAGTTGTCACGGTGGGAGAAGATGTAGGATTGGACCTTAGATCAGATCCGAAGGAAATGCGATTAGTCATTGGATGAGGAGGCAGAGATTTAGTATGGAAAACAGTATTGTTGGATTGGAGAGGTAGCGCGTCGAAAGGAGACAGGTGTTGATCGCGTCAAAGATCGAGTCCATAGGACGATTGAGAGAGGGAGAGATGGATTAAGGGTGCCCTTAGCTTCAGGCGGATAAAATGGAGGCTTCGGTGGTAATTTTTGTAGGGGTAGCAAAACGGGTCGAACCCGTCAGGTTGATCCGCTAAACCTACTAAAAAAGGCGGGTCGGGTTAGGATTTTGAGCCCGCCAAATTAAAAAAATCTGCCGAACCCGTACCGCCAAATTGGCGGGTTTTGGCGGGGCGGGGCGGGCTGGTCCGCCGGACCGAAGATTTTTATTATTTTTTATTAAATAAAAAAGTGATTACTATTATAAATTAATAATTATAGAATTTTTAAACACTTTTTTTTCATTTTTTGTTTTTATTCTTCTTATAGTTATTAATTTTATTTATTTTATTTTACAATTTTGTATATATGCTCAAATTATGTGACTTATTTTTTAAAATAAAAATGATTCTATTAACAAATATTATTTTGAACAATTGTATTGAAGTTAAAAATTAAAAAATAATAATACAAAAATTATATTATAATTTGACTATTTTTTATTGTATTTGATTTTTTAATTATTATTTTTTGGTTAAATTTTAATAAATTTTATTTTTTAAAAAAAAAAAGAGTCAAGCGGGCTAGCCCGCCGACCCGCCAATCCGCCATAAAGTGGGGCGGGCTAGCATTTTGAACCCATTTTAATTAGCAGAACAGGCCAATCCGCCCCATTTATGGGGCGGGCCTAGACGGGACAGGACGGGTTGGAGCAGATCGGCCCACTTTGTCACCCCTAGATTTTTGTAACTGAATTTTTTTTAACGTAAATATTATAAAAATGCTTTATCTATCTCACAATTAGTGTATATGTATTAAGCCCATAACATATTCTATATTGATTTTAAATTTGTCTTTTTTTATTAGATTTTGTAAGAAAAAAATATAAAATATTAAAAAAATTTAATTGATAAAATAAAAAAGTTATGAGGAACATTTATGAAAAATTTCAAATGTTAGTTTTGACCGTAACAAAATATATTTATCTTATTTTTAAAAAAAATAAAACACTAATTAGTAAATTTATAAAGTAATTTTATTAATCACAATAATATGATATGAAAAATTAATAATTGTTAGATTAATTTTATTAATTAATGTGACATGTTATAAAAAAAATTATTAATTATTTAGAGTATTAATTATAGTGCTATGAAAAATTAGTATTTTTTAGGTTAATTTTATTAAATTGCAAGGTTGTAAGAACCGGACCGGTTAATGAACCGATAAGACAACTGATTCACTGGTTCGATCGGGGTTCAACCGATTTAATTAAATATAAATAAAAATATTAAAAATTTAATATATAATTTTCAATATTTAGATTTAATAATTTCTAAATCTAAAAATTTTAATATGAAAATAATTTTGAAGTTATACCTCAACATGAGACTAAAAGGTGTTATACCTCAAAATTAGACATTAATAGTTTTCTTAAAAATACTAACATACATTAAGATGCTCAAGTAAAAACACACTTGAGATAATACATTCATAATAATTAAGACAGGATCTCTCCATTATTTAGAAACAAATGATACCAATAAAAATAAAACCCTCTAAACTACATTCCCATACCAAGAGTGACTTTATCTAGCAAAAGAGAACACAACATAGAGAGAGATTAACAAAAGAAAAAATACTTCAATGCAGGAACATGTCCGTGAATGTCATGATTGATTAAATTGGGCGAGGGATTTGTCATGGCTTCAGAAGCGAATCCAAATCCAAAATCTAAAAATCCAAATTACAAATAACATCCAACAATTATAGCAAAATTCAAATCGATAACAATTCAGAACCCAGAAGATTATATCAATTCATCCAGCATTCAAAATAAAAAATTATATTCAATCAAGTGGATAATTCTAGATTTCTTTAGTTATTAAGAAAAATGTCTAGCTAACTACTCAAATTTCTGTATTTTGTTGATTGTTTTTGTGTGTTTACAATTTGTACTCTTAGCGACTAATTTGCTAGCTTCTAGTTAATTATTAACATCACACTACTGTTTTAATGCAAAATTTCTTTTTACGGCATCAATAGAATTTGTTATAGTCTATTATCTTTCATTTCACACGTGTTCTTATTCAAATCTGGTAAATGTATGAACTAATGGAAAAGGATATCGGAAATGATTTCAACTTTTTTTAGTTGGGTCGGAAAAAAAGGGGAAGAAAAAATAAAAATAAAACCAATAAAAATCCATTTGGCAAATATAATCAAGAGAAAAGTAATCATCAATAACAGCAACGAATGAGAATAGTTTTTGTACAATTAGAAGATGAAGATTGATTCAATAGGGCAGAATTTTGAATTTATATAGCAAAATTCAAAATCCAGAGTTCCAAAATTGAACTTATATCAGAACAATTAATTCATATAATTAACAAAATAAAAAAATTGAAAAGCAGAATAAGAACTCTGCATCAAGCCATCAATTCATATAATTAACAAAATAAAAAATTAACTGAACTTAAATCTGAACTAAATTCCTCACTGCAGCAACCAGCAATTCATACAGCTAATTAAAACCAAATAAAAAAAACTAATTGAAAACCCAAGAACTCACGGCGATTCACGGCGGCAGAACAGATGCCCGACTAGTCGACTACGATGTTGACGATAAGCCGATGACAAGCCGACGACGGGGACACCAGAAGCTTCAGTGTTCAGAGTTCAAGACGATGACACTGCTGACAGCTGTGTTGTGGGGTGTGTCGTGTGTGTTCTTCTGAAGACCAGACGACGATGATGCTAGACGCTTCAAACCACGAGGGTGGCAACCGCTGGTGGTCACTGGCTCACTGCCGGCGTCGATTGTGGAGTCCCTCTGCTCGTTGGAGGAAAAGGAAAGTAGGGTTGGGGAGGCGTGTGGTGACAACTGAGTACTGAATGATTTGGGAGTGGGTTAGGTTAGTGGGTCGTGGGTTTTGTTTTGTTTTTTTTTTTTTTTTTTGCGTCACAAAACGTCCCCGTTTTGGGCTATTTTAAAAACCGAAACTTCAAAAAAATCCGTCCGGTTTGTCCGGTTCACTGATTAACCACCGATTCAACCGGTTTTTTAACCGTTTTTTTGCAGAAAAATTTTGGGTCAACCGGATCGACCAGATGACCGATTCCCGGTTAATCCGATCGAATCGGCCGATCCGGTCCGGTTTTCAGAACAATGTTAAATTGATAGGATTGACTTGGAGAATAAATCAAAAATGAAAAAAAAATATATGTAATAAATTCTAAGGTTTAAATGAAAGGATGAACGTATACCAAGGATAAGAAGAAGGAAAAGAAACCCTAAAATCCTAAACACTAAATCTTAAACTTTAAATATTAAACCTTACGGCATAAATCATAAATCCTAAATTCTAAACACTAAATTCTAAATTAGTAATTTTTAGAGTAACTTGATTAATTATATATATATATATATATATATATATATATATATATATATATATATTAAAAATTAGTAATTTTGTTACATTAATTTTATTAACTATAGTTAAATGATATGGAAAATAATTTTATTATAATTAACTATAGTTAAATGATATGGAGAATAATTTTATTAATTATAATAAGATGTTATATGAAATTAGTAATTCTTTAAAATAATTTTATAGATTCTAGTAATATGATTTAGGAAATTAGTTATTTTTTTAGTAATTTTATTATTTATAGTAATATAATCTAAGAAATTAAAAATTTTTAAAAATAATTTTATTAATTATGTTAATATGATATGAGAAATTAATTATTATATTAAATTAATCATATTAATGATAATAATATGTCATAAAAAATTATTAATTATATAGAGTATGAATTAAAATAACAATATAAAGTTTTAAAAAATAATGATATAAAGTTTTTAAATTAAAAATTAATAATTTAAAATTTTAAATGGATGTGCAAAACCAATTCAAATAATCGTATTTATATTATTCCTCAAATAAACTTTGGCTCTTTCTAATTTAGAGAATACTTATATTTTATTTGGTTTATTAAAACAAAAAGTTAAAGAAAAAAGAGGAGCGAATGGATTAATGTTTTCCTCCAAAAATAAAATGATAGTAAATTTGATTGTAAAAATAAGAGCAATTAATTTATAAAAAGATATTATTATGTTTGTATAAATGATAATGTGTTTTAAAACATGTATTTCAGAACACAAATGTGGAGTTTAAAGAAAAAAGTAAATCCAAGTTAAAAAAAGAGTGAAAATCAAGGGTAATAATTAAAGATTATAGATGGATAAAATAGATAAAGTGGGTATATTGATTTCTTATGGAGTATAGATGATGGAAGAATACAACAAAAAAGATTCAATTCAATGTATTACGTATTCCTATGTGCATCGTGTACTTGTTTATTAGTTTTACGTTTATGGTTTAATCTGTATTTTGTGGTTGATTTTGGTCCTTATGTCAAAAGAGATTAAATTTAATCACTTGACATTAGAACTCTGTACTCCCTAAAAAGGTCGAATTTTTAACTACTGATCTAAATTTTTTTTTTTAGTTTTATAAATAAAATCATCTATAGAGCAAGTACCTAATACACCAAGCAAATGATGCATGAGCTAAAGTAGTGTTTGTGGAATGCTTTTGGTTCTTATATTCAACCATACACAATTTTTTTGTGGAATTTTTAGAAAACCTTATATTCAAAGTCGAACCATCAAAGTATAAAAGCGAATTGGATAAGAGCCTCCCCTAATCTCAGACTTAGTTACTTTAATTGTATAATATTATCATAAATCATAAATAAAAAAGAAGACCTTATGATCTTCATCTTGTGATATGCTTACCACATCTCTATTATTCTGTTATTACGAGCACACTTCATATGTGAGATAGTTGTATGGAGGGTTATTATGAAACCCAATTATAATACTGAATAAAATATGCGAAATATTACATAGTTAATATTTTTTATTAATATTAATTAATATTTTAAGTTAATATTTTTATCAAATTCTAATGCGTCGTTCTTTTTGGACCAAACATAAACTGGCAACGAAATATAAGGTTGAATATGGTTGGATTTTTCAATTAGGATGAAAGACCCATTTGAAAATAGAGAAGAAAGCATGGATTAATTTTTCACTACAAAGATAAGAATAGAACATAAAATTAGAACAATATCTCAGTTGAAAAACAAAAAAATACAAAATATATACCGTAATGATTTTTTCATTTCATTTTTGGAAAAAACTATGACTACAACAAAAAAAAGAACGCATCTTTGGCTTGAAGATGCAGGGATGAAGATGCAGTGGAGCTGTCACTATGATGACGAAGTTGCTGTATCGATGCCAACGACGTTAGGAAGCTCCGATTACCCTGTTGAAGATGACGGCAAAATGGAGAAGAAGAAGAGGCGTGTTTTCATTTTTTCAAAGAGTGATTCAGGAATTTTGATCTGTTACTAAAAAAGGGTAAATATGTACTTTTACCATCTTTACATTTTAATCCCAGTTTTCTTCGCATCTTTGGGGAGAAAAAATTAAACTGGCCCCACATACACTTTTTTGTTTTCCATGCAATTTTACTGCGGATTCTAACAGAGGAAAACTAAGTTTTCCACCCATTTTTTTCTCCCCTTTTCTTTCCTTACAAATTCTTTTAAACCAAATAAAGTGTAACACTATGTTTGGATGTATGATAGAAAATGAGAAGAAAGAAAATAAATGGAAAGAAAATGAGAGGAAAGAAAATAAAAGAAAAAGTGAATTTCTATGTTGTTCGGATGAAAAGAAAATAGAAGGAAAGAAAATGAGAAGAAAATTTTCTTTTGTTTGGATATAAAAAAAAGTAAGAAGAGAGAAAATTATCACGGAATAAAATTACCTTATTACCCTTACATATATTATATACATATTATAATTTATTAGTGTATATAAATTATTTTTCAATACAAAAAAATCAACCAAATTATTTTTTCAAATTTTAAATGTCATAAATGAAAAGATATATATTTGTTTTTCAAACACATAGAAATAAATAATTTGTAAAAGAATGATAAAAATTACTCATAGAACGTCATCAATTCCTTTTATTATATTACAACGAAAATGTCCCTGGATCGTCTTCCAAAAAATAAAATAGTAACAGTAAAAGTTGTTAGCATTTCTTTCTTACTACAAGCGACAAAAAACCATATACAATTCTTATAACCATATAATAAAACACTAAAAGAATAACAACGATCAGGACTCCAGGAGAGTAATATTTAAACACCACACGCCAATTCCAAAAAGGGTAATTCTTCATATTTAGAGTCATCAGCGTATGCCTACTTCCCAAAAAATTAATTCCACATAGTTAGAGCTATCTGTCCATGTCTACTTCCAAAAAAATATTTTTTCTAGTTAAAGATATTAACACATGATCTATTTCTGCTTGTAGTAAGTAGTATACTTGTTCACAAACATCTTCAAGTATTATGATCCCTGCACAAGCATACACAATAAATATAAATTACTTAACATAAAAAGTGGATCATAATAAATTATTTTTTGACATTTTTTCTATTCAAAGAATGATATCACTGAATAGTGATTTGTAACCATGTCTTAAAATAAATAAAATATAGAATGATATCTTGGTCAAACACATGGACATATACTCATAGATTACGGCAATAAAAATATAATAATCAATTGTTAAAAATATTAACCTCAAATTTCACATAAATTAAGTCCTTCATACCTGTAATGGTGAATGTTTTCTAGAAGTACCATATCTCCTAGGTGAATACCAGTAGCAGTCATGAAATGAAAAGAGCATCTAGACACAATTCAGGTGGGATACCAAAAATTTGGCACTTTTTCTGCTCATTTTCACATAAGAATTGATAACATTGAATCTGATATGAACCTATCAAACCCAATTCAGTCAACATATCCCATACATCTGATTCGCTATAAAGGAGAGGCCTACTCTGTTGCATTATAGCTAACCCTTTTTTTTTGCAATTACAACTTGTCTTTCAATTAATGAGACTTGTTTTTCGGTAACCGATGTAATACCCTAATATTTCAAATCCTTATGCTCGATTCATAAATTAATGATAATAAGGTGGTACAACTCTCAAGGTGAATTTTTAATACATAACTTATAAGTATAATTGAAAGGAGTATTAATCGAGAAGTCTAAAAAGAGTAAAAATAATATCCATTCGGTAACACTCTGTATCGAAGGAAAGAAGATAAAACGTATTCGGATAGCGAACCAGAATAAGGTATAACGATAAGGAAGAATAGAATAAGGATAGGGCACATATATGTATATAGACATGAATATAATAGCCACTAGTCACCACCTACGAAGCTTAGGCCGACTAGGGTACATTAATAAAATCAGTTGATAACAGTAATTTTCATATCTCTCCTATTATATACATCAAAGCCTCTATAGACAAGTTTTCAAAAGGAAAATAAATACATAACAAAAGGTTTTCAAAATAAGTTTGGAGAGATTCTAAACAAAGTAAAGTAGAGTCCAACGATCTTCGCCATCTTTCAAATAAACCACAACTCACTGCTAAGCATCTAGACTTGTATCTAAAAAATAAGAGATATATACAGAATGAGAACCCCCGACTCATGGGTTTCCAGTACGGTAAAAGTGCCAAATAAATACAATGCACTATAATAAAAATTCACTAAGCATCCTAAACTTCACTTCACCAAATATTCATCCTATGTTCTCGCTAATCCATAAATAGGCAACTGTCATAAGGGAATGCTAAATCTAATTCATCTTCCTCTTGCTTCCCAACTTTCTAACTCTCCAACAAATCAGAATCAGAATCATAAACAAAACCATCACCAGCTATTCTGTCTCAACAATTCTATATCAATACCTCATATCCTCACCTGGGGCAAGTGAAATCACTTCACTGCGTCTACCCAGGGAGCTCAAATCATCTCATTTAATATTCATCATGGTTAATCAATCATCTCATCATTTCATTTCAACAAGAACAGCCCTCAGCGTCAACCGACACCAGCATGAGGGACCTCTCAGTTGTACAAACACAAGCAATACAGACAAGTAATACACAAGTAGATTTATGTAAGGTAAATAGCACATAATCACATAGTATGGCATATACAATTAGGCAAACCAATACAAATAAACAAACCCAAACAAATCAAATATATGCAAAATGATGAATGCCTGTCCTATGGCCGATGATATTATTTGTCGGTTACAAAGCCAACCTGACATGTCCTGGTAGCTAACCATTGGACAGTCCCTGCGAGCGCGTATCCCCAAGTTCAAAGTCATAACCAATAAAATAAAATATCCATGGGGGAGAGCTCATCCAGAAAGGTCTAAGTGTTCGGCCACATCTTACGACGCAGGGTCAACAGAATCTCGGATCTCAACCTGGAGCAAGTGAAGCCGACCCACTGTATCTACCCAAGAAAATTTAAAACTCAGATAGTTTCACAAATCTTAAATCAACCTCGACTAGGAGCAAGTGGAGGCTAACCACTGCATCTATCTCAAGAGTCTCAAACCAAACCTAGAGCAAGTGAAATCACTCCACTGCATCTACCCAGACAGGTATATCTCAATCAGGTTCATATTTAATATCAATCTCTTAATCGTTATCATTCTCATTAACAATCTCATAATCATCATCATTCTCTCTATCAATCTCTTAATCATCATTATTCTCATCAACCATCTCATCATCATCATCACTCTCGCTAACAATCTCATAATCATCATTATTTTCATGATTCATCACTAATTCTTCTCTTATGTCATCCACAGAACTTACCAAGCTTAAGTCACCATCCTCTAAACTCATAACCACAATTATCCCTTTTATTCTTTTACTATTCTTCCCCTTGATTAAATACCCTAAAACTGGTAAAAAAGTTTTAAGTAAGTGTTACAGAAGGTTGCAAGCTTGTCGGAAAGGTAAAACAGTTAAAAGCAAAGTTTTTTTTGAAAAATAGGGCAGTGTGCGTACACATAGGGTTGTGCGTATGCACGCCCAGAAGGATTTTCAAGAAGTATGTGTACGCATAGAGGTGTGCGTATATACAGTAAGTAAAAATTTTCATTCTGCTCATACGCACGATGCGTGCGAATGCCCTCAACAGTAGACATATCCCTGTGTGTGCGTCGCCGCATGAGTTCAAAAATACAAAGGGTGTGCGTGTGCACACAAACCAGAAATCACAAATTCTGCAATATCACAGAATTCAGATTTTTTGACACCAAGTTTCAACGATCATATCTTTCTCTACAAAATTCAGATTTCTACAAAATCTATATCGTTTTAAAGCTCTTTGAAAATTCTTTAATTTGATATAAAAGCCATCTAATTTCAAAAACGGTAGCTCCAGATATGATCCGTCAAAGTTAGCCTAAAACTCATTTTTACCAAAAACACATATTTACCAATTTTCCAATAATTCACTAGTCTCAATCATTTTTCAACCAACAAAATGAACCTAGACCAACTCAAATTATCTATTTACACACAACCAATTCCCATCCTATTCCTTTTACACATTCCACCTAAATTGCATCTATTCCACATAGGGGTGGCAAGCGGGGAAGTCTGCCCCGTCCCGCCCCGCTAGAAGCCCGCCCTTTGGCAGGCTGGCCCGTCTCGCCTAGTGAGGCGGTCCCAAAATCCCAGCTCGCCCTGCCTAACAACGGGTTGGCAGGCCGGTGGGCTAAGCCCGCCAAATTTTCTCTTTTTTCTTTTACTTTTAACTATTAAATCATATATATTAAGGCATAAACAAAAATCTCTTCTGTTTTTTACTTTTAACTATTATAATTTCTAAAAGTATAAACAAATTATAATTTTTATATTCACAAACATTAAAGTCTTTGTAATTATAAATATCTAATAAACATAATTATAAACCAAGTTTTCATCCAAAACATAATTATAAATATTGTCTCTAAAACAAAATAAACATAATCCAAAATACTCAATTTTCATCTTCATTCTCTTGTAAGTTGGATTGGGGAAAGTTGGATTTTGGCCAAAAAATTGTAAAAATACCCCTAGCAAAAAAATGCTAAGCCCGGCAGGGAAGCCCACCCCGTCCCGCCAAAGCCCACGGTTTAAGCAGTGCGGGTTAGGCGGACTTTTTCTATTTGGCGGTCCCAATTTTCGAGCCCAGCCCACCTTTTTTGGCGGGTTACGCGGGCCGGCCCGGCGGGTTTAGGCTTCTTTGCCACCCCTAATTCCACATTTTAAAAACCTCATTTTCCACTATTTCATTAATTAATCACATTTATATACAATGCATACCAACCCTTCATTCAATCTCATACATTATCACACAATTCAATCGTCTCTTACCGTCCTTACCTTTTTTCGGCCTCTGGCCCAAATTCATAATTCAATACACATTTCACAAACCATTAATCATTATCCAATTCCTCAATTCCACAACATACCAAACACACTCATTCATACAAAACTCATTCCAATCCATTAATTTCCACATCATAATATCTATGTACATCAATTCCAATCAAGACACAAAATTCAAACCTAATCCTAGGGGCATCTAGCATAGGAATTCACATCACACTACACAGTACTTAAATGAAACTTAAACCGTACCTCTTGTAGTCACAATAATTTGGTCATTCCTTGTAAATTTCCACCAAGCACGTAGCTTTAAACTCCAACAAGAGTTCCGCAAGCCAAATTCAAGTTTCCAAGAGTACCAAAATGTCACCCAACAACTCTAACACAACAAATATCATACATACATCAACCTAGGTTTAACAAAATCTAGTAAATCACAAGAGTTAGTGATTTCTTATCTCAACTCACTGAAGTTCGTGATGAATATCACCCATGGCTTATACTAGAGCACTCCTAAACAACCAAAATCATAAAATCACTTAACACCCATAACCAATCACATTTTCAAAGGGAAAAATCAAAACTGGTCAGAGAAGAACGAAATACTCACCACAATATCTATCTAGAATTGAAGAGGACGAGAAGAGCAACGCGTGGTTGCAAACAGCTCATCGATCGGAGCTCCATAGCTCAAGTTATGGTGGTTTGAATATCAAGAGGGGTTAGGATTTTCTCTTCTTCCCTCTCCTCTCTATTTTCGGATCTCTCTCACAAATGGGTGAACTGTGGCTGCTGAATGGCCTTAATAAGGCTATATATATGTTGGGTCTTGGGACCAATTGGACCCGATGCACTTGGTTTAGCTCGTTGGCCCAATTTTGGGCCAAAACCTTTAAGGTTAGAGTTTAAAATCGTATTTTAAATATTTATATCCTCCCAAATTATAAATTCTTAGTTCTTAACCTTATTCACTTATAATTACTTTTCTCAGCTGCAGTACCGGACAGATCTCAGCCGGTATTGCCGGTCAAATTTTCAGTACACGTTTTAATGCAGAAAATTATGTTTTCTGACTCAGAAAAATCCACTTAGTCCAAATATCATATTATTATCGAATTCCGATTGCTAAATTTTCTAACCATGTTCGCTCACATTTAATTTATTATTTAATTAATTACGATTTGACCGGGTTTTACAACCGAAACCTGCCTCTCTGTAATAGAAGCTTGTTTCTCAGCCATGTCATGTAGCTTGCTAGAAAGATTATTACCCTCTTTTACAGCATCGGCCATGGTAGTAATTCCCAAAGCAACTTTTTTATATTGTGCCTCCAAAAAATATTCATTGGAGCCTTACGTTTTGTACCTCTTGAAGTTGAAGTCCCTCCTAATTGAGTTGGCTGAGTATGCGGAGCACTTGGTGAATCTATATCAGTAGAAAATATTGGGATATCATGTCCCACATTAACTTCTATGTCAGAAAACCCAATATTTTCAAACGAGTCATTCAAGTCAATGTGATCTCTATCAAGTTCTTGAATCCTTTCTCGTGAAGTAGTAGCCCTTTTACCAGTAGCTCTATCAGCTCCGAACAACTCCTTCAAAGTATCATAATGCTTAATTTGTATTTTTTTTTCATTTTTCTGCTTGTGGTTTCTCCTACGTAAACAAATATGAAAATTATTTTTTGACTAACTTCATCAATAGTATAAGTAATAAAAGTAAAGTTTAAAATACCTTAATAAAGTCTTGCCATACTTCTTCAGCTTCAAACTTTCTAGTAATAGGATTCGACGCAAATCCACTTAAGTGAAGAAATAAGTCGTATGCCTCAGCAAAATGATCTTTCAATTTCTTCATCCTATTCTTTATGTGGTTCTTCGTTATGTGTGGGCCTATTGCTATGCTCAAAGTCTTCACAACATTGGCATATGCTTCAGTTGTCCACGAGTCATCGTGTCTATTACCTTTCGATGCTTCCTCTGCTAATACATTTAGAAAAACTTTGTCCATATCATCAGACCGTCTTAAATTGTCTTGCGAAGGTTGATTGGCTTCTACTGTTTTATTTCCCTTATTCAGCTATCTAACTTGTAACAATCTCTTAAAAAATTCAATCAAACAATTATGAGTGTAAACTACACATATATATACACATTCACATATGTGAAACATATAATCACTCATAATATTTGATACACTTTCCACATTTTGAATGCAATGTTATCTCTCAACAATAATGCATGTCTATATTCATCTTCACATGGTTGATTTGATTGTGATCTATCTATGCTGTGTTCTTGTAGCAATTCTCGATCAACCGCATCAATTATAAATTCATCAACACCGACACCCATCAAAAAGTTATGCAGAATACAACATGTCAAAAAAATGTCTCTCATAGTTTCAAATGAATATTAAGGTTCAGTGTCGCCGGCTATAATTGGAAATCTTTTCTTTGGAACTCCAAAACATCTTTCGATGACATTTCTTAATGAAGAATGTTGGTGGTTGAATAATTCTTTGGGATTTTGTGGCTCACGTACTGAATACTCTTTCAAGTGATACTAAACACCTGTATATGGTGTTAGTGTCCGGGACTTTAGCATAAATTCAGCATCGGCTAGATAATATTTTCTTACACCAGTTACACATACAAATTAAAGTATTACATACTGTGACTATGAATTTAACTTTATATAGACAATTTCATAAATAACACTATCACAGACCTTCGGGTATTCGAAGTGGATGTTCTCTACTCAAAACGTCTTTCAAAATTCTAGAGTCAGAGGCAGTTCCTTCCAAACCAGACAAGACATAAGTTAATTTCATATCAAACCCACAAGCAGCTAAAACATTTTGTGTGGGGTGATCTTTTCTTCCCCGAAGATGAGGGGCTTCCACCCTTGATACTTTCACACGACTATGAGTTCCATCTATGGCTCCAATGTAGTCCTTGTTTGCAAAGTATATTGACATATTAACATAACAGTTTTATGATTATTTCATACACAATTTCATAAATGTCACTAACTGAATTAAAAGAGTTAGTACCTTAAAAAACGGATAGAATCGACTATTATTATGTATTTCATAAGGAACATCCTCACTAGATGGTTGCTGAAAGAACTCTACCTCTAACGATAGAATAGCATGTAGGACATTGTGAATGTGACGACTAATTGTCTCTCCTGAGCGGTGGAAGAAGAAAGACATGGTTCTAGTTTTCACATTATGGCCTATAATATGTAGAAATTTAGCGACTTGCTCTTCAACGGTAGAGCAAATTGAATCCTTTACTCTACCAGTTCTTCTTAACTTTTGACATAACTGCCTAAATGCTTCAGGACCCATACGTATGACATCTTGGCATTTTTTAGACATCAGTAACTGTGTCATTAACTACGTATGCCTATTTTCTCTTTCCAATTTTTTGTAATTAATTTGCCTAAGCCTATATTGTGATAAAAATTTCCATAGAATACAACGTATGCACCATAACACATAAAAGAGATGCGACACAAATACGTTTTCTATTTTTGAAATCTTTCCTAACACGAGTTAAGATTTGTATTGGTTCAGGATGATACAGGTCAGTAGAAGTGACTTGATTTACTTGAAATCCTGAGTCAGGTATGACATTCGTTTTGTCTTCTACATTCGCATCTTCGATATTTTTGCTAGCCATCTATGAAAATATAAGTTGTTGAGTGAACATTTCAATAATAAAAGTAACTAGAAAGTAGCATATGTTGTCACGTTTTAGCAATTCATTAATTGTGAGGAAAAAAAACTGAAACTAAAGTTTTATATAAAATTATGGTGTCAGGTTACGCAATATAAAAATACCTTGTTATGAATCACTTATCGCGAACTCGTAAACGCCAAACTCGATTCCAAAGCTCACTGTCATAAAGGATAAACAAAAAATGTAAATCACATGATATATTAATCAATGTATTGGTTTAGCACCAAAATTTAGTGAGCTTAGCTATTTAAACATGAGTAATGCCTAAACAATATGTACATATTCTATGAACTCTGCAAACTATTTAGTCCATGTTGAGAACGCTATACCTTTTTTATGTCCCCAATCTATTTGGATTATTATAGGGATTTTTCCTGTGACATATACAATAGACAGACAAATTATAGAATCAATTTTTATGATATCTCCAATTTAATACTTACTATCTAAAATAATTGTAATTGTAATGGTTTATCCACCACCAATCTTCGATTAAACTAATTTAATTTCAATTCATGTTAATTTTCTAAATATGTGTAATGGAAAATTTATCCAAATTATCTTTTTTTTTAAAACATATATTCTAGAATACAAATCTAGAGTTTAAAGGAGAAAGTGAATACAAATCAAGAAAAGAGTGGAAATCAAGGGCAATATTTGTAGACTACAGATAGATAAAGTGGAAAAAGGTGAGTACACTGGCTTTTTATGGGGTACAGGTGATGTTAAAACACAACAAAAAATATTCAATTCAATGTATTACATTTGACGAATGATTTGGTCTTATGTGTATTGTGTATTTGTTTATTAGTTTTACGTTTATGGTTTAATATGTACTTTGTGGTTGATTTTGGTCCTTGATGGTAATGCCGAAGGAGATTAAATTTAATCACTTGACATTAGAACTATGTACTCCCTAAAAGGGTAGAGTTTTTCACTACTGATCTAAAAAAAAATCTTTTTTTAGTTTTATAAAAAAAAATCATCTACAGAGCAAGTACCTAATATACTAAGCAAATGATGTATGAACTAAAGTGGAGTTTGTGGAATGCTTTTTGTTCTTATATTCAACCATACACAATCTTTTTATGAAATTTTTAGAAAACCTTATATTCAAAGTCGAACAATCAGAGCATAAAACCGAATTGGATAAGAGCCTTCCCTAACCTTGAACTTAGTTACTTTAATTGTATAATATTATCATAAATCATAAATAAAAAAGAAGACCTTATGATCTTCATCTTGTAATATGCTTATCACATCTTTCTTACTCTGTTGTTACTAGCACACTTCATATGTGAGACAGTTGCATGGAGGGTTATTATGAAACCCAATTATAATACTGAATAAAAGATGCGAAATATTACACGATTAATATTTTTTATTAATATTTTAAGTTAATATTTTTCATCAAATTCTAATGCATTAAAAATCCTTTCTTTTTGGACCAAACATAAACTGGCAGTGAAATATAAGGTTGAATATGGTTGGATTTTTCTATTAGGATGAAAGAATCATTTGAAAACAGAGAAGAAAGCATGGATTAATTTTTCACTACAAAGATAAGAATCATACATAGAACATAAAATCAGAACAATATCTCAGTTGAAAAACAAAAGAATACAAAATATGTACCGTGATGATTTTTCCATTTCGTTTTTGGAAAAAACTATTACTACAACGAAAAAAGAATGCACCTTTGGCTTGAAGATGCAGGGATGAAGATGCGGTGAAGCTGTTACCACGATGACGAAGCTGCTGTAGCGATGCCAACGACGTTAGGAAGCTCCGGTTACGCTGTTGAAAATGACAGCAAAACGGAAAAGAAAAAGAGATGTATTTTCATCTTTTCAAAGAGTGAATTAGGAAATTTTGATATGTTACTAAAAAAGGGTAAATATGTACTTTTACCCATCTTTACATTTCAATCCCAGTTTTCTTCACATCTTTGGGGAGAAAAAATTAAATTGGACCCCACATACACTTTTTTGTTTTCTATGCAATTTCACTGCTGATCCAAATAGAGGAAAATTAAGTTTTTCATCCATTTTCTTCTCCCCTCCTTTTCTCCCCCCTTTTTTTTCCTTACAAATTCTTTTGAACCAAACAAAGTGTAACATTATGTTTGGATGTACGATGAAAAATGAGAGGAAAGAAAACAAAAGAAAAAGTGAATTTCTTTGTATGTTGTTTGGATGAAGAGAAAATGAAAAGAAAGAAAATAAGAAAAAAATTTTCTTTTGTTTGGATATATAGAAAAGTAAGAAGGGAGAAAATTATCATGGAGTATAATTACCTTATTACCTTTACATATATTATATACATATTATAATTTATTAATGTATTTAAATTTTTTCCAATACAAAAAAATCATCCAAATGAATTTTTAAAATTTTAAATGTCATAAACGAAAAGATATATCTTTGTTTTTCAAACACCTACAAATAAATAATTGTGTAAAAGAATAATAAAAATTAGGGGTAAGTACGATTTTGGTCCCTTAAGTTTAGTGCCAGAATCGAATTCGTCCCTCTTGTTATTTTGCCATTAAAATCGTCCTTAATGTTGCATTTGTATTTAACTTTCGTCCTTTGTAATTAAAATTTTTTTTTAATGACAATTCTACCCTTCCCCTTTCCCCCCACCCCCACTGTCCCCTCCCCCTCCCCGTCTCCCGTCTCCCCTTTTCCCTTCCCCCTCCTCGCCTCCCATTCCCCCTTCCCCCCACCTCCACTGTCCCCTTCCCCCTCCCCACCCCCACCCCACGCGTCCCCTCCCCCCCCCCTCCCCACCCCCACTGTCCCCTCCCCCCACCCCCACCCCACGCGTCCCCTCCTCCTCCCCCTCCCCGTCTCCACTGTCCCCTTCCCCTTCCCCACCCCCACTGTCCCCTCCCCCTCCCCGTCTCCCGTCTCCCCTTTTCCCTTCCCCCTCCCCGCCTCCCATTCCCCCTTCCCCCCACCCCCACTGTCCCCTCCCCGTCCCCACCCCCACTGTCCCCCCCCCCCCCCCCCCCCCCCCTCCCCCTCCCCGTCCCCTGTCCCCTTCCCCTTCCCCCCCCCACCCCCACTGTCCCCTCCCACCCCCACCCCAACGCGTCCCCTTCCCCCTCCCCTCCCCCCACCCCCCACGCGTCCCCTCCCCCTCCCCGTCTCCCCTTTCCCCTTCCCGTCTCCCCTTCCCTCCACCCCAAACAGAAACAGAAATAGAAAAATAGAGAAACAGAAATTCAAGAGAAACAGAAACAGAAACAGAAGTCACGGCGACGACGAGGTCACGGCGGCGACGACGGAGGCTCCTCGGCGCCGTCCCCCTCCCCTTCCCTCCCCTTCCCCTTTGTATACCCTTTTCTTTCCCAACCCCCCCCCCACCCAACGCGTTTTCTTCCCCTCCCCAAACACTGCGTTTTCGTTTTTTTTTTATTTTATATTTTTTTATTAAAATAGGAATAGGGGTAGTTTAGGAATAAAACAAAAAATTTTATTAAAAAGGACGATTTTAATACAAAAAAAAACATTAAGGACGATTTTAATGGCAAAATAACAAGAGGGACGAATTCGATTCTGGCACTAAACTTAAGGGACCAAAATCGTACTTACCCCTAAAAATTACTCATACGTTACATCATTAATTTCTTTAATTATATTGCTACGAAAATATCACTAAATCATCTTCCAACAAATAAAATAGTAACATTAAAAGTTGCTAGCATTTCTTTCTTACTACAAGCGACGAAAAACCATATACAATTTTTATAACTAGGGGTGGGCATGGTTTGGATTTTTTAAAATCCAAACTGGATCCACTTCAGAACCAGTTTTGTAGTTCATAAAATCTAACCGGAACTGGATTGAAGAGAGAAATCGGTTTTAGACTAGTTTAAAAAAACAAAAACCGGTTTTAAAGCAATTTTAGAATTTAAATCTAGTTTTATTTATAAACCGATTTTAAATCCTATTTTTTAATAACCAAATCTAAAATTTGTTTTTTTTTTTTGAAAATTTAGTTTTAAAACCAGATTTTTTAACCAAAAATCCAGTTTTTTTTAAATCAATTTTTGAAAATCCAGTTTTAAAACCAGTTTTTTCAACCAAAAATCTAGTTTTAAAACTAGTTTTTAAAAATCCAATTTCCAAACCAGATTTTTTAACAAAAAATTCACTTTTAAAGCCAGTTTTTAGAAATTCAATTTTCAAACCATAATTTTTTTTAAAGTAAAATTAATACTAAAGTCATTTTAAAGTGCATAGGTACATTATAACTAGAATTTGGTTCTTTATAAATCTAATAACAATAGCTAATCTACAAGACATTTAATCATTTTCAAAACATCAAAATAATAATACTTAAAATAAAGGTCAACACTAGAGAAGTCTGGATTTGTTTATATAAAAACATGAGGTTTAACTAGGAAACATGCAGACCAAAAATAGATATATAGCTAAATGTGTTAGATGTAAGTTTTCTTTCTTTAATTTGTTGACCAATTTTTTTTAAGATTCTTAAATTAAAGTATTAATGTAAATGTGTTCTCAATATATTTAACTATTTGTATATACAAGTCTATTGAAATAATTTTTAATAAAAATGTTTCAATGAAAATAACTTATAGACATTTTATAATAAATAAGAAATTAATAAAACTTTCCCAACCTTAATAGTGATGCCTCTCCCGAGGTATAAAGAGAAAAAGTTCTAAATTCTAAGGTCAAAGAAAAATGGAACCAGTGTTACATAAGCCTGCAGAAGCATGAACACTAAGTTCTAACCAAAAATAAAAATAAGACACAAATAAAAGGCCAATCTTCTTTAAAACAGAATTATAACAAGAATGACAAAGAAGTTGCATCAACTAATAATAATACCAAATTGAGATTATAGTAGTCACCGTATAAAACATACACTATAAAGATTTATATTCAAATATTTTCATTGTAATATCGAAATATAATTGGGATGATAACCAATGGTAATTATAATGAGTTAGAACATTATCTCTGACCCAAATTTTATGATGTTATAACTTGGAATCAACATTGTTGTCTGCGTGGAAAATGCACTTCGTGATATGTATGCAAAGAGTGGATGCGGTTTTTTTATTCAGTCTTAGATTAGGATTTTTAAAATTTTTGGATTTTAATTTAGATATGGATTTGGATCTAGATTTAAACTGTTTAAATGATTTGGATTAGAAAACCAAATTATAAAAGAGATCTAATTTGGTTTGGATTTTTTTTATTTAAAATTGGTTTTTTTAAATGGTTTGGATTTGGTTTAAAATCCAAAATTTGGATTTTTTTTGCCTAGCCCTACTTATAACCATATAATAAAACACCAAAAGAATAACAACGATCAGGACTCCAGGAGAGTAATATTTAAATACCACAGGCAAGTTCTAAAAAGGGTAATTCTTCATATTTAGAGTTACCAGCGTATGCCTACTTCCCAAAAAATTAATTCCACATAACTAGAGCCATCTGTACATATCTACTTCCAAAAAAGAATATTTTTTCTAGTTAAAGATATTAACACATGATCTATTTCTGCTTGTACTAAGTAGTATACTTGTTCACAAACATCTTCAAGTATTATGATCCCTACACAAGCACACACAACAAATAGAAATTACTTAACATAAAGAGTGGATCATAATAAATTATTTTTTCGACATTTTTCTAATCAAAGAATGATATCACTGAATAGTAATTTGTAACCATGTCTTAAAATAAATAAAACATAGAATGATATCTTGGTCAAACACATGGACATATACTCATAGATTATGACAATAAAAATATAATAATCAATTGTTGAAAACAATAACTACAAATTTCACATAAATTAAGTCCTTCATACCTGTAATGGTGAATATTTTCTAGAAGTATCATATCTCCTAGGCGAACACCAGCAGCAGTCATGAAATGAAAAAGAGCATCTTGTCGCAGTTCAGGTTGGATACCAAAAATTTGGCACTTTTTTTGCTCATTTTCACATAAGAATTGATAACATTGCATCCGATATGAACCTATCAAACCCAATTCAGTCAAAATATCCCATACATCTGATTCGCTATAAAGGCGAGGCCAACTTTGTTGCATTATAGCTAACCCTTTTTCAACAATTGCAACTTGTCTTTCAATTAATGAGACTTGTTTTTCGGCAACCGAAACTTGCCTCTCAGCAACAGAAGCTTGTTTCTCAGCTATGTCATGTAACTTGCTAGAAATATTACTACTCTCTTTTACAGCATCGACCATGGTAGTAATTTTCAAAACAACTTTTTCATATTGTGCCTCCAAAAAATCATTCATTGGAGCCTTACGCTTTGTACCTCTTGCAGTTGAAGTCCCTCCTAATTGACTTGGCTGAATATGCGGAGCACTGGGTGAATCTATATTAGCAGAAAATATTGGGATATCATGTCTCACATTAACATCTATGTCAGAAAATCCAATATTTTTAAACGAGTCATTCAAGTCAATGTGATCTCTATCAAGTTCTTGAGTCCTTTCTCGTGAAGTAGCAGCCCCTTTACCAGTATCTCTATCAGCTCTGAACAACTCCTTCAAAATATCATAATGCTTAATTTGCAATTTTTTCCATTTTTCTGCTTGTGGTTTCGCCTACATAAACAAATGTGAAAATTATTTTTTAACTAACTTCATCAATAGTATAAGTAATAAAAGCAAATTTTAAGATACCTTAATAAAGCCTTGCCATACTTCTTCTTTAGCATCAAACTTTCTAGTAACAGGATTCCACGCAAATCCACTTAAGTGATGAAATAAGTCGTATGCCTCAACAAAATGATATTTTAATCTCTTCATTCTATTCTTTATGTGGTTCTTTGTTATGTGCGGACCTATCGCTATACTCAAAGTCTTCACAACATGGCATATGCTTCAGTTGTCCACGAGCCATCGTGACTATTACCTTTCGATGATTCCTTTGCTAATGCATTTAGCAAAACTTCATCCATATCATCAGACCATCTTAAATTGCCTTTCGAAGGTTGATTGGCTTCTGCTGTTTTATTTTCCTTATTCGGCATTATCTAACGTGTAACAATCTCTTAAAAAATCCAATCAAACAATTCTGAGTGTAAACTACACATATATATACATATTCACATATGTGAAACATATAATCACTCAAAATATTTGATATGCATTCCACATTTCGAATGCAATGTTTTCTCTTAACAATGATGCATGTCTAAATTCCTCATCACGTGGTTGATTTGATCGTGATCTATCTATGTTGTGTTCTTGTAGCAATTCTCAATCAACCGCATCAATTATAGATTCATCAACATCGACACCCATCAAAAAGTTATGCAGTATACAACGTGCCAAAAAAATATCTCTCATAGTTTCAAATGAATAATAAGGTTCAGTACCGCAGCTATAATTGGAAATCTTTTCTTTAGAACTCCGAAACATCTTTCGATAACATTTCTTAATGAAGAATGTCAGTGGTTGAATAATTCTTTGTAATTTTGTGGCTCACGTACTGAATACTCTTTCAAGTGATACCGAACACCTCTATATGGTGTTAGTATCCCAGGCTTTAGCATAAATCCAGCATCGCTTAAATAATATTTTCCTACACCAGTTACACAAACAAATTAAAGTATTACATACTGTGACTATAAATTTAACTTTATATATACAATTTCATAAATAACACTATCATAGACCTTCATGTATTCAAAGAGAATGTTCCCTACTTAAAGCATCTTTCAAAATTCTAGAGTCAGAGACAGTTCCTTCCCAACTAGACAAGACATAAGTGAATTTCATATTAAACCCACAGGCAGCTAAAACATTTTTTCTGGGGTGATCTTTTCTTTTCCGAAAACGAGGGACTTCCACCCTTGATACCTTCACACGACTATGAGTTCCATCTATGTCTCAAATGCAGTCCTTGTTTGGAAAGTATATTGTCATATTAACATAACAGTTTTATGATTATTCCACAATTTCATAAATGTCACTAACTGAATTAAAAGAGTTAATACCTTAAAAAATGGATAGAATCAACTATTATTATGTATTTTATAAGGAACGTCCTCACCAGGTGGTTGCTTGAAGAACTCTTCCTCTAACGATAAAATTGTATGTATGACATTGTGAAAGTGATGACTAATTGTCTCCCCTGAGCGATGGAAGAAGAAAGACATGGTTCTAGTTTTCACATTATGGCCTATAATATATAGGAATTTAGCGACTTGCTCTTCAACGGTAGAGCGAATTGAATCCTTTACTCTACCAACTCCTCTTAACTTTTGACATAACCGCCTAAATGCTTCAGGGCCCAAATGTACAACCTCTCGGCATTTTTCAGACATCAGTAACTGTGTCATTAACTGCGTACGCCTATTTTCTCTTTACAATTTTTCGTAATTAATTTGCCTAGGCCTATATTGTAATAAAAATTCCAAAGACATGCACCGTAACACATGAAAAAGATGTGACACAAATGCGATGCCTATTTTCGAAAGCTTCCCTGACACGAGTTAAGATTTGTATTGGTTCAGGATGATACAGATCAGTAGAAGTGGCTTGATTTACTTGAAATCCTGAGTCAGGTATGACGTTCGTTTTGTCTTCTACATTCACATCTTTGATGTTTTCGCTAGTCATCTATGAAAATATAAGTTGTTGAGTGAACATTTCAATAATAAAAGTAACTAGAAAGTAACATATGTTGTCACGTTTTAGCAATTCATTAATTGTGAGAAAAAAACTGAAACTAAAGTTTTATATAAAATTATGGTGTCACGTTAAGCGATATAAAAATACCTTGTTATGAGTCACTTATCGCAAACTCATAAATGCCAAACTCGATTCCAAAGCTCACTGTCATAAATGATAAATAAAAAATATAAATCACATGATATATTAATCAATGCATTGGTTTAGCACCAAAATTTAGTGGGCTTAGCTATTTAAACATTAGTAATGCCTAAACCATGTGTACATATTCTATGAACTCTGCAAACTGTTTAGTCCATGTTGAGAATACTATACTTTTTTTATCTCCCCAAGTTATTTAGATTATTATAGGAATTTTTTCTATGACATATACAACAGACAGACTAGAATCAATTTTTATGATATCTCCAATTTAATAATTACTAACTAAAATAATTGTAATTGTGATGGTTTATCCACCACCAATCTTTGATTAAACTAATTTAATTCTGACTCATGTTAATTTTCTAAATATGTGCAATGGAAAATTTATCCCAATTATTTTTTTTTAGTTTTAAAACATGTATTTCAGAACACAAATGCGGAGTTCAAAGGAGAAAGTGAATATAAGTGAAGAAAAGAGTGGGAATCAAGGACAATAATTAAAGACTATAGATGGATAAAGTGAAAAAAGTGAGTATATTGGCTTCTTATGGAGTACACCTGATGGAAGAACACAAAAAAAAGATTCAATTCAGTGTATTATGTTTGAGGAACGATTTATCCTGTGTGTATTGTATACTTGTTTATTAGTTTTACGTCTATGATTTAATCTGTACTTTGTAGTTGATTTTGGTCCTTGATGGCAATGGCAAAGGGGATTAAATTTAATCACTTGACATTAGAACTCTGTACTTCCTATCAAATTTTTTACTACTGATCTAAAAAAAATCTTTTTTTAGTTTTATAAAAAAAATCATCTACAGAGCTAGTACGTAATTCACTAAGCAAATGATGCATGAACTAAAGTGAAGTTTGTGGAATCTTTTTGGTTCTTATATACAACCATATACAATCTTTTTGTGGAATTTTTAGAAAATCTTAAGTTCAAAGTCGAACAATCAGAGCATAAAACCGAATTGGATAAGAGCCTTCTCTATCCTCGGACTTAGTTACTTTAATTGTATAATACTATCATAAATCATAAATAAAAAAGAAGACCTTATGATCTTCATTTTGTGATATGCTTACCACATCTCTATTACTCTGTTATTACTAGCACACTTCATATACGAGACAGTTGCATGGAGGGTTATTATGAAACCCAATTATAATACTGAATAAAAGATACAGAATATTACACGGTTAATATTTTTATTAATATTAATTAATATTTTAAGTTAATATTTTTCATCAAATTCTAATCCGTTAAAAATTCTTTTTTTGGACCAAACATAAACTGGCAGCAAAATATAAAGTTGAATATGGTTGGATTTTTCATTTAGGATGAGAGACTCATCTGAAAATAGATAAGAAAGCATGTATTAATTTTTCACTACAAAGATAAGAATCATATATAGAACATAAAGTCAAAACAATATCTCAGTTGAAAAACAAAAGAATACAAAATATTTACCGTGATTATTTTTCCATTTCATTTTTAGGAAAATATATGACTACAACGAAAAAAGAACACACATTTGGCTTGAAGATGCAGGAATGAAGATGCGCGGTGGAGCTGTCACCACGATAACAAAGCTGCTGTAGCGATGTCAACGACGTTAGGAAGCTCCGGTTACGATGTTGAAGATGACGGCAAAACAGAAAAGAAAAGATGAAGAGACGTATTTTCATTTTTTCAAATAGTGAATTAGAAATTTTGATCTGTTACTAAAAAAGGGTAAATATGTACTTTTACCTATCTTTACATTTCAGTCCCAGATTTCTTTGCATCTTTGTGAAGAAAAATTAAACGGGCTCTACATACACTTTTTTGTTCTTCAAACAATTTTACTGCTGATCCAAAGAGAGAAAATTTGAATTTTCTATCCTTTTTTTTCTCTCCTTATCTTTCCTTACAAATTCTTTTGAATCAAACAAAGCGTAAAAACTTAACCCCCCTTTTTTCCTAAGAGCGTCTTGTTTTTATATGCAAATTAAAGCATCATGTGTTTTTCAGATAAGACATCATTACTATCTTGTTTTTGTTCAAATTAAAATTTATTAATAGATCAAGTTAACTACCTTATGAAAAAGCATTAGTTAGGTAGGTAGTGACTCTGTGGCCCTCTCTCACAAGCCGAAATTAGATTCAATTACAATTCGCATACTTTAAATCAAAATACTACTATGATTGGTATCTACAATTCTTGCTGATTCACTTTAAATGCTTAACCCTTTCGAATTCGGATCCTTTAAATTTTAAATTTGTACTTTAAAGGGTGAAGTATGATCTTCTATCCTTGAATGATTTCTCTATTATATTTATTATTGGTCTCACTTATAAAATAAATGGTGAGAGATCACACTTTATTCTCTAAAGTGAAATTCAAACTTTAGAAAATCTAAATATAACCCTTCCATAGTTTTGTTCTAATCTTAGTAATTTATTCATCACTACCATTTATAATGTTATTTATTTTTGTTTTCCAAATAGGTAATGTCTTTACTTGCGACATTTCGTTTGGAAATAGTAATCAATCTAGCTTGGGAGAGTGAAAGTCATGTACGCGCTTATGCTCAACTCCATTAGTCCTTTTTAAGAGATACCAAAAGTTAGCAGCAAAGATTACAAATTTTTTATCACAAGCCATACATATAAAAGATGCCACAAGTTGTATATCCGAGGCAGGACATTTTGCATACCTATTCCTTTGCCTATTTTAGACAGGACTTGAAGAAACCAGCTGATTCTGGAATTTTCCATGTGGGTTTCAGCTTGTTTTCAAGGCACAATCATAGTAAACTTTGTCTTATGAGGCGCACATTTTGCCCTTGTAGTAGTACAGGAGTTGTTGCAGATGAACATCAAGAAGACTTTCCTAATGTAAATGAGGACCTGTGTCCCGTTGATTGTGTAAGGGAATTCACCACGGATGAAGAGTTCTGCAGAATTCTGGACAAGGCTAAAGGAACAGGATCTTTTGTGATAGTAGATTTTTACCGTACTTCTCGTGGAAGCTGCAAATATATAGAGCAGGGTTTTGCTAAGTTGTGCAAGAAGGCTGGTGATGACGAAGCTCTGATTATTTTCCTAAAGTATAATGTAAATATATATAAACATCAGTGATTTTTGTCTTTCGTTGATTACTGAACTGAGCACTCATGTTCTCTAAAATGTCTTTTATAACGCTATTCCTTGCAAGGTAATGAACGAGTATGATGAGCAATCCGAGGTTGCAGAACGGCTAAGGATCAAGGTATTTCTCTTTAGTTTGTTATGACATGTTTCTATAACTTTTTTCACAGTGAATCCTCAAAGAATTTTAAATTTGAGAGTTTGGTCCCAATAAATTTTTATTCACTAGAAGTCTTCAAAAATTACTCTCATAAAAGATAAATCGATCCCTCTATCAATTTTAGTTACATAAAAAAATATTATTATAAGATAAATTAGTTTCTCTTTAAAATGATAAAAGCACCAATATGTCCAACATGAATAACTCTTAAGGACTTATAAAAATTTATTAGAGATTTTTTTAGTACTAATTTGAGTGTTTTTTTTTTCCTCTCGAAATATCAATGTTTCTCCCGTCTCCTTTTTGGATGATTCAATCTTCTCTATATACGAATCTGATCATATATTATTCATTCATTTGTGCTCAAAACAAAATTTTAAGTCATCATGTTTTATGATCCTAAGAATTCTAAAATAGTAATTCAACTGATGCAGGTTGTACTTCTTTCAATTCTACAAAGATGGAGTCCTGTTTTAGAAGCATTTCCAACCAAAAATAAACAAAAGATTGTCGTAGCCATCCTCAAGTATTCATTTTAGAACCCCAAGATATTTTGTGTTAACTTCATGGGAAGGATCACTCTCATGCAAAATTAGTTCTACATGACACAAGTTCCTTAAACATAATTTGTAGACCATACATTAAATATTTTAGCCATGTAATTAAATTTCACTTAATTGGAACACTTGTTTGCAAAGACTACAATAAATAATTTCTCATAGACCCCTTCAGAGGATTTCAATTTAACAATCTACAAAGACTACAATAAATAAATAATTTTTTTCTTGTTAACCCTGTGCGTCTCGTTTGTTTATATTTGATGAAAACCTTTCACTGCATATAGATTTAAATAATAGTACAGGCTAACAGGGCTACAGCCTACAGGTCTACAGTGCCTGCGAATGTTATTCAATTGCTAGTAATACGATAACTTGTGTGTGTATTGTATTGGGAAGAAATAAATGTCCATTTTACATAAACCAAGAAGGGATCTGCGATAGCTTTTTTCCATTCCAGGTCACATTTTTTTCAAGGAAAAAAAATTCATGTTAAATTCAGGTCACTTTTAAGACTGTACAGAGTGTATTGTAGAATTCATCTACACAAATTACAAATATCACCAGGGATTAGAAAGAGAAATGATCAATCGTACTCATTCGGCATTGGGCGGCACACAATCAAAAACCTTCCCAATTAATGTTGAACCTGTAAATTGACCTTAGCCCTGTTCGAGACAAGAAACTGATGTCTAAACCAATTAAATTATGCCCTTTCTCCATATGACCTTTCATGGACCCGCACCTCTGGTCCATATATCAAACGGCAACGCTCCGTAAATGAACCAACCATCCTAGAGGCTACCTCCTTGAAGAACATAGATGCAATCTAACCAACAGAAAAGGAACATTGATTAGTCATCACCCGAAAAATACATAATAATGTTAACATTGATTTTATAATGTTAACATTAACGGAGTTTCTTGTGATGGAATGGGCTACATAGCAGATTGTATGAACACCGATGCAGGCATATAAGAGGGTTAGTCAAGTTACTGGTAATGATACTCAGCAGTATTTTATCAGCAAATAAACCCTTGGCATATATACATGAATTAACAGATTAAGTCCTCAAAAATCAGTGAAAGAAAAACATAAAAGTGAGGAAAGAACATTGATTCCAAGAAAGCATAGTGACAATAAAAACAAGTTGATCAAGACAGATACAAAATGACAAAACCATACCTGTCTGTAAAGTGGTGACTGAAACTTGAAATCCACCAAAAAATAAAGATTGCACGTCCCTGGAACTGGGCCTGGATTGAATTCCCATATGTTTATCAAATGATCAAACAGGGTACTCTGTGAAACGGTTGTCTGAAAATACAAAACATATAGTATAAGGCTATAAGCACAACAAAATAGCAATCAATAGAAACGAAGAACCAAATTCTATTGCCGTAAACAAGTTGATTTCGGGCTACCCCTTTCAACAAAGCAGCCAACCCCAATCCTGCTAGTGGTCACTTGGCTTGACCCACTCCCACAAAAGTGGGAACAATTGCCAAAAACCCAAATATCACATGCATTTTCACCGCCTCTAGTTTTGAGATGTAACATGATACCCTCTTAACTCTCTTTTAGCAGTTTTCACATCAAAGTGATACCAATGGCCGATGATGTAATACATTATGTAAAGTTGTGTAGCAACGACATATTGGCAAAGCGACTCCATTGCATTAGCATGAACAACGTACTGCCAACTTTTTATAAAAGTAGAATCCAACAGATTTTAATGGTAGGAAAAAGAGAAGGTAACCATAATATTCCAAAGTAGAGAAAATGAACTACCTTTATACGTTTTGGTCTCTCCAATTCAACGTGAGAAACATAACTTTCAACAAGAAATTTAAATCCAATCTCCAACTCAGCGTCAAATGATCCATCTGGATAGTGCCTAAGTATCTCCGACCTTTGACACCAGGGAACGAACCCATGGTAGAATTCAACAGCTGCAACAACATCAAATAATTGCTCTGGCGAATACCTGATAATCAGAAAGTGTCAAATTCCAACTATTACGCACCAAAATGATCAAATTGTTTAAATTCAAAGCTACTAAAACATGCATAGGGATTAAGGGTTGGGAAGGAAGAGAAGGGTGTTACCCCAAAACGCGCTTCTCCTCGTAAATTTTGGAGAGAACACCTTCTTCACCATCTCCACAGCCAAGGAAGTGTCTCGTTTGGAGAGCAGCATTGATGTTACTCAACGCTCCCGTAAACGGGGAACCGCCAACGTGGCATCCAAGGGACTGAATCTGACTGGTGGCGCCGCCAGCGATGGAGGTAAGACACCGGCAGCCTTCGAATTTGTGGCTGCTGCTCCTCCTAATCAATTGAGCGACGCCGCTTCTGCATGACGCTAAGGAGCGGAGTGCCTTCGCGGTGGATAAGAATGCCAGCATTTTTCTCTTCAACTGGTAAATAATTGGAGAAAGGAAACTTAAATTGAGAAATTAGGCAGGTTTTTTAAAATGAAAGAATAAGAATGGGGGGATGGCAGATTGGGATTGGAAATCCAAAGTGAAACCTAAAATATGGAAAAGCGGGGGAATGGAGAAAATCTTGGAATGAGAGAAGACGCGGAATCGAGAAAGAAACGCTAGGATAGAAATAGAGAAGGGGTGAAGATTTGGTGGGCGTTGGTTAAAGGAGGCGAAGACGGTGATGACGGTGGGATTCACAAGTCCAAACTTCAAAGATCTTAACACCGCACGTGGTTAACACGCCACCCCCTTTGTGTTATAGTTGACCATACACGTGGACTCCTTCACCCCCCCCCCCCCCCCTTTTTCCTTCCTTGTCGTTAACGCCTGAACTTCTCCCTTTTTTTAACTTAAAAAAATGTAGTGATGAGGACCGAATCTGTAGTCGATTCGGACATATAACTGAATCAGTGAATTACTAATTCAACTGATAGTACCATCATAATTAAATATAAATATAAAATTACAAAAAAAAATTTAATTCAAAATTCAAAAATAAATCTTCACAGATACATTAATTATATCAATATCAATTCTTAAACATAGATAACTTTTTTGCAAGAGAAAAAAAAATTAAGATTTAATGATGATTGTCAACAACAAATTCAACTCAACGATAGTTTTTGTTAACTAAAAAATTAGCTCAATGATATTTTCAGCGACATTTACGGCAACAAAATCAGCAACAAATTTAACAAATCCTTATTCAGTCATGATTTACTGCAACATTTAGATATCAACCAGACAAATTAATCGATTAGCAATTCAACATCTCAAAATACAGAAGGAAAATCTGGAAAAGACAGAACAGGAGAAGCGATAATGCAGAAACTCACCAATGGTCCCGGTCCACGGCGACGACCCCACGGAAGGCGACGAAAGAAGCGACAGCCCCACGAGTTGCTTCTGCTGCCGGCGACGAGGCGCCCAGGAAAGGGCGAGACACGCCGGCGACGAGAAAGACGAACGACGAGACGCCGGCAGTGCGACTGAGACGAGCAGAGACAACCACGGACGACGAGCAGCAACAAACACGCACAGCTCGAGCACTTACTGGCGGAGGGAGGCGAAGCAGCCAAGCACAGACGGAGGAGAGAGGCGAGGCGCGAGAACACGAATCGAAGGATCCGGCGGGAGGCGCGGCGACAGCGGCGAGCGTGCGGTGGTGACGGTGAACCGAGGTAAGCTGAGAGTGAGAGAAAGAGAGAAATGGGGTTGGGGTGAGTAGCTTCAGAGCTAGGGTGGTGTGCCGTTTGTGAGAGAGAGAGAGAGAGAGAGAGAGAGAGATTGGGGGGGGGGGGGGGCTTCAATAGTTCAATGCTTCATGCGAGTTCATTCCAAATTTTAAAAAAAAAAAGAAAAAAAAAAAGAATAGTACTTGACCCGGTCCGGGTTTTATAAACCGTCCGGGTCTCCGGGTTTGATATATATGATGGTTATTGGTTAGCATTTTTTAATTAAAAAACTTATATTAACAGTTGTTGTTTATATATGTGTTTCCTTGGTTCCTGGACTTTCGAAGAAATTACTCAAATTAGCTGCTATCATAAATCTGAAACTGGCCATAACCATAAGTGCGTGTGCATATATATTCATAGTTAAATTTCTCATGATTCTAATACTAGCATGCACATTAAAAGCTTAGCTTAGCTTCTCTCGATTCTAATCTCTACATTCTACAACACTTGTTAAGGATATCTGAAGCAACATTTGGAATGGATATCAACCCACTCATCTCCAATATCCATAGCGACTAAAACTATGTTTTACAGTATCTCATTGCTGCAGCAGCATCATCATTTATCAAAGTCCTTTTAAGTCTTTTTACATCTCTTTTGTTGTTTTCCTTTTGTTGCTCCTCAGCTTCTTCATCGGCAAAGTTCTGATCCGACATCTCTGTAATATATAAGAGCTTAGCTTTATTGAGTTAGTAATGATAAAATAATAATGGAACCACAACCACCCTCCCAAGTCCCAAATATATTTGTTTCAGATATCCACACGCACCTGCATGAACAATTGGAGCATGTGGAGCACCTAGTTTGTGTGAAGATCCGTAGTGCTGAATCCACGGATTTGTTTTTAAATCATGGGACTCATTGAGTCTAGTGATTGAGGCGACTGTTTGCTTGAAGTCATATAATTGGTGGACAAATGATGCTTCCATAGAGTTAAGAAACATGCTGTGTTTCTCGTCTGTCCACTCTGCTGTAGACACTGATCCCTGATAATAATAATGATATCAAACACAAAACCAAAGTTGTTGGTTGTTGCATCAACCAGCTAATAAGCCATAGAACATGCCGGGTAATCTAATTTGATTAGGTCCAATAGTGTTGGAAACTTTATAGGGCCCAACAAAGATATTATATTGCATTTGTCAAAACAACAAAATCCATTATATTGCACCTTAGCTTCTATACAGCAAATTAGCAATGACACATCCTTTCCTGTTAGAATATTCTCCTTTTCCAAAAAGGGAAAGGAGAGAATTATCTCCTCAGGTAATGAAATATCTGTTAAGAATCTGACCTTTAAAAAAATAAAAAAAGAAAAAGAAAAAGAAAAATCTTCGGAACAATTTGATGCTATTTGGACTAATTTTGGTCACCTCGTCCTTTAGATCTCAGATAAATCGAATTCTAAATCCCGATAATATAGCTAATTAGACAGAAGAAATATAATGCATTATCACTGATAGAAAATTTCGGACATAACTTTTACTTTCTTAATCTAAATCTAAACTAATAACAAATGAAAAATGACGATTGAATACCTAAGTAATTAAAAAGTTCAGCACTTTTTTTAAAGAACAAAAAAAATTATAGCCTACTAACAACATAATCAGTATTGCAATATCTTGTCCCAAAAAGATAGAGTTTTTAGAAAGAAAAGGATCTTTGTCTATGTCTTTGTACCAATGAAAATTAGAGGTAGGCAATAAATTAAACAAAAATGGAGATAAATTAAACTATGTACAGTAGTAAATCTTAGACCTGGTTGAAGTTGTAAAGCGTATATGATTATGATCACAATTTACTTAGGCATACCTCTGTATTTATTGAAGATGAATTTTATGGGTTGCTTCGTCACTGTGAATATATAAACTAATGGCAGAGTCTTGTACTAATAATTGTTAGGAGGAATGAACATGGAGAAGTAGTTAAAGGAAACTAGCTACCTGTATCTGTTGTGGTGGCAAAAGGAGATCAGTGGTGGGTGAACACATGGCAGGTTTTTCTTTTATCTTGAAATTGTTCTTCTTCATTTGCGGAATTTGGGGGAGTGGGCGTGATGAAACAGAGAAAGATGAATTATTAAGAATAAGAAAAGTGAAGGAGGAATTGAAGGAGATAGAGAAAGCGGTGAAGATCGGAGATATGAGCACTTTTACATGTGTAGTACCGTAGTGGGTCCAAAGCACCGCCACGTCAACCGGTGGGGGTTTCATTTAGAATCATCTCAACCCAACGGGTCATCACAGTGCAGTAGATATTTTCATTCTCATCCCAAAATATCTCTATTATCACTTATCATTTACTACACTCTTTTCTTATTTTTCTTTCTTTTTTGGGCACATTATAAATTTAGTACATTTTATTTCCGTCTTTATTTGTCCATTGTTTTGTATATTCCATTTATGATATGCTTTTGATTTTACGTGGGCGAATGGGCGATGATAGCGCACTGTCACAGGAAATTTTAAAAAGTTAGATTCCACTGTATTTTTATAGTTTTTATAATATTTGTACAATTTTTTTAGAGTGTTTAAAAATATTTTAGATAATTTTAGAATATTTTAAAATATTTTAAAAAATCTTAAAAAGTCTTAGAATATTTTAAAAAGTTATAAAGTATTTTAAAAAAGTCTAAATATATAAAAAAATATAAAAAGTAGTATAAAATAATTTAAAAGTATTTAAAAAGTTGTGATAGAATAAGAGCCTGTTTAAAAAACAGTAAAAGCTACTCTTTCTTCGTTTTAAATTATGAAAAATTACAATACGAATTTTTTGCATCATTTAAAACAAATTTTAACTTTTCAAAAAGTTAATTTACAACTTTTTGAAGAAGTAGAAAGATATGATTTATTGTTCTCAATAAGTCATTTTATCATTTTCCTAAAAAAAATTGACTTTAAATAAAAAAAAATTTACTTTTATTTTTTATTCTGTCAAAATATTTCCTATTTCTGTTGGAGATACTGGCCCTCTACTACTATTTTTAAGTAAGGTTCCATCTCTTAAAAGCACACTATCATTTTCACTCAATGTTCCATATGCTGAAAGTATTGGCCCGTCACCACTATTTTCACATAATGATTCATCTGCAGAAAGTATTGACATTCCAACAACATTTTAAAATAATGTTCTATCTGAATCACCTACTTTATATATTTTTTCGAGTTATTTTTTTATCATATTATCACTCTATTTTTATTATTAAATTTGTATTTAAGATTGTGTGATATGAAATCTCAGTTTTAATTTTATTTTTTTTACATGTGATATTATTTTTATATAGCTTGCTATTATTTTTATAATTAGTTATAACAAGTTCTTGAGTTATTTATCTAAACGCTACAACTTTAAAATAAGTATATTTATAATTAAAAATCCAAGCACACAAAATAACTTATTTATAAGGTGCTGTTAATAAAAGTCCTTATACGTTAAGCTCTTTTTCCAAAAGAACTTATTTAAGTTGTTTACCGAAACTGGACCTAAATATTTGTAATAAAAGTTTTGAATGATTAATTTGGACGGTTGATTAGATTTAATATTAACTATCCGTTAAGGAAGTAGATGACTATAAATAAGAAGTGAGAGTTAGAGTTTGAGAGTCTGAGTCATTTGTAATAAATATTTGAGTAATAAAGTATTTTTTCTACCAAAACTTTCTTTCTCTTATATTCTTATCTTTTTTGCTAGGGTAGTGCTAGGGAGCCAATGGCTTAAGCGTACAATGTGTACAATGGGTTAAATCTTTGGTCCATGAATAAAATGAACATCACCCATACTATCCAGAATAATCATCCGGATACTAGGGTTAATAAACATCTAATGTCATAAAATCACTCATCCCAAAAATTTAAGTTGATTTAGGAGTTCACCAAGGATCGAACACTTGACCTTTCGGATCTAGAATTATAATACCATATCATGAACCCACTCATCCCAAAAGCATAACCTGACAAGACAATGTAACACTAATGGTCATATCTCTAATACTCCCTAAACCTCCATTGTACACATTGTACGCTTAGACCATTGGCTCCCTATACTTTCCCTTTTTGCTAAATATTAAGGAGTTAGACTGATTTAGTTTTAACTCAATAGATTGAGTAAGTTCAAGTGTCGATACGATAGTGTTGGAATATGTCTAAAACCATGACAGCACTCTAAAATTAAATGTGACATAAAATAGTAACTACCCAATATATAAATTATAATTTATTAAATAATTTAACTTTCATGCAATGATGTCAGTATTATTGGGGTAGAGTTATATATTTATATAAAAATATATTTTAAATAGATATTAAATTAGATATATCACTAAATGTAAAAGATCTTTAGTCACTAAAAGAAGATCATTAATTGATAATTTAATACGTTTTTTTTTTTTTACATAAAAGTCAATTCTATTTTAGAGTTGGAATATTCTCAACCTGCAAGTAGAGTTAGGATTGGATCCAAATACTAACCTATCTTATCTATTGTTACACCTACCGTATTACCTTTTAGCTTTTATATTAATGGTATAAATAGTCATTTAAAAAACGAATATGATAATATAATTGTATAAAATATTTTATATTATCATTTGTACATTAAATTAAATTATTTAATATAATATGTACTAATATTTTAATTTTTTTTATATAAATAAAGACTTATCACTAAATACAAAATATTCTTACCCACTAAAAAAAGATCATTAATTGATAATCTAATACATTTTTTACATAAAAGTTAATTCTATTTTAAATTAGAGAAAATACAACTTTCCTCTCTTGAGGAAAATGCTAAAATGACACTCCCTTTTCTTCTATTTATAAAATGTATATTCTCCTTCCTTATAATATTTAAAAAATCTCCTCTTTAATTTATTTTAAATTTTTTGTATTAACTAATGTTAACTTTATCTATTTTTTAAGAAAAAATAAATTATTTTTTACAAAATATCCTTTAACAAAAATTTTATTTTTTGTTATTAAATTTTGCTTATCAAAATATCATTTAATAAATTATTTTTTATTAATTAAATTGTATTTTTATCAAGATATTTTTTAAAAAAATTTAGTAATTAAATTATTTTTTTCTAAAATACCCTTCAATAGTTTTTTAATTATTAAATTATGATTTTACCAAAATTATCGTTAACAATTATTTTTATATTTTACTATTATTTTTTCGATATCAATATATATTATTTTAACATTAAATAAAAAAAAATCTTACCACTGTTAATATGTATAACAATTAATATATATTGATATCAAAAAATAATCTTACCAAGATTTTTTTATTTAATGTTAAAATAATATATATTGATATCAAAAAATTAATAATAAAATATAAAAATAATTGTTAATAAAAATTTTGGTAAAATCACAATTTCATAATTAAAAAATTATTGAAGGATATCTTAAAAAAATAATTTAATTATTAAATTTTTTTTAAAAATATTTTGGTAAAATACAATTTAATCAATAAAAAATAATTTATTAAAAGATATTTTGGTAAACAAAATTTAATGACAAAATAAAATTTTTACTAAAAGGTATTTTCGTAATAAATAATTTTTTTTTGAAAATGGATAAAGTTAACATTAGTTAACACAAAAAATTTAAAATAGATTAAAGAGGAGGTTTTTTAAAAGTCATAAGGGAGAAAAATGTACATTTTACAAATAGAAGGGAGAGAAGTGTCATTTTATCATTTCTCAGGAAAGAGGAGTGGAATTTTCGCTTTAAATTATTATCAATTTATATAATAATATTGCATCTTTTTTATAACTCGCAGGTAGGGTCGAGTAGCGTTGGGATACTCTCAACACACGAATACGATAGGGTTGGGTTTATATAAAAAATTTTAACCTACAAATAGGGTTAGGGTTGGATCCAAATCCTACTCTACTCTACACATTATTACTCCTACAATATATTTTTTTCAAAGATAGTAGGTTATATTTCATTAATTATTGAAAAATGAAATACAAAGATGTCCAAAAGCAGGACAACATAATAAAAGGTGGAGATTTTCCAAAACAATACACTGAAGGTATTCATCCAACGATGCATGGTCGAAAAACGAAGAAAAACCTTAAAGAAGCGAGAATGATAAATCAAATTGAATGAAACTAAGAGTTTGCCTCATGGAGATGACGATCTAAATTAGGAGTTCTTTGGATTTCACGGAGCAACTTGACAGAGCTTGCTAGAATGGCAGATGACATTGAAGTAAAACCTTCAAAAATTAACGGGTTGAGAGCTTTCCAGCAGTTCCAGCAAATGATGGCAAGCAATTGAGGATTACGGTCAGCATTTTTTAACGAGTTAAGCATCTTTGTTGATGCAGTCCACCATATCCAAAAGTCGTTAGGACTCTAAAGAAAAAAACCGTCATGAAAATAACTCTGAGACCATATTTCTTTTATTCTAGAACAATCGATCAAAAAATGAGTGACTGTTTCTGTTGCTTCATGACAGCAGGGGCATATTGGCGATATAGATGGGATGTAGTAATGAATCTGAGCAAGCACTGGAAATCTGTCATGGAAAACTTTTTAGATAAATAGCTTAATTTTGTGAGGCAAATTCAACTTCCATTGATCAATTCACGACTTTTTCTGCTGCATATAATTAAGGCAAAGCTCTAGAGGTGGATGATAAAGTAAATAGCCAATTCTGTAACCTGAAGTTGTATTATATTACTTGAATTTGTTCAAATCTCATTACAATTTGTCTCTATTCTACTGAATTTTAACTGAGAAAATTATGTCTATAACATCTTAAAAAAATAATTCTTAAAATGAAATTTTGAAAATCCCCTTTCTATACATTGTCACTCCTATAATATTAGTTTTCAGTTTTTATATTAATAGTATAAATAGTTATTTAAAAAATAAATATGATAATATAATTATATAAAATATTTTATATTATCATATGAATATTAAAATTAAAATTTTTATTAAATTATTTAATATAATACATATTAATATTTTAATTTTTTTATATAAATATATATTTTTTAATCTATGTTAATTTTTTATGTCATTAGTCGTGTTTTATTTGATTATCTTTTTATTCCACTAGGGAGTTGGTACTGGGTAGCTGGAGGACTGGGAAGTTAATATTAATAATGCATTCAAAATCCATGAATGAAAACTTGAACCCACCTATCACTCCATCCGGGTATTAGGACATTAAAGATAATATTGAATCTGTGGATCGATTGGCCTAATATCAGACCAAACCAAACGGCGCAGACAGACGCTTTTGCGGGAAGTTTTATCTTAATTTTGTTTAGGTTATCCTCATATTGTTGGCAGTGACGGATCTTAAGAAAAAAAAATTTAGGAGGACCAAATATATATTTAAATATATAAATTACGTAAAAGTATTTATAGTCAAATTAAATATGTCATTTTTTTAATTTTTCAAACATTATAAATTTTAATTATAAAATCGTTATAAATTTTAAAAGAATTAAAAAATTATAATTAACATAATAGTGTTTAGAATTATATTTTTTGTTTATCCAAATTAATCCTTTTTTATTATTAAAGATCAATAAAAGTATAAAAAATAATTAAAAATCGAACATAAAAATAATATCCTACTGTGTAACATATTCTGATAATAACATAGATAATTAAAAAAGATTATACTTATTTAAATTATATATATGACTTATCTAATAAATCATGTGAAATTAATTTATATATTATTTCATAGTTAAATTTTATTAATAAAATCATTATAATTTAAAATAATTAGCTTATCCTTCTAATTATAAACTTACAAAATATTACTTATAATTATAATATAAAATCAAGATATAAATAAATAAAATAAAATTTTTTTAATTTTATTAAAAGAAAGAAAAAAAAATATCTCCCTCATGGACAATAAAAGAAGAGAATGTGGTTGAAGTAAGAACTGAATCTATGACACTAACATTGTGAAGAACTTATGAGAAGAATGAACATTAATCCAACAACAAGTGAAAACTATTTTTTTATAAAACTTTTGGGAGGTCATAGTCCTATTGTCTTATTTAAACTCTGTTCTTGATTGTTGGATGATTAATTTTTGATTATGTCTAAATTTACTTTTAGGATTAATCACAAAATTTATTACATAGATATATCGTCTTTAAATATCTAATGCAAAACATAATGTTAAAACAACTTAAATAAACTATGCCAAAAAATGTCGTTGCTTCTATTAAAATTTGAGCCAAAGAAATTTTTAAATGGTGTAAAAGAAAAGCCGTTCCAAGATCTATAAATACCAACTCTGTAACCTGTATCAAATGATTCCTTTTCATGAGAGTGCTATTAAATTAAATGTGGATGGTTCGATTTTTTCTCATACAAATAATGCTGCATGTGGGGATATCTTCAGGAATTCGATAGGATCTTGTATCATGAGCTTCGCTTGTAATTTGAGGACAACCTCGATCATGTATGTTGAATTGTGGATTATTATCAAAGGGCTCCAAATTGCAGTAACGAATGAGTTAACTCATCACTCATGTGATTGTGGAATCGGATTTGCAAATAGAACTTGCCCGAAAAAAATGCCTTCTATCACACCGTGTTACTTCTTTATACAGAATATTACTGTTCTTGTTTGTAGAATTTTCCATGTGAGGTAGGTCCACATCCTTTGGGAAGCAAATGTTTGTGCAGATGTCATGGCCAAAAAGGGTCAGCAGCTTGGCATTAGATTATATCTGTTTGATCATCCTATTTCTGAGCTTTATTTGCCATTGTTATTTGATTGTGTTGAGACTTATAGGCTTAGAGACTCCGCGTAGCCATGTTTTGTTTTTTCTGTTTTGGGGTCCTTGACCTCCTTTCCCTCGTTAAAAAAAAAAAAAAAACTATCTGTTGTACTAGGGTCTGTTTAAAAAGTTTTAAAAGTTATTTTTTTTACCTTTTAATTTATGAAAAGTAGAAATATTAATATTTAGTACAATTTTTAAAATTAAATTGTAACTTTTTAAGAAGTTATTTAAGTACTTATAGAGAAGTTAAAAAAAATTATTTCTCTCATAATAAAAAACTTTTTATCATATTTTTTTTAAAATAAATATTTTTAAAACTAAAAAACTAAAGACAAAATAACTTATTATAAATTACTTTTAATATAAATATTTATTATTTAAACTATTTTTTCAAAAGAAGGTTAATTAAGTTGTTTACCTAAATTGGGCTTTAAAGCTTAGTTTGGCAAAACTTTCTGCAAATGTGCTTGTGCTTTAGCACAAACACTTGAAAAGCATAAGCACTTTTTTTTTGTATTTGGTAAATTAAAAAGTTAGTGTGCTATTTGCAACTTTTAAAAGATAAGAATACTTTTATCTAAGAAGGAACCTTTTAAGGTTGGCTTGTATTTACTAAAATTAAAAGGTCTAATATAACCTCGTACATTAATTAATACTCAAATTTAATTCTTATATTAATGTCTATTATAGTATTTTTAAATTTTAAAAACTATTTTATCAACATACTTGTTGTTGTTTATATTTATTAAAAATTATTTTTTATTTAATTTACCAAACATAGATGTTATAACTTTTAAAAAACTATATTTTTAAAGTTAGTTTTTATAAGCTACCTAAAAAATAAAAGATTTACTAAACAAAACCTAAATCTCATCATTCTAAAGACAAAAAAAAAGAAAAAATCTTATCTATATAAAAAACCAATCGTCAAATTAATTATTATGTACTTATGTATAAATACATTATTTAAATTATTTTAATATATAATTTATATTTTAATATATATTTTATATAAATAATTAATTTTTAATGTAAGTTAAATAATCACATAGAAAAATTAATATTTTCTCCCTCATTTAAATTTTGGATGGAATGCTTCTTACTTTTAAGATTTACGACTTGTTTAGTTAATTTTGGCAATATAATTTTAGTTAGACATCATTTTTCTCCATGTTTTTTATTTTGTTTTTTTATAATAAAATTATGCATCCAAACGTTTTTTAAACCAAATTTTTAGTTAAGTCATTGTGCAACTTTTTTTTTTGTACGTACCATTCTTCTCCTCCTTATTATTATTATTTCGAAAAGTCTAAGGGCTAGTACTTTTTTAATAATTTGGCTAATACTTAATCATAAAAAAAATGAGTAATTTTTTATCATTAGATATAATCTCACATCATTCAAAATATTATTGATGGTTATAAAATACAACTTGTTGGTCCCCTAGCAATTTTGTTATTTTTTTTCTTTTTCTTTTTTTTCCTACTCTTCTTCTTCCTTGTTATTGTCGCCGTCGTCTTCTTTTGTATGCTTCTTCTTCTTCTCTTTTGTTGTTGTCATTGTCGCTGCTACAGTCATCGTCGCTGCGGCGCACAACAGCCGTCATCGTTATCATCACTATCTTGTTATTGTTGTTGTTTATTTTTTTTTTCTTTTTTTTCTTACTCTTCATCCTCCTTTATTATCATCATCATTCTTGTTGTAGAGAGTGGATCCTTCCAGTAGAAAAAGATCTGGATAGTATCTAGTGAAAGATCTCACCATTCATTACATTCTCTTTCTCATTTATTTTTAGTCTCACTTGTAAAATTAAAGGTGGAAGATTATATTTTATTCTCTCCAATAACAAAAAAAGGAGAGGATCTATTTCTTTTGTTGTCTTCATCTTTTTTTTATATATGTTTAAAAAATTAAAGTATATAAATTTTTAAAAATATTACTTGTACACTAAAGTAAACCACTAAAATCAATTAATATATCTTTATACACATACGTTAACAATTCAAACTAGATACGTAACAAATACTCCACGCACCCCAAAGCACCATGCAGCACAACGAGTAAACAAAGCACCGATAAAAAAACTTCGGCACTTCTAGTTCTCTTATCAGGCCCTTCATTCTCTTCTCATCTCTTCACTCTCCTCTTCTCAATGTCCTTCAATTTTCTCTTATCGGTGTTTCGGTTCTTTTCTCATCAAAAGTGAATAATTTAGTGTGTGTTTGGATTACAATTTACAAACTGTAGTTTGTATAAAATTGATTTTGTAAACTTGATTTTGATAAAAAGTAAGTTTGTGTTAACGTGATTTATGTTTGGCAATCTTTATATCAAAATGGATTATACTAAAATAAATGTTGTTTGGATTATACTATTCAAAATCATTTTTAGATAAAAAATTACTAAAATAGACATCAATTTAAATAATTTTTTTATTATTCTATTATTTTACTTTAAATATTTGAATAGATCTTGTTAAGAGACATGATAAAATAATAATAAAATACATAAAAATAATAAAAAATATCATAAAAAATTCATATAATAAAAAAATTCATATGAACTAGAAAACAATAAAAAAATAATAATATACATGAAAAAACAGTACACTAAAAAAATAATATAAAAAATATTTATCATATAAATAAAATAAATATAATAAAAAATAAAAATATGAAAGATAGTATTATACATTTTATAATGTCAAAAAAAATGTTCTATAATTTTTGTTAGTACTGTTAGTACTTAGTACTCTTTAATTTAGTATCATTTTGGACTATAAATTTTTATTATTTATGACTCTTTTGTTACTTATAATTAGTATATAATAAAGACGAAAATAAAGTACAGTCAAAAGTACAATAAAAACGAAAAAAAATGCAAACATAGTATATAATAATTACGATCAACAACATATATTATATAAAGAAATTACAATAAGAAGTAAATAAAATTCATATGAATAATACCAAATAAAAAAATTTATACACAACATAAATATAGTACAATAAAAGATAGAAAAAAGAATTTATATAAACAAAAAGTAATAAATTTTTTACTTGGGTTGTAATTGAAATAAATTTATATGAAAAAAAAATTGGAGCTAATAACATACGCAAAGAGCTATTGTAATTATATGGTTACTTGCATTTTTTATAGAAGAAAATGATGGGTAAAATTGGTAGAAAAGAAAAAAAATTCTCATCTAATTTTTCAATAGTAACCAAATCTCCCCAATGTAAATGCAGAAGTTATAAATTTTTGCTTCCAAGTAAACGTATGTTTAGAGGTGTAAGTACTTCTAGGTTGAGAGTTTCAAAAGATTGCCAAACATAAAAGTGGAACGTTGAAGATGCTCAAACGAGCTTCTCTCTTCCCCAACGTGAATCCCAAACACAAATCTGTTTGAATTTTTATTCTTTTTCTCTCATCAATGTATTAATTTAATTCCTTCTATTTTGATTATTTTGATTTCTTTAAATTCAGGGTTTTAATTTTTTTTATTGTGCAGCTTGTGGATAGAATCAAAGAAATTATTGTTCATAAATCAGAATCTAATAAAATATCAATCTCTAATGTTGAGGTTTGTATGTTTAAATACTTTAAATTATATCTAAATTATTATCTTTGTTGAAATTTTCTTTCTTGAATTTATATTTTCCATGGTTATATTTATCTTCACTGGATCATATGCAATACACACATGGTATTTCTATTTTATAGGGGTGTTTGCAGTGCGGTTTGGATCGGTTTTGAGTCAAAAACTCATCCGATCCGAATACTAATTATACTTGCGGTGCGGTTTGGATTGGATGATGTTTTTAAAAAAATACGATCCGATCCGATTCAATTTCAAGCGGTTTGGATTGAATTGGATTTGCGGTTTTGTAAATTAAAAAAATTAAATACATATAACAAATCTTAACATCAAATTTTAAATAATTAACAATAACATAACAAGTCTCAACAATATCTTAAAAAGCCAACGATAACATAACATAAAAATAAAATTATAGGTTAGTTAAAATAAATAATAAATAACATTTTGAACATAAACTATTTATTAAATAATAATAATAATACATGAATAATATAAAAATGTATAATAAATTAAACATGTTATAAGTATAATTATAACTATAATAATAAAATAATAATATTATAGCACATTGTGCGATTTGTATTGGATTGGATCGGTTTTGAAAAGTAGATCCGAAATCTGATCCGATCCAGCAGTTTGTAAAAAATAAAATCTAATTAGATCCAAATTAGTGCGATTTTAATTGATTTCGGTTTGGATTAGATTGGATGAACGGTTTAATTTGGATCGGTTTGGATTTGAACACCCCTACTATTTTATATACAACTTCTCCTAACATTTTAGAGTGCCAGAAATTAATTAACTATACTGCTCTATTTAAACTGTATAGTTCTTTTAGGTATTCAAAATTCGAGAATTATTTTATAGAGAAGTAGAGAAATAGCAAAATGATTTTGTAGAAGGGTAAGGTGATTAAGAGCTTTTAGGAAGGGCAAATTTGATTGAATAATTTCTATAATTTCTTTATGAAGTCTTAGATTAACTATAGTGAAAATTGATGCTAATGAGATATTGTAGGGAAATGGATAATAAAAGGTGACCCTCTACAAAGTGACCCTACTAGATTCAAAGAAATTTAAGGATAATAATGCTTTATTGTGCTTAAATATGATTTAGCCGATCTCTGGACTTTGATTATTTTTCTTTTATTGTGACAATGATTATTTCTAATTTTTTGTTATGCATGTTTAAGTATTTGATTATCATATTTAGCTTGATGTTCAATTTTTGTATGGTGATAATTACTTAGGGCTTGTTTGGGTGAGCTTTTAAGAAAAGATCTTTTTTTTTTAAGTTATCTTTTTTTAAAAGATATTATGAAGAAGTAAAAGTAATTTTATATTTGGTTATCTCATATAAAAAGATCTTTTTATTTATCAATTATGTTTGGACATAACAATATAAAAGTACTTTTTGTTTATTTATTACATGAAAAATATCTTTTTTTAAAAAAAATCTTTTAAAAAAAGATATAAATTATAACTTCTCAAAAAAAATATTTTTTTTTATTTTTCTAGTACTTTTACTTTTACTACTAGAATTTGCCAAACATGCTAAAAAATAAAAAAAGATCTTTTTTTATTGAAAAAAGATCTTTTTTTAACAAAATAATTGCCCCAAACAAACACTTAGTACGACAAATATTTTTGTATTATAATTAGATTATAATTAAACATGTGCTAAATCATATTATTGAATTTAGTTATAAATAAACTGTTAGAATAAATTAATTTCAATAACCCAGATCATCAATATTAAATCACCAAAATATTATAATGCGGAAGCGTACCTGTATTCATAAGAGTCAGAAATTGATGGAAGAATTTGAATCTTGTGGTTCTTTCGATCTTCCTTAACCAAAGACTTCTGTATTTCTAGGTGGCTGAACTATAACTCTTTTGATGGGAAAAGAGCAACAAAGGCGGCTTTGGTATATTGGGGACCGAAATCCTGAAGGTCTATTTATATTTGAGCATGGCACCCATTAAACCCTAAAACCCAAATAAAATAGTATCTAAAACCCAAAAGATAATATATCTAAAATCCAAAAAGATAATTATCTAAGGAACAAAAGATAATATCCGGTTTTATTCTCATTTAATTCCAAATCAAAAGTAATAATGACTTATTCAATTAGCATTTATAATAATAAACGAGATCATCATTATATAAGTCATTTAATTTGAAATAGCATCATTTGTGATTATAATTGATATATGTATTGCCTACAAATAAGTTAGGAAATTAATTAATTTCCTAACAATCTCCCACTTGGGCTATACATATATTCTTTCTTGACATAATCACATTTTATAAACTTTATGCGCGCATCTGAATGCTATTTCTTTCATTACTTTAACAATCTGGTCCGTCTCATACATTAGATATGGAACTACCGCAGCTTTTATCACATTAAATGCCGTGACTAAACCACGCCAATCACCATCCTAATATACTTAACGACATAGATCAAATTTGGATGAGTAATATGAAAATTACATGCCAAGTGATCTCATGCATGTCTATTTTCAGCTGGTCCAACTTTATTGAGATCAAACACAATACAAATATTGCAAAATAAACATTTCATATAACATGAAATAAACCATCAACTTAGTTCTGCAAAAAATAACTCAATATCTGTCATAGGACATATAGCATAAAATAAACTTCCACTAAACCAAGGCATCACTAATATTGACACCCATCCGAGCAGTGTGCTCATGAAAGACTTTAGGGATCAATTCTTTGGTTATTGAGTCTGCTAGCATATACTCTGTTCCTATATTTCCTATGGAAATCTATTTTTCTTAACCTTCCTCCTTGACAACTAAGAACTTGATGCCTATATGCTTCGATTTTGTCAAGCTCTTATTGTTATTGGAGTATAGTACTGCTGACTTATTGTCACAAAATATCTTTAATGACCTTTTAATGTCATCTACTATATGAAGCTTAGTGACAAAGTTTCGCAACCATATGCCATGAAATCGGAATCAGAGTACCTAATGATTTCCAAAATTTTCTGATCTCCGATAAGTAAGCATGTAATCCTTTGTTCTCTTTAGATAACGCATTACACGTTTAATAGCCATCCAATGATCCATGCTTGGATTGCTCAAGTATTTACCCAACATTCCCACTATAAATGATATATCGGGACTTGTGCAGACTTGAGCATACATTAAGCTCCCTAGTGCTGATGCATAAGGTTTATCATGCATTGCTGTCCTCTCAAGATCATTTTTAGGGCATTGCTTGAGACTGAACTTGTCTCCTTTAGTTACGGGTGTGTCCATTGGTCTACATTTTTCCATGCCATGTCTACTTAAAATTTTTTCGATATAGTTCTTTTGTGATCATCCAAGAATACCTTGAGAGTGATCTCTTAGTATCTCGATTCCTAATATAAAAGAGGCATCACTAAGATCTTTCATTTCGAATTTGTTCGATAGAAATTTCTTAGTTTCATACAACAAGCCTATATCGCTACTGGCAAGTAGAATGTCGTCAACATGTAAGACCAAAAGGATGTATTTACTCCCATTGAACTTGCGGTATACACATTCATCTATGATATTTACCTCAAAACCATGAGGTAATGACTTGATGAACTTGTGATACCATTGACGGAAAGCTTGTTTGAGACCATAGATGGATTTTCTCCTTTCTCTATTGGATCTCAATAATGACACTTCTTGAGGTTGTTGAGCTTGCTGTATGGATTAGGATTGAGGAGGATTCTCATTATTTTCCTGTGCTGTAGCAGTATCATGAGCAACAACGATATTCTCATTATTCTCTTGTACTGTAACTAGATCTACAGTAGGATTCTCATTGTGCTCTTGTACTATAACTGTATCTTGAACAACAATAGGCACAAAGACCTGATCATTGTCAGTTACAGAATCCTCATCAAAAGCAACATTCCTAATATTTTCTTCCCCCCAAACTCAACATCCTCAAGAAATCTCGCATTTCCCGTTTCAAAAATAGACCTTGATGCAGGATTGTAAAATTTGTACCCCCGTGAGTGCTCAGCGTAACCAACAAAGTAGCAACTAATTGTTCTTGAGTCCAATTTTCTTTCATGCGGCCTGTAAGGTCGCGCCTCAGCTGGACATCCCCAAATATGCAGATGCTTTATACTGGGCCTTTTTCCAGTCCAAATTTCATATGGGGTTTTGTTAACTGCTTTGCTTGGCACCCTATTAAGGATGTATACTGCGGTCTTTAATGCTTTTCCCCAGAGTGATTCAGGCAAGGAAGAATGACTAATCATACTTCTCACAATGTCCTTAAGAGTTCGGTTCCTTCACTCTGCAATACCATTCATGCTAGGTTTGCCTGGCATGGTGTATTGCGGAACAATACCACACTCCTCTAGGAAAAGAGCAAAAGGCCCGGGATGATGCTCACCTGAGCCGTCATATCTTCCGTAGTATTCACCACCACGATCAGATTTGACAGCTTTAATTTTCTTTCCAAGTTGAAGTTCAACTTCAGCTTTGAAAGACTTGAAAACATCCAAGGCTTTGGACTTTTCATGAATTAAATATAGATACCCATAACAAGAGTAATCATCTATGAACGTAATAAAGTACCATTGTCCATTCCAAGAGACAGTAGGGAATGGGCCACATATATCGGTATGTATCAGTTCTAAGACATCTTTAGCTCTCTCGGCACCTAATTTCCTTTCGTTTGTTGTTTTCCCCTTTATGCACTCAATACAGACCTCAAAGTCCGCCAAATTTAGGGGTCCAAGAATTCCATCCGACACAAGTCTCTGAATTCTCTGTTTAGAGATGTGACCTAGGCGTTTGTGCCACAATGATGCCGAATTCTCATTTAGTTTTCGTTTTGTACCCGTTTGCAGTATTTCATTATTATAGGAATTTAAGTCAAGCCTATATAGATTATCCACCAAATGACCAGAGCAAATATTATTCAAATTATAAAAGAGACTGACTTTATTGTCTCCGAACGAACAAAAATAACCTGATTTGTCCAAACGAGAAATAGAAACCAAATTTCGTCTAAATGACGGTACATAAAATGTCTCTAATAAATCCAAGTAAAATCCACTCGTGGAACATAATCTAAAGGTTCCTATAGCTTCGACTGCAACTATATTGCCGTCTGCCACATAGATGTATCTTTCAGCATCACTTGGCGGTCGGTTCCACAGGCAACCCCTTCTTTACACGTCAAGTGGCATATTTGGTACAATCCTTCTTCATGTGTCCCGCCTTCTTACAAAAGAAACAGGTTGAAACTTGATCATGTTTCTTAACCTTTTTCTGCTGAGAAGGTATATCCGCATTAGTATCACGCTTTCTTTTATATTGAGAAGATGAAGCCATGTGAGCACTTTCAGTCTTATCTTGTTGTAGCCTCTCTTCTTCTTGCACACAGTGAGATATAAGCTCATTTAAGGACCAAGTGTCCTTCAGAGTGTTATAACTCACTTTGAATTGCCCAAAGTGTGCAGGAAGGGAAATCAAAATGAAATGCACGAGTAAATCTTCAGACAACTCTAACTTTAGTGCTTTCAATTTTGAAGTAAGATGAGACATTTTATAATGTACTCCCTAATGTTCCCTTTACCTTTATACCTCATGGAGATAAGTTTGCTCAAAAGACTACTTGCCTCCGCCTTTTCATTTTTAGTAAAGAATTTTTCAACACCCTTTAGAAACTGTTTGGCATCTTTATCCTCAGTAATTGAGCCCCGAAACGCCTCAGGAATTGAGCGTTTCATGATCATAATGCTCATTCGATTGGATCTTTCCCACTTCTCTATTTTAACCTCATTGAGATTTTCCGGAGTGGAAGTGGGTTTCTCTTCTCGAAGAGCTGTATCTAGATCCATACAACCGAGGACGATCTCTACGGTATCTTTCCAAACTTTAAAGTTTGAACCATTCAGCATAAGAATACTGCTAATTTGTGCAGAAACATTGGTAGCTAAAGCCATAGTTTCTTGATTAGAACAAATAAACATGCAGTAAACATTAGTTAAATAATGGGAAAAATATCCATATTGAGATATCCAGAACAACATTTATTTTTAATCTTTGGATAGAAAAATTAACTGTAAGTGATACTCTCATTGCAGTAATCAAATATTGTCAAAATTCCTGTCACACATTAAGCGTTTCTTTGGACCGACTTAATGTGCACATGGAGACTTAAATTTTGCAACCTACTTATTACCGCATATATTTTCTATTAATTGGCCAAACAATAACCTTCCTTTGGGCCGATTATTGACTGCATAATTAATAGAAAATAAACAAAAATGTGCAATGCTTATTATTTGGCCAAACAATAAATTTTCTTTGAGCTGATTATTGTTAGCATAAATAATAAGTATTACTTTATTCTTAGTTACCCAAATATTTATTTACCATTAATATGTGCATGTAATTCGGCCAAATATAGGCCTTCCTTTGGGCCGACCAATATTCGCATGAATTACATATCACCATATTCCTTATTTTTTGAATAAATCAATTTTCACAAAAGAGGCTACTTTGACAGCATAATATTCAATCAATTTATTCCAAAACCAAATCTTTATAAAATATGTGGGTATAATAATCCAAATTGTTACTAATTTCTTTATGTAACAATTAAAAAAATATTTAAATCACAAAAGGATTTAAATCTTAATGGTATCTTTTTAGACCTTTAAAAAATTATAATTTAATAGTACTCCATCAATATTTCAAATGAAATTATCAATTTTACAAACAAATAAAATACAACATGCTTTACACATTCTGTACGCAAGAATGTATATATACAATCAAAGAATAATATATATATTATACATGTATATATGAATGGCCGAAAACACAATCGGGTTCAACGCAAATGAAATATATATTTTATATATATGTATATATAAATGGCTGAAAAAGGAGCAAGCAAGCTTAAAGAAATCGATCAATAATATATATACGTATCAATTTATATATATATATATATATATATACATTGATGCACACACACAAACGCAAACAAGTTCATATATATGCGTGCAACGGTTTTACCACGTAAACAACATACATATATGGTGCATTCTGTGGTACCTATTATTTTACTATGCCTATGATGACTATAAAAAAGTGCTAAACTTGATTTTTCTAAAGAAACTTTGAACTAATAGTTAAGGTAAACATTTTAAATGGAATTTTAGAGAAAATAATTTTTTTTATGCTAGAAAAATAAAGAGAAGATAAATGTTAGCACATCCTCTATAAATACTGAAATATACATGAGTTAGGTTTTTTAGGTTTGAGAAGACTGATCATCATAGCAAACAAAAATTATATTATATTATATTTAAAAATTAAAATAAATTTTTGTTTATATTTATAAACACTAAAAATCCACAAACACTAGAATTTTAAACCCATACAAGAAATAAATAAAAAAATAAAAATCCTTTTATAAAATTAATTTGATTTTAAAAATAAAATAATTAAATTTAATTAACATGAATAATTTTAAAAAATATATTTTTATATAAACAAAAATGTAGAATAATTATCAAAATTAATCATTGGGCATTTTAAAATGAGAAACTTTAGTCTCTTAGATTTTAAAATAGATAAAACCGTCTCCAACATTTATTTTCGTTAAACGATTCAGTCTCTCTCCAATTTGATTCGAAAAGTTAAGTATAAAATTGTCTCTAAAAATTTAAAAGTAATATTTAAAAATTTTAATAGTCATTTTGATTAGAAAAATCAAATTAAAAGGAGATTGGATTATCTAACATAAAAGTAAATATTATGGATTGTTTTGTGTATTTTAAAACTTAATAGACTCAAATCTTCAATATTAAAAATTTTGAAGACATTTTTGGATAATTATTCAAAAATATATTACTAATTAAAATTTATAATTTTAAAATTTAAAACTTTTATATAGTTTTAAATTAATGTTACAATATTTAAATTAAACATCTGTAATTTATAAGATATATTAGTGTTCATAAATACTAATAAAAATAATAAAATTTTGTCCAAAAAAAAAAAAAAGAAAACCATTAAAGAGAGAAGAGAGTTTCAGACAGAGAAGAGGCATCATCAAGGAGTGTTTTTTTCTTTTTTTTCTTTTTTATTTTTCTCTCCTTGTAAATTGGATTTTCCTTTTCTTTTTTCTTTCTTCAAGCCATGTGTTATAAAATGTAAATTTGGTAATCTACTATCCATGTCTAAAGAACAAAAAAGAAAAAAGAACAAGAGAACCAATTAAACAAATTTTATCATTTTTAGCACTAACTAAGCAAGCTTTCTTTTATAATTTTTTTTTGCTAGGTGTCACATATTTATTGGTGGGTCAACAATTAGCCACCACTAGGCACCATTTCTTGTGCCACCAGAGAACTGGCCTACATATATATATATTGATTCGATAATAGAAAAATAAAAAATGAATATTTTCGATGATTAAATTATGGAGGGCTCTGATACCACTTGTTAGAATAAATTAATTTCAATAACACAGATCATCCATATTAAATCACCAAAATATTATAATGCGGAAGCGTACCTGTATTCATAAGAGTCAGAAATTGATGGAAGAATTTGAATCTTGTGGTTCTTTCGATCTTCCTCAACCAAAGCCTTCTGTATTTCTAGGTGGCTGAACTGTAACTCTTTTGATGGGGAAAGAGCAACAAAGGCGGCTTTGGTATATTAGGGACCGAAACCCTGAAGGTCTATTTATATTTGAGCATGGCACCCATTAAACCCTAAAGCCCAAATAAAATAGTATCTAAAGCCCAAAAGATAATATATCTAAAATCAAAAAAGATAATTATCTAAAGAACAAAAGATAATATCCGGTTTTATTCTCATTTAATTCCAAATCAAAAGTAATAATGACTTATTCAATTAGCATTTATAACAATAAACGAAATCATCATTATATAAGTCATTTAATTTGACATAGCATCATTTGTGATTATAATTAATATATGTATTCCCACAAATAAATTAGGAAATTAATTTCCTAACATAAACATGTTCAAGATAATAATTAAACTCAAGTGACAGAAAATTTATTATATCAAATTTTCATAGCCAATGGAATGAATTAAGGCCACACAAGAAGAATACTCAGAGAGAACAACAACAACATATAACTCTTTTAGAACTTAGTACCCAAGTAAATCAAAAGAAGAATGCAAATAGGTATTATATTTCAAATTTGATGCTTTTTCTACTTTATAAGAGAGTTTAATGAAGTTGTCCTTCTCCATCTCCACCCAAAATAGTTTAAAAAGATTCAAAAATATATTATAACCAAATACGTTCTAAATTATACTACAAAATTCGGCTATAATCAAACGTGTTTAAGGTAATAATCAAATTCAAGAATTCAAATTAAAGTTCTACTCATGTTATAATCATATTATATTCAAAAACACTCTTAAATCATTTTACAAAATCTGATTGTAATCAAATTCAAAGATGCAAATCAAAGTTCAACTCATGCTATAAACAAATTCTACTTACACACATTCCAAATCATTTAATAAAATTTTGTTATCATCAAAGACGCTCAAAATAATAATCAAACACAATGATACAAATCAAAGTTTCAAAGAGTGTCTTGTTTGATTGGATGTTACTTACGTTGTAAAACTCAAAAATGTAACACACTAACGGTCAAGAATTCATAAGCATCAAGTAAAGTAAATAAAATAAAATAAAATCAAAGTAATAATTTTATTTGTCCAAAAGAATCTACATTCTAAAGTTTCACCAAGTCCACCAAAACTGTAAATATCAATCCTTGATATTATTATTAAGAGTTTCATTATTCGCATGCTTTAAAGGAAGAAATGTAAGAGTCAAAATATAAGTAAACACTATTAATAGAACATTTAGATTTACATGAGAAAGAACATTCCAAACTAAAGTAAAAAATAATATGCTGGACACATTTCATTACAGCACTAAAAGATAAAACTTAGTTTTAAGTTCTTACAACTTGATCCTTAACATTACTCATTAACTTGTTTGATAAAACATAAGTTATCTATCTTATGTGAAAGGAGGGGCAAACAACAAGATTTTCAAGAACCAACAATAACAAACAAATTTACAGGTTTGATATATTTTTTTCTTTATCAATAAATGCCTCAAAATGCAGGATTATTTCAGATTCAAAACCACAAGACCCTAGATAAAACTGGCGACAAAAAATTATTCTTTAAAAAAATGAAAGACCCTGAGATGCAGAAGGTTCTCTGTATGTTTGATTTCTCCCAAATGGAAAAACGAAGAAGATGAAGAGGTAGCAGATGTGTCAGAAAAAAATCGTAACTGAGCGTAGAAGAAGAGGTTTGGCACGTGTGACTTAGGGGTTTACAAGAGGAGGAAACGTAGTTTAGCGTGTGGATGAATGAGAGTCTACCTGTTTTTTTAATTTTTGAAAATTGTATTTATATATATAGTGTATAAAAATAAAGTGGTTGATTTTGGCATACAGCTAATATGGTTGAAAAATTTTTGGTGCACAGGACAAAAATTTTTTTGGTTAAAAAAGCATTGAATTTTTTGAAGGACCACATGCTTAAAACATTGAATTTTGATGTACAACACATAAATTTTAGATATCACAGAAATTTTGGTGTGCAGTAAAAATTTTTTTGGTGAACTACGCACTCAGAATATTGATTCACTCAACTAATAAAATATATTTGTAGCAAAAATTTATGCGGTATGTAAAAAAATTTCTATACTATGTGCAAATATTTATGTGTTATGTACAAAAAATTTTATATTATTATATTGATAAATGTGTTTTGTATAAAATTTTGTGTTATATCAATAAATTTTGATGCTCTCCAACAAAAATTTATGTATTGCAGATATTGGGAATAAGGAGTATAACCACAATCCAATCAATCATGTGTCAAATAATTTGTTATTGTTATTATATTAAAATGTTAATATAATAAGGTCCTTGATTAAATTTAGAGATTTATCATTGTGATAGTGATCATAATATTGAGAGATAAATCTTTTATAATTTAATCTAAATTGTTCTTGGTCATAAGATTATTAAAAAGGACATTAATGATCCGGAAAGATGAATATATATATATATATATATATATATATATATATATATATATATATATATATATATATATATATATATATATATATATATATAATGGATGAAAATTAATAGATCTCATTTATTAAATTATATATATAGATGGTGCATATAGAGATATGACCATTGAACTGACTCAGTTTGAGAATTCCTAATAGTTATAATTACCGCATATTTGTCAATAGGATATTCTCAAGATGAACATAGTAATAGAGTTTCCTTTGACCTGCGACTATCATAGTAATTAACAACGTATTTATTATACTTTGATTCCGGGCACCTAATACCCTAGGGTGCTAGTTGAATGGACATTGGGTATGATTTAAATACTTGTAGAATTAATGATTAGTCAATAAGGAATCCGTCAACTCTCGGTAAAGAGTTTGAGCTCTATGATTATAATGATTGAGATGAATAAAACCTTGGCTAAGGGGATTGAATGAATAAAGAAATTAGTTTTTTAAGTCATTCACAGTTCATTATAATAATGGTAACAAGTTAGAGTTTGACAATTAAACCATACTCTAAGGGTTAACCAAGAGCTGGAAAGATGGAAGGAATTATACTTTGTTCTTCTGAGGTTCTTAGTAAAAATATATTACTTCATACTATCAGGTCGTTGAGGATTGTTGCTAGATGCCAACCTTAATTAGTAAATTTAGTACGACTAATTTACTACCCGCTTAGTATTGAACCTATGGGGTCACACACTAACGAGTGTTCTAACCTTTGCTATAGAATTATTTAATTATTATTTTGATTTGATCAAATAAATAATTATATTAATTCAAATGGAATATTATTATATTTTTTGCTAGCACCAATAATATAATAATAGTATGATAATTGAGAATATTAAATGAGATTTGAGAATAATTAGTTATTCTATTTCTAAATTTGGATGAAATCTTAACTGATTCTGTTTCAAATTGAGTTATGATATGATTCATAAATTTGAAAGATTCAAGTTTAAAATAGTAAGATATGATTTAAATTTGAATTGAGATTCAAATTTAAAATCAGTAACAAATCTCATACTATATATATGTATGCCAAGAGTAGAGGAAAAATGAGAAACAGACGAGAATAAAACACAAGGGTTTTATTCCTTTACCTCTACGCACATAAATATATGTGAGCCTAATTCTTGGAGAAGAATTTTATGGTGTGCAAAGAGTTGCAAGAGGTTTCTCAATTTAGATCAGATATCCATTAGTCAAAGAGTTGACAGCAAAATGTTGGTCTCCGTGTGGATACGCATAGCGCCTTTGTACCATTGAAGGAGAAAGTGATTTTTACTAACGTACATACAGGTAGTTAGATCTGATTTACTATATATTATATTATTGGAATAAAGTTTAAGCACAAAATAGATCTTTAAGGATTACTTTCTTTTCTTCCGATGCGTGTTATAAACACATGGTAATCCTTCAGCAGAAGCGCAAAAAATGAAAGGTGATGACTATACACACTTTTTTTTCACTAGATTTATGCTAACTTAGTTTAATTCGATTACAAAAACGTATGTAAATGCTTCATTATCTATTTTTTTATTTCCTACTTGATACATCAAAATATTTTTCAGTACACCAATAAAACCTAAATGTGAAAAAAAACACTAGCTAATATATAATAAGCATGGAGGTTGAAGTGTTCCCTTTTATATCTTGAGATATTAGAAAAACGGGAGGTACTAAACATCTATTTTAATGATGAAAAAGGGCATCTGTATTTCCATTTAGTTTGTATTTTCTTTGAGCGTTTAGCCTATTTTCAATATGAAAGAAAAATGCTAAGACATTAAAGACGTGAGATTTGTAATGAGGTTTGTCCATGAAAGTGAATTCAAATTGTTTCTTTAGTTTGTGTTTAATGAACCAGTCTGCACGCATATTCTTTTCTTGTAGAACATCTTGAACATTAATCTCCACGTAAGATCATGAATATTTTGCAGTAAGGTTTCTAACATTGGAAGTTCTCTTGCCTTCTAATAAGTTCTTCGAGCACTTATGTTAAATCAACTTCGATTACGATCTTTTTCCTTCCAAGCTACCATATATTACTCCCAACGAGATAAATCTCAAAGTGGTCCCTGAAGTTACACCCGTGCTTTATAGTAGTTCTTGAATTTAATAGTTACCCATATTTGTCCTTGAAATTGCACACCGAGAATCAGTCTCGTCCTTCCAGCACATTTCCTCCAGCTGGCGTTATCGGAAGGCTGATCTGGACAACAGGGTGACACGCTGACGACGCTAACGGCTAGCTGACGTGGATGAATAAACTTTGTGAGTCAATTTGGTCTCCAATTTGAAGTTAAAAGCCCTAATTCCCAAATGTTGAGAATCAATCTCCAGTGCCCCTTCTCTTCTCTTCTGGTCTCTTCCTTTGGATTGTCTTCAACATCTTCATAGGCAAACGACAATGGCTAGCGCGAGCAACATAGCTGGGAGATCCAATAACCCACGATTGTTTGGAAGCATTATGAGAAAAATGAACAGAAACAGGGATTCGCGTTTGCCAGAGTGGTGTGGGTGCGGATCGAGACCAGTGCTGCAATGGTCAGTAATGGATTCTAATCTAGGGAGACCGTTCGTGGGTTGCCCAAACTACAATGTAAGTGGTTGTTGTTGTTGTTTATTGTAATTCTGGATATAAACTTGGTTGATTCACTTTCTTGGGTGCAGACTATAGGTAAGAAGTGGTGTGGGTAGATAAAATTCTTGAAGAAGATGTGATAACATGTGATGGTAGAACAAGCCTTGCAATTGACAATGAAGAATGAAAGATGAAGATTGCTTGAAAACTTGAAAGATTAGAGTTTGAAGTTAGGGTTCTAAAAGTAGGTGGAGTTTTGGTATTTGTATTTATGCTTCTGATTACAGTAGCTATTTGTCTCTTAAAGTTAGATAGGCAATTTGGCCAATTATATCTGACAAAAAACAAATGACATGCATATGTTGTTTCTATAGTTGTACTTGTCAATTTGTTGGAAAGAAATGCAAATTAAAGTGTTTGACACTACTGTGCTTGCATATTTTGAAAATTGGAGAAACAATATGAACTACTAATATGTTCATCTAAAATATAATTCTTGTAAATAAATGGAAATGGATAGTGTTTGGAATGTATCTTAATTGCATATAAGAGGACAAAATAAAACTAAAAATCCGACAGATCAATTCAAGAAAGTCGTAATTCATGTTTCATAATGTAGCAAATACATCCAAAATAAGGCATTATAAAGCCAGAATAATAGATTCTCAAGTATATCAAAGTTGTCAAAACATAAGTCTCATAAGTTTTCAACACTAAAATCCTCCACACTGGGATCCTAATTAAGAAAGCATACAAAGTAAATTACTTCACCAAAATAGAAAAACAAAAAACACCATCTGTCCCTAAAGATAATAATTTAAGTCATTAATTTTTGGTTTTGGGTGGTTTGAATCTAGAATTAGGCACAAATCTTATTATGCTTGCTGGTTGAATGCTTGCTAGTAGAATGTTTGCAGATGGAGTGCTTGCATGTTGAGTGCTTGCTAGTAGAGTGCTTATAGATAGAGTGTTTGCAGGTTGAGTGCTTGCTGGTTGAGTGCTTGCAGATGGAGTGCTTACAGGTGGGGTGATGGTTGGTTGGGTGGTAGCAGCTGGTGTGCTTGTTGATGAAGTATTCTTTTTGGTTGTGGACAATTTTCTCTTAGGAGGGAGTTTGGTTGGCCGAACAGAAGGGAGTTGCACCTATATATGAAACATGAAATATTTGAAGTGACTAAGAAAATTTAAAAGAGTATATATATATATATATATATATATATATATATATATATATATATATATATATATATATATTATATGGGTAACTAACAATATGAACCTGTTGAAAGTCATCAGTTTCTGACAAAACAGGCTGACTAAGATCAAGCTGAATCTCGACCTAAGTCTGGGGCACAAGTGGGGCATCACCACTATTTATAGCAGTAGTTGGAGTAAAATTGTTGACCTCACCTCCATTAGCATCAGTATCAGCAGCCGTTGCAGCAGCTACAACAACTGCTTCTTCGTCAACAGCCCTCTTACAACAATTCCTCTTGGTGTGACCTGTTTCACCATAATAGCGACAATGTCCTTTTTTATAAACTCTTTTCATGGAGGTCTTCTTCTTCTTGTCTCTACTTGACTCCTCATCGGCATCCTTTCTTCTTTTCTTCTTAATTGGCCCTAACTTCTTCTTGAACTTTGGTGCTTGAGGTCTGTTATGTGGTGATTTCTCCCACAATACCTGACCAGAAAGTGGATTTATATGGAAGACATAGGTGTTGTTGTATACATCCATGGTCAACTAGTGATGACAGACTTCATCTGGCTTTTTACTAGCCCTGGCCAATGCGGCACATGCATGCATACATGGCATCCCTACACAAAAATTCATAGCCATAGATAAACAAAATTTCAACTGCAAATCATGAATAAAACAATAAAAAAAATATACATAAAAGACCATACCACTTAGTTGCCACAAACCATATGTGCATGATCTCTTGTCCAAATCCACAACCATATTGGTCGGCCACCCATGAACTTCAAATTTTTTATAATCTGCATCACCAGACCACATGGGAACCTAATTTTTTTATTCTTTTCTTATCTTTTCCAACCTAATTCGCTGTATTGGAGGTAGGATCCCAACGTTGTTCCTCAACTTCACCTTGTTTCTGGCTATAGATCTCATGGCATACATCCGGACTTCCTCCAATAGTGTGATAATAGGCTTGGGTTTAGGTTTTTTGATCCGTGAGTTTAAAATCTCACAGGCATTATTGCAGATGTTGTCCATTTTAGGTGCACTACTAAAGAATGCCTTGCTCCATGAGTCCTTTGGCCATTTGTAGACATAAGTACATGCATCTTTATTTAGCTTCTCCAATTTTTCTTCCCTTCAATGAACCCTTCTTTAGTCGTAGCCTTTGCACACTTCCAAAGCAAACCTCTAAGCTGATTATCCTTCCACTGTTTGTTGAAGTTTCACCATAAATGCCAAACACAGAATCTGTGATGGATATTTGGGAAGACATCTTGAACTGCATGGATAAGTCCATGCATAACCAAAAAGCCAGTACAAAAATTTATAATCAAGCCTCAAAAAGGTCCCTAAAGTTGTATTAATGAACTCAGACTAGTCCCTAAAGTTGTGTAAGTAACATCACATTGGTCCCTCGACAGAGTAAACAGATACTACCCATATACAGTAGCCATCAACTATGCAGCATCCAGTTTATATAACAACTACTCAATTGTTCTAAATAGTAGTAAACAGATTTACTACTCAGCACACATATAACAATAAACAACAATAATTAAGATATCTAACAAGATACAACAGTAAAAGGATTTACTAATAAGCAGTTATATCTCATAATCTTCGATTACTACCATTAATTAATTATATCTAGCAATAAACAATATTTTTTGCATGTCTGAAATAAAACACCAACCATATTGTTTATAATCATCCAAGTCTTGATGCAGTAATTCTAGAAATCATCGCTAATTTTTCGTGTTTTTGATGGACACAATTGCATAAGCAATCACATAAATGTGATTGTTTGCGTCTTGACCAGTGGCAGAGAGGATTTGACCACCATGTTGTATTTTTAGAAATGCTCCAACCAAGCCTATAAGTGGTCTGCAGCTAGCCTTGAATCCTCTTTTTCATCCATTAAAGCAAATGTACATCCTATCAAAAATTGGATCTTCATCAGGATTAGAATGAGGTCTAACACCAATATTAACAGTGGAGCCAGGATTACATTTCAGCAATGTCAACTCATAATCTCTAACCATACCATACTGGGCAGCAGCATCTCCATACACTACGGTCCTATCATCCCCTAGAGCCCTTGTTAGTGAAGACTTGTTCAGGTCCAAGTCACACTTGTTCTTAAAGTACTGTGTAGCTTCAAAATGTTTAAGATTGGAATATTTTCTTAATTTCCTAACCAATTTGCAACCTAGCCACTTTCTGTTAGCTAGCCTATTCTTAGTCTCTCTAGGACAAGTGTTATCGTCCATAATGGTCTTGATCTGCCAGCAATTACCCTCATTGTCTCGGGAAGCATATACAAGCTAGCCACAGTCCTCTTCCTTACACACAACCCTCATTCTTACACTGTCATTCTTCTTAAACCATATCTACCTTTTCTTCTGGATACAATACTCACGAATAGCCTCCTTAAATTCTATTTTTGAAGTAAATTTCATTCCAACCTCTAGTTTAAGCTCACCAAACCTTCCTCCTTCACTAAACACAGGAAATACCTCATCTGAATCAACTTCCTCCAACTCATCCTCAGAGTTTGGAGGAGTCTTCATTTCTTCAAAGTGCCAAGATTCTCCACCATCAGAATCATCATAACCTCCATCTTGAGCATCATAATATGGTGTCATTCCACCATCCTTAGAAATCAATCCAAAAAATAATTCATCATCTTCGAATCTTGAGTCTGCACACACAAGACCATCATCCTCAAGCATAACATCTCTCTTTTCTTTAACTTCTTTCTTATCTGTTGTAGTCCTCTTTTTAACATCACTCTTTTTTCCAACTACTCTCTTCACAATCACTTCTTCTTCCTCACTAGAGACCTCGTCGCCAGCAGGCCTATATGGGTCGTCCTCTATACTGTCATAACTGTCATGAATATCTGAGAATTCCTCCTCACTAGACAAGCCCACAAACACAACTTGGGAATCCTTTTCCTTAACATATGCTCTTCCAAAAGTTCCAGTTGCAGCTGATCTTGTTAAAGGCCTCCTTGTATGTGATGCTGCATTTTTTACTTTTTGAGGACCTTTCTTTGGTAGATCAGACTTTTTGATTTTTTAAGTTTAAATTTGGACCTAGTTAGAAGTTTTGAAGTGAACTGGGCTGTTGATTTTGGTAATGAATTGGACTTGATACTAGGAGTAGCAGTGGATTGGACCATTATTTTTGGTGGTGGGTTGGGTTTAGTACTAGGAGCAACTGTGGGGGTATGCCATTATTTTTTTGTGGTGGGGTGGGCTTAGTAGTAGGAGCAATAGTGGGTGCTGCCAGTATTTTTGGTCGTGGGGTGGGCTTAGTAGCACTGACGGATCCAGAAAATTTTAGTAATGAGGGCAAAAATAATAATATATTTACATATCTAAAATTTAAAATATATTAATTAATTTTTTAATATGTTGGATAATATTTTATTTTAATACTAGCATTTTGTTAAACATTTTATATCCATAAAAGTCATTTTTATTGATTATTTTTTATATTATAAAAAATTATACCTTAATATTTTTAAAAAAAAAAATCTATACAGAGCCTAACTTAAATGGACTAACTTCGATTTTTCAATATAATTATGTGAATGGATAATAAAAAATTGTGTAAAATATAAAAATTAAAAAATCAAACAAATCACAATTCTTTTATAGATAGTTATAGATAATGTCTTTTTTTTATTAAATTATTATTCAAATATTTTTTATTATTTAATTATTAAATTAAAACTCTATAATATTTATGTTAAAAATTCTTTAATTTTTTACGGAATTAACTAATTTTTTTAGCCAACATAGGCTAATTTTTAAAAATTATTCTATTTATCTTAAAATCTACACCTAAAATTATTAATTATTAATTCTAAATCTTAACTTATAAACCTAAACACTAAAATAGATTAATATTAACTAAATAAAAATTATTTTTTATACTTTTTTTTAATTTATATAATACAATAATCTTTATCATTGTATTAATATTTAATAGTATAATTTTTTTCACACATAAATAAAAGATTTTTCAATGGGGGCAAATATATTATTATAATGGAGGCATTACAAATACACATATATATTTATTATTTATTTTCTTAAAATTCAATGGGGACAAGTGCCCCCACCCTTATATAGGTGGATCCGTCCCTGCTTAGTAGTAGGAGCAGCAGTGGGTGCTGCCATTCTTTTTTGTGGTGATTTGAAATTACTAACAGAAGTTACAGTAGGTTGAGTCTTATGTTTTGGTCCTGAAATATCTTTACCAGCAGGCTTAGTTGTAAAAATTGTTATTGTAGTAGGAATGGTGGTGTGTATTAGGTCTGAAATTGGAATTAGTGGTGATGTCGTAGGAATTGTTTTGGGGCTAGTGGTGTGAGTTGGCTTTGAGATTGGAGTTGATGGTGATGTAGTTGAAATTGTATTGGTTGTGATATTGAGGGTGGGGTATGGATGTGGAATAAGATATTGTAGCACCACTAGCTCCTTGCCTTTGGATGATGTTGGTTCTGCTTCCTCATTAAACACAAGTTCAGAGACTCCATGTTCATAGTACACATGGATAACTCCCTTGTTCTTTTGAGTAAGGTAACACATGAGCTCTTTGTCATGTGTCACAGCTCTAAGACCAGTTTGTAATGGCCTATTAGGACCAGCCATCAACAGTGGGTCACATTGTCATACCTAATCTTCTTGTAGTAATCTTGGATAAAAAATACATCCAGTGTGTCTATGTCAATTTTCGACAACTCAGAAATCTGTCCACTATTATAATTCACACTTCCATCACGCTCTATGATAAATAACCCTCCATGGTGAAATATAATGGTAATAAAAGGATCATCCATCTGAAATTTAAAAACAAAATTTCATGATCAAACTCATCATCTTCAACCACATTAACAAATTGGAAACTTCACAACTAAAACATAAAATCATGTTTTCAACTGTAAATGCAATAAACCCTGACAGATAAGAAATAGGTTTCCACCATGACAAACCCTTATCCAGTCAATAATTTCATTAGCCTAACTACTCAGAAAGCTAGTTGCGATCAAACCCTGGCAAATATTGCGAAACACAAACATGCATACCCACACATTACACTCCAAAAAAAATTTTCTAACTACTGAAGATATTAAACTAACAACAATACCAAAAAATAGAGCACTCCTATTATCACATAATTTTTTTCCTTACCTCTTTCAAAGAAACTAGCCTTCAGTACAGTCTTTATCTGATGTAGATGGCGAAACCGATCCTCCAGAGCAGTCGTCTTCCAATGTAATCGCTGCAGTTATAGCCTTCACACCACCGCTATTGATGAGTATAGGGGAGAAGGAAAGACTCTGTTTGTGTTGTATTTTGAGAGGGGGGAGACAATACGTTACGTTAACGTTTGAGGGACGATTCTTCAAAGACAATTTTGGAGTAAAACGATGTCGTTTTAGGGAATTTACGTGCCACCAATAATACTACGTCGTTTTAGCGTCGCCAGGTGTCACCTAGTTGTTCAGATCAGCTTTCTAGTAATGCTAGCTGGAGGAAATGTGCCGGAAGGATGAGAATGAATTCCAGCGTGCAATTTCAGGGACAAATATGGGTAATTATTAAATTTAGGGACTACTATGAAGCACGGATGTAACTTCAGGGACCACTTTGAGGTTTAACTCTACTCCCAACCCATTCTACATGAGTTCTTATAAGACCTCCATATTCGAATAAAAATGTTATTCAAATTAATGTATTTCATATAGTCTAACAAAAGAAAATAGTACACTACATTTCTTTCTTGGATTTAGGATTAAAACCGAGGAGTTGAGACTTTTGGTGGTTTGATTATGGAATTAAAATTTCAGTTTAAGTATATAAAATTTCAGTCCCTTTAATATCTCTAAAAGTAAAGATATGAGAAATTAAAATTTTTAGAGATAGAGATGAAAGTTTTTATAATATTTCTTTTTAAAAATATTTTTATTTATTTTTTCAAATTTTAAATTTATTTTTCAATCTTCATATTTATTTTAAGGTTATTTATATGATAAGGATCTATCTATTTAAAGAGATACAGATATTCTCTCTGCAGAGACGTAAGTGTGACACGTTTGTTGAGTGTCCTTGGTGTGCCGATAACGGTGCCAAATAGATCAGGGGTGCTGCAGGTGGCTATTGGAGATTGTTTGTCTGCGCTGAGATGAGAGAATTGGCTAACAGAATGGAATGGTTGATAAATTGAGTTGAGTGTATGCACTTGCTATTTTGTGAGCCTATCAATTTTGGTTATTGGGCTAATAAGAAAATTGGTTCTTGTATGGGGTAGGGTATTTGTGTTCTTTGTTTGTGGGTTTTTCTTTTGTTGAACATCGTTGGTATTAAAGGGACTAGGGACCTCAGCTAATTAAACCAGAAGTTATTGAAAGTTTTTTTGGCCATCAACTATTAGATTGGGTGGAGCAGAATCTAAATCAAGAACTAGGAAAAGAAAACAACTACAACTGGAGGGATATTTTCATGACAACTTGCTAGAGGGTTTGGTTTTGGAAGAATAAGGAAGTGCACAATCAAAACTACCAGAGACCTAAAGAAGCTACCAATGAAATTATCCTACTAGTACAATAAAATAGTGAAGCTTTTAAGAAAGATGAGCACCTGATTGAACAGGAGAGAAGAACTGAGAGTTATGTATCCTGAAAACTACCTCTGAAAGGCTGGGTTGCTCTCAACACGGACGGAGCTGCAAAAGGCAATCCCGGCTTGGCATCCTGCGGAGACGCAATTTGAGACCATCGGAAAAGGTGGTTGGGTGGTTTCTCTCGTAACATTGGCCTCTGTTCCGCTTTCAATGCTAAGCTTTGGGAAATTCATGACGGTGCTAACCCTGCATGGACTATAGGAATGAGAAAAATTATTATATATAGCGATGCCGCTGCTGTTATAGCGCTTATCAATAATCAGCGAGAACTCCATAACCATCCCAATCCTTTGGTGTGTTTAATTGTAAATTGAAAGAAGAATTGAAAAATTTGCTTCAGCCACATACTCAGAGAAGGTAATAGAGTAGCGGACAGATTGACGAGAATCGGCGTTGAAATTGATCCTGATCTTATCTTTTGAGATGCTCCACTGTAAGAAGTGAATGACTTTGTGCGTGAAGATGGAAGAGGGGTAATGCTTTCCCGTAGGCGCTAGTGTGTTTTCTTTAGTTTTTCTTTTGTTTTTTTTCCTCCTTTCTTGGGCCTATGGCCCCTCATATCATAAAAAAAGGGACTAGGGACCTTTCTTTTGGATGATGGAATGACCCAGAACGGGTAAATGAATGTGTTTTCGTATATGATCATAGGTATGTCGTTGGAGGATGAATTTCGTGTTAAAAAAAAGTGTATCTAGTGATAAAATTGGTCATATGATCCGTAATATTTGAACTAATTATTTGTGTCACACAAAAAAATAGTTATTTTTGTTAGACAAATAATAATGCTAATTGTAATATGACCTAATCATAGTAATAGTAATAGTTTTAGTAATTTAGGGGTGTTCATGGATCGGATCGTATCTGCGGTAAATATCCGTATCCGATCCAAAAATTGTAGATACGATTCGGATCGATCCGCATATTGATCTAATTAGATAGGATCCAATCCGCACACTTTAAGGATCAGATCGTGGATATCTGCTCTACATCCGCATATCCGATCTGCGGATTCGTAAATCCGCACAATAATAAATAAATAAATAAATAAATATATATGTGTTTGGTATTATATTTATTTGTTTGTATATTTTAGTTAGTAATTATTATTCATATATTGTATTATTTTATTTTTGATATTTAGAAAAATTTTGATAAAAAATATTTTAGGAATAAATAAGTTTAAAAGTGTGAAAGAAATAGTTTTATTGAATTTTTTACATAGAAATATGATTAAAAAGAGAAGGTTTAATTATGCGGATATATCTGATATCCGATCTGATCCGATCCACACATTTGCGAATCGGATCAGACACTAAAAAACGCGGATATCATATCTAATCCGATCCGATCCACGTATACCCCTTATTGATAAAGATTAAAAAAATGAATTTATGATGAAAATTGAAGATGGGTAAATTAAAAACAACAACAACAACAACAATAATAATAATATTTTGTCAGGTAAATTTTTATGAATCCTAAATAACTCTAATTTATTTGAATTAGAAATTAAAAAAGATTCGCTTTTTTTTAGAAATTAAATTTTGGTATACTTTTTTTTATTGTCTAAATATTTATTCAAATAGGACACCAAATTATAGAAGAGAGAGAAGTGTTAATGATTTAAGTTTGAGATAAAGGATATAATTATAGGGATAAAATTGATAATTTATTTCAAATATTAAAAAATAAATCAAATTAAATGTTCAATTTTGTTTTAAATTTTTCAAAAATTTCGGAGACAAAAATAAATATATACGCACTTTTAAAAGCTTTAAAAGGTGTTGTTATCTCTTAAGGAAAAATTAAATTATTTAAGGTCTAATACAATTAAACTAGCTTAATCCTAAACTAATATTTTATTTTTTTCTCAGAATTAATCTCAAAATATTATTTTAGTGTTTAAAAAGCAGTCAAAAGAATAATTTAATATTTTTAAAATGAATTCAAATTTAATTTTTTTAATTCTTTGATTTTTTTTCAAATTAATTATGGTATATAATATAATCTTATAATTGCTGCCAAATATTTTTTTAATTATTTTTATAGTTGTTTCACAACTTAATATGTTGTGATTCTCACGTAATAAACGCATGTAACTATTTTGCGACAGACTATTATTATTACTATTATTACTATTGTTACTACTACTATTATCACTACTAATAATAATAATAGACAAAATGAAAGAAAAAATTAGTTTATTAAAAATTAAAACTCTCAGTAAAGTAGGTAAATTGATCCTTATTAAGTTAGTACTTAATAGTTTGTTAGTATATTATCTAAACTTGTACAAAATATCAAGAAGAGTGACAAAGAAGTTAATCTCTTTACAAAAACAAATTCATGTAGAGTAATGAACAAGGTTTTGAAAATCGAACTGGTTATCGAATCGTTCTAGTAACTAGTTTATTGGTTCATAGGTTTAACCGTTCGATTGTGGTTGAACCAAAAAACTGTTTTATAATAAAATAATAAATAAAATATAAATAAACACGTTAAAATATAATTATAATTTATATAAATTTTAAAATATCATCCAAATTAAAAGTATTATATAAATTAGAATATTATGATCTTATTCAAATACAAACTCAAAAGTCAAATAACCAAAATAACCAACTAAATATAAAATGCCAACATCCAAATTTGTCATCAATCATATTCATTCATATCCACAATTTTATCACATTCATTCGTATTCAAAATCCCTTCTTTATTCAACAGCACAAAAATTGAATGAACATCAGCAATAACATCCTCTGCTGATTTTGCATACTTCTAATATTCATAAACAGTGGCCACTACATGTTACGATTTAATAGTAGGAAGGGTACTAGTTATGCCCATTAGAATTACTTAGTCTTTTAAGAGTATAGATAAGAGATGGTTTTGGATGGACAATATGTACCGAGCAATACTGGAATGCTAGAGAAACACCTGAGGAGCATAGAGGTGGAAAGAAGTTTGAAAGGGAAAACTCTAAGATGGTTTCAGTTAAGAAATGCGCTCAATCATTTGCCAATTTGGAAATATTTGAAATTGCATTCTATCATTATTACCAACCGAATATGCGTCCAAGCTTGTCAGAAATTTGCTGGAATAAAGTTGCAGAATGGGAAATTGAGTGGGAAGATATTAAAGTTAGACTAAAGCAACAATAGCAACCACCACAAATCGATCAAGAAGCAACCAAATCTCAGCTATCAATAGAACAAGACTCGCAACAGCATCAACAGAAATTCAAGAAAAAAGAGAGGCCGAAATCGATGCAAATTCAGATTCAACAAGCAATTTAGCAACAAATCTAACAACAGATCACAAATTCAATTTCACAAGATCAGTTCACAAATCAACAAGTCCAAAATATGAAATTGTCGAAGAAGAAGAATCAGATTTCAATTTTGAATTTCAACCACAATGTAAAACCCGGTTAATTAACGGCTAATTAACCCATAAATGAGAATTTATTCTAGAAAGTCTAAACTGTGATTTTTATGGCTAAATGTGATAGAAGAGATTGAGACGAGAATTTCGGTTCCAATTTTATGGAATTGGGACCAAGATTGGACCGAACGGGCCAAACCGGGCTAACTGGACCTAAAGTGGGCCCTTGGCCCAACATAACTAACCCAAAACCCTAGTTTTCAGCATTCTCTCTCCTCACAACACTCAATTCACGCTGAAAAAGAGAGGCCATGGAGGGAAGAACACTCTCTCAAGTTCTCTCCCTTGGTTGATCTTCAAACCACCATAACTTTTGATCTAGAGCTCCAATTGCCGCTCCGTTTACGGCCACGCGTTCACCGCGGAGAGCTCTACAAAACCCATACAATTAATCTTGAGGTAAGCCACGTTTTGATCTTCGAAATTCTAGCCTTGTTTTCGAGTTTTATGAGCAAAAATGTTGAGATTTTGGGATCTTTGATGTTATAGGACCCAACTCTCTTGAAGGAGGAGGTTAATCTTGTCTCCTTGGACCTTGGGTATGGTAAGATTCTCAACCCTAGTGTAATTTGTGATTTTATGATGTTTGGGTTTTGAGATGTTGTGTATGGGTATGATGATTGTGGCTTAGGTTGTGTATATGTGAATATTGGAGCTTGATTGGTGATTTTGGAAAAGCTTAAGAAGGGATTTGGTGGTGAAAAATCTGTTCTTGGAGGTTTTGAGGCCTTGAGAGCTTGTGGATAAGTGATTTGGAAGTGCTCCGGTTGAGCTTGGGAAATCGGCTAAGGTATGGTTTCGGTTTCCTGTATCTAATATGTAATGTGGTAGGAAATACTTAGGCTAGAGGCCCTAAGATAGGCATTGAATTGTTGATGTTGTTGAATGATTGAGATATACGATGTGGTCATATATGTAATGATGATTATTGATGCCTTGGTGGTATGATGTATGAGAAATATGCATGTTGTGATATATACTTGATGATTGGTTATGGTTGAATTGTGGGTTGAACCATGTTGATGGTGAGTATGATGTTGATTGTGTACAATAATGATTTATTGGAATTGGTGTTGTTGAGAATTGGCATGAGGAATAGTATATGATATGTCAATATGTTTGAGTTTGAGCCACTTGGGTGAAGTGGGTTAAAATGATGAGATAGTGATTTTGTAAATTGTGGTAAAGTGTCAATGTGTGAGTTGAGGAGGCTTGATGTTGAATTTGATATATTTTGATTGATTTCAAAGAAAAGGGATGAAATTGGCATGTTTTGATAGATTTTGAAAAGAGTTGGAAATGGCTTGTTTTGAAAATGGCACTTTGTGGTTTTGTATGAAAAATATGGTTTTTGGGCATACTTTGACGGGACATAACTTGGACTACGGATCTCTGTTTTGTGCCAAATCTGTTTAGAAATAAAATTGGATCCGGGATGTCCATGCCGTTCGAAGAACGGGTGAAAAACGATTTAAAATGAGGAAGTTATGTCCGTCGGAAGATTGGGGTTTAAATCTGTAAATTCTGCAGCTTTTAACTTAGAAAATTTTTAGCAGAATGACCCCTTGCGCGTGGGCGCACCTGGCGCGTACGCGCCGATCTTCCAGAAAGCGCCATCCACGCGTGCGCGTGGTGTGCGCGGGCGCGCCGATTGTGCTGCACCCAATGCCCAGTCATTTTCCAGAGAGTTATGCCAGAACTGTGCCAGTGTTGTGCCTGGGGCACGAGAACACCCACGCGTACGCGTGCGCGTCGATTGGCAAATTTTTAATCCATGCGTTAGCGTGCATGATGCTTGCGCGTCGATGAGTTTTTGAGGCCATCCACGCGTGCGCGTGGAGTGCGCGTACACGTGGACCTGTTTTCATCCCAAAGTTGATTTTTGAGTTTTAAAAGCCAAATTTCATACTTCTAAGCCTCCGATCTCACCATTTATGTCTTAAATCATTATGACATTCCTAGCTATTAAAAAGGGGCTAGTGAATGAGGTAACTTGTGAGTGAAGCAAGGAAAAAATGAATGATCACTGAGGATCAAAGATGATTATATGAGATGTGGAGGATGGTGGTGGAAGTGCTTGTTATGCCATGGGCCGAAAGGCTGTAATTGTTAATAAAGCGGCTGGTTATGGATTTAACCGTGAGCCGAGTGGCTGGTTATGAATTTAACCGTGAGCCGGAATGGCTGTGTATGATATGAATATTGGCTGGTTCTGGACTGAACCGTGAGCCGGATGGCTGATATGGATGTTGATCCATGGATGAGAATTCACGCATGTTCATGCTGAATTATTGATAATTGTGATTTGCACTTCCACTATCTGAGATACGAGTTTCCCTGGGTGGTAGCAGTGGCTAGCCACCACGTGCTCCAGGTTGAGACTTCATACTCTGTTGACCCTCTGTCGTAAGTGTGGCCGGGCACTGTGAAAGACCCGGATGAGCTTGCCCCCGTAAATATTCACCGGTGAGGGTGATAGATATAGATCATGATTATGATCAAGTTTATAACGAGTATAACTCGAGTTGGGGATGCGTGACAGAGGGACAGTCCAATGGTTAGCGACCAGGACTTGTCGGGTTGGCTCTATAACCGACAAGATGATATCATCAGCCACTAGGGACAGGCATTCATCATATGCATATTATGTGAATTGTTTGAGACTGCCTACTTGACTGCATACTATTTGCTAATTATCTAACTGCCTTAATTGCTCCTATTTGTATATTTCTTGTTTGATATATTTGTGTTTGCTACACTATACTCCTGCTGGTGGTTGGGAGGTTTGAAGGGATTTGGAAAGGGAAGTATTAGTTAGATTGAAGAATCTTTAGTCAGATGCCCTTATATGGTTTAGTTTGTTTATAAGCTTTGAATTATCTGGAGGAAGTTCTAGGATTGCCTTCGGCTTTCCTCTATTATTATGTATTATATATGTGGAAGCTGTTACCATGCTGGGGACCTCTGGTTCTCACCAATGCGGATGTTGTGGTTTTCAGATGCAGGACGTGAGGTTTCCCGCTGAGGCATGCTGGAGACTTCTAGATTTGCGAAGATCCCTTGTTCTCGGGACTATGTTTTGGTTTATATGTTTTGCTTAGATACTTTTATCTCCATTAAATAATACAAACTGTGATGACTCCTCTTATGGGAGATTTTGGAGAATAGGTTTTATGTATTTGTGTCCCTTTGGGTTTCCTTTGGGGTTTTCATTATTTTATCATATGTATATATTACTATGCTCGGACCGGTTATCTTCGCAGCCGGATTTTGAGTCTTGATATTCCTGTTTTTGACACTCCTTTGTATATATATAATCTCGCGTTGGTTATCCTTGTTCGTTACGTTATCGATCGGAGTGTTGCGCTTTTGAGTTGCGATTTTTGTTTACCCCTCTTTCTACAAAGGCTCCTAGTTATAATCAATCATTCATACTACTATACGTACTAAATTTTTATTTTAGAGGTCGTAATACCTTGCCATCTCTGAATTATGACTTAAGCATAAGGCTCTGTATGGTAGGGTGTTACACACAACAACAACAAGAAGAATCAAATAGAAATTGCATAAGCATGGATTCAAAATTCAAATCCAGAAATTCAATAAAAAATAACTCTAAATCCAGAAAATCAAGTAAGCTTAGAGACAATTGCAAAGAAAGTAGAATTATAAATCAAGTACGCTTTTAGAAGGATGACGGAGGCAGGAACAGAAAGATGACGCCTTTAGTTAACAGTTCAAAAAATTACCTGGAAGCTCGAAGACGCCTTCAACAGAACATGCAAGAGGGAGACAACCAAGACAAGGAGCAGTGGTGGAGCACCCTTGAACCAAGTGACCAACAGAGCTAGGGACGACGGCGGCGTGGCTATGCGATGGAGGCTTTGACATTTCCTAGGGTGGCTGCGTGATGGAAGGAGAGGAAGCTTGCAATGGCTGCTGCGCGATGGAGAGAAAGGGAGCGAGCCCTGTCGTGATGGCGGCGGCACAAGGCGGTGGTTGAAGTGATGAATGGAGGTGAGGGACGATGAGATTGGGAGGATGGAGTTAGGGGTAGGGCAAACTGGAGGCTGGATCTGGGATTCTGGCATATGGAGTTACCGAGAAAGATTGAAACGACAGCGTTTGGACGCGCATTCAAAAAACCGGCTGGGTCATGGTTCGGTTCGATTGACCGATTTTTGGACGGTTTAACGGCTCAACTCCATTTTTTAGAATTTACGGTTTTGCTGTTTGTTCAAACCGTCTTTCTTCACGGTTCACGGTTCAACCGGCCAGTCCGAACCAGTTTTCAAAACCTTGGTAATGAAGATGGCAACTATGGATTACTCTTAGTGAAATGAGATATAGTGTAAGCTCCAAAAAAATTAGGAGGATTGAGAGTTGAGGAGTGTTTTAAAATACTGTTCTTTTATTCAAGTGGTGGTGGCGATTTTCATAAAAAGATTATCTATTATAAAAAAAATTGTATTCTTGCAATAGTTTAAATCCTAGTGTTTTATTTTTTCAACAGACTTTATTTATATATGTCAGTTAAGGGGGAGGGGGAGATAAAATGATCTAAAGATTTTCTTTTGGAGGTAGGAGATAGTAGATGTATCAAATTTTGGGAAGACAATTAGTTAGCAGGTGGTGTGTTGAAAGATATTTTTTTTAAGATTTTTTTCAATCTCAAATCAAACCAAATCTGTTATAGAGATATGTAAATTTTAGAAACAGTTACAGTGAATATAAAATTTTGAATGAAAAAAATTATTCTAATAATAATTAGAACTGTTCGGTTGTCGGTTGCCGGACAGGTCGGTTGGTGTTCTCGGACATCAGTCGTGCATTCCTGGCCCAATTTACAACATGAATAGCAAAGGCAAAGCACCCGATCAACCTTCTGGGGGTAACCCAGAGACAGGGAGAGTCGACTAGAAAATACCTGGATCGATTCAACGACGAATGCTTGGAAATTGACGGCCTAACCGATTCGGTGGCCAGCCTTTGCCTGACGAACGGCCTCCTCAACGAAAACTTTCGAAAACACCTTATCACGAAACCAGTTTGGACAATGCACGAGATCCAGACGGTAGCCAAAGAGTATATAAACGACGAGGAAGTCAGCCGAGTCGTGGCTGCCAATAAACGGCAGTCTGGCTACAGCCAATTTCGGCAACAAGGTAACGGAGAAAGACTGAAGGAACAAACCAGGGAGGAAGCGCCAAGCAAGACACCCAGGTCGTTCCCCCGGATCGGAAAATTCGCCAACTACACCCCACTCACTCTCCCCATCATGGAAGTTTATCAACAAATAGCCGAGAAGGGGATCCTGCCGAAGCCCCGACCACTCAAGGACCGTACGGGAGGAAACAAGAACTTCTATTGTGACTACCACAAGGGTTACGGTCACCAAACGCAGGACTGCTTTGACCTGAAGGATGCATTAGAACAAGCGATAAGGGAAGGCAAGCTATCAGCGTTCTCTCATCTTATCAGAGAGCCGAGGAGACGATATCGCGACTAAGATGAATAAGGCAAAACCCGTTCGGCAAAGCGGCGACAAGAGCCGGAAGATAGAGACCACGGCCTCACTGTGGTAAACGTGGTGACAGCCAAAAACACCGCGCCAAAATCCCGATCGGCGCACAAGAAATATGCAAAGGTCTTAGCGGTCTCCTCGTTGGTGCGAAACTCTAAAAAGCCTCCATCCATTTCTTTCGGCCCGGAAGACCAATGGTTCGACGACGCCCCGGAAAATCCTCCCATGGTCATTACGGTTAGAGTGGGAACTGGCCTCGTCAAGCGCATCCTTGTCGACACAGGGGCTGATTCAAACATCATGTTCCGCAACGTATTTGACGCACTGGGGCTAAGGGATGCCGACCTGACGACTCACCAACACGGGGTCATCGGATTGGGCGACCACTTCATCAAACCTGACGGAGTAATATCCCTGCCGATCTCAGTAGGACAAACTCAAGGTCGAAGGTCGGCGATGGCCGAGTTCGTGATCCTCCGAGATTCCACCACCTACAATATCATCTTGGGAAGGAAGACGATAAACGACGTTGAAGCGATAATCAACACGAAGCTGCTAGTCATGAAGTTCGTTACCGATGATGGATCTATAGGGTCCATAAGAGGGGATCTCGAGACGGCAGTCGCCTGCGACAATGCCAGCCTCTCCCTAAGGAAGAAATCAAAAGAGGCGTCCGATGTGTTCCTAGCTGACATGGACGCCAGAGTAGATGACAAACCTAGACCGGAACCGGAAGGGGACCTGGAAAAATTCATGATCGGCGACACGGAGGAGAAATTCACGTTCATCAACAAGAACCTCCCACATGAGTTAAAGGAGCCCTTGGTCGAAATGATAAGGGCCAATAGGGATTTGTTTGCCTGGACGCCTGCCGACATGCCGGGCATAGTCCCAAAAATCATGTCACACCATCTGGCCGTCAGATCGGAAGCACGCCCGGTAGCGCAACGGAGGAGAAAAATGTCGACAGAGAGGGCAGAGGAGGTGGCCAGGCAGACGGCCAGCCTCCTAGAAGCAGGTTTCATACGAGAAGTAGACTACTCGACGTGGCTCTCGAATGTAGTTCTAGTGAAAAAGCACAACGGCAAGTGGAGAATGTGTGTGGACTACTCTGACCTTAACAAGGCATGCCCTAAGGATTGTTTCCCCCTCCCTAACATAGACGCACTCGTCGACGCTGCGGCGGGCTACCGTTACCTAAGCTTCATGGACGCCTACTCCGGTTACAACCAAATACCGATGCACCGTCCAGATGAAGACAAGACGGCGTTTATAACGCCGGGGGGGAACCTTCTGCTACAAGGTGATGCCGTTCGGCCTGAAAAACGCAGGGACAACATATCAGAGGCTGATGAACAAGATATTCCACGACCTTATAGGCAGGACAGTGGAAGTCTACGTCGACGACATCCTCGCGAAAACGATGCGACCCGACGACCTCCTTAAGGATCTGGCAAATGTATTCGCGTCTCTCCGGCAACACGGCATGAGGCTGAATCCACTCAAATGTGCCTTCGCCATGGAAGCTGGCAAGTTCCTAGGATTTATGATAACTCAGAGAGGGGTAGAAGCCAACCCGGAGAAGTGTCAAGCGATACTCCAGATGAAGAGCCCAGGTTGTATCAAGGACGTCCAAAGGCTGGCGGGGCGGCTGACCTCATTATCCCGGTTTCTCGGGGCATCGACGACAAAGGCCCTACCGTTCTTTAACCTCATGAAGAAAGGGATGGCGTTCGAGTGGACGCCCGCATGTGAGGAAGCCTTTCGGCACTTCAAGGAAATTCTGGCGGCTCCGCCTGTGCTCGGGAAGCCAAAGGACGGGGAGCCGTTATACCTATACCTCGCCATAACAGGAGAAGCCCTGGCCGCAGTTCTGGTGCGGGAAGAAGGGAGGGCTCAACAACCAGTCTATTTCATAAACAGAGCCCTGCAAGGGGCAGAGTTAAGGTACAGCAAACTGGAAAAGCAAGCTCTAGCACTCTTGACCTCCTCACGAAGGTTAAAGCAATACTTCCAAAGTCACCAGGTTGTCGTAAGAACGGACCAGGGAATCCGGCAAGTACTTCAAAAACCCGACTTGGCAGGAAGAATGATGACTTGGTCCATCGAACTTTCCCAATACGATATACGATACGAACCCCGGCAAGCCATCAAGGCGCAGGCGATGGCAGATTTTCTGGTAGAAGTAACGGGGGATCCAACCGAAGAGACGAGCACACGGTGGAAGCTCCACGTGGACGGAGCCTCCAACCAGACATTTGGGGGTGCCGGGATCATCCTGGAAAGCCTGGTTGGGGTAGTATACGAGCAGTCGATCAGGTTCGAATTTCCCATCTCGAACAACCAGGCAGAATACGAAGCCCTTATAGGGGGCTTAACCCTAGCAGCGGAAGTCGGAGCGACAAGGCTGGAAATATGCAGCGATTCTCAGGTCGTCACCTCCCAGGTAAACGGGAGCTACCAAGCCAAAGACTCGTTATTACAAAAGTACTTGGAAAAAGTCAAAAACTTAAGCCAAAAATTTGAGGAGGTCACGGTCCACCACGTTCCTAGAGAAAGGAACACACGGGCAGTTCTCCTATCAAAGTTGGCCAGCACTAAACCGGGAGAAGGCAACCGGTCTCTCATCCAAGGCATGACGAGAGAGCCAGCGGTCACTTTGCACGTGTCAAGACTGGGCTCTTCATGGCTAGACCCTATCACCAGCTTCCTAGAAAATGGCAAACTCCCTGACGACGAAAAGGACGCGGCGAAACTGAGAAGGGAAGCAGCCAAATACGCGGTCATCCAAGGACAACTATTCAAGAAAGGACTCAACCAGCCCCTGCTGAAGTGCTTACACCCCGACCAAAAGGACTACGTCCTCAGGAAAGTCCATGAAGGCTGCTGCGGACACCACATAGGAGGTAAGGCCTTGGCAAGAAAATTAATTCGAGCCGGATACTATTGGCCGTCAATGATGGCAGACTCCAAGGAGTTCGTAAAAAAATGTGTGAAGTGTCAAAAGAACGCCAATTTCCACAGGGCACCGGCCTCCGAGTTAAGCCTGTTAACGTCCTCCCGGCCATTCTCTCAATAGGGAGTCGACCTTTTGGGACCCTTTCCAGTCGGTCCCGGGCAAGTCAAATATCTCATAGTCGCCATTGATTACTACACCAAATGGATAGAAGCCGAACCGCTAGCTAGCATATCCTCATCCAATTGCAAGAAATTCATGTGGAGGCAGGTGATAACGCGATTCGGGATTCCAGAAGTCGTCATCTCGGACAACGGCACGCAGTTTACCGACAAGAAGTTCACGAAATTCCTCACTGGCCTGAGTATAAGACAGAGGTTCTCCTCGGTAGAGCACCCCCAGACAAACGGACAGGTGGAGTCCGCGAACAAGATTATCCTCTTAGGGCTGAAGAAGCGATTGGATAATAAAAAGGGTGCTTGGGCCGACGAACTAGCCTCGGTCCTCTGGTCTTACCGAACAACCGAACAGTCCTCCACTAAGGAGACTCCTTTCCGACTAACATATGGGTTAGATGCGGTAATACCCGTAGAGATCGGGGAACCGAGCCCCCGGTTACTTTTGAAAGGAGTGGAGGAAGCCGTGGAAAAGGACCTGATAGATGAAGCCAGAGAAAGGGCCCATTTGACAGAGATAGCGCTAAAACAAAGAATGGCCCTACGCTACAACACCAAAGTGCTCAAAAGGGAATTCGAGCCAAACGATCTCGTCCTAAGGCGAAACGACATCGGCCCACCGACCCCTGGAGCAGGCAAGCTGGCGGCAAACTGGGAAGGCCCCTATAGAATCAAAGAAGCGATGGGTAAAGGCGCTTTCAAGTTAGAAAGGCTAAATGGTAAGGAAGTCCCAAGAACATGGAACGCGAACAACTTGAGAAGGTTCTACTCCTGACACGCGGGGCGACACGCCGACCCATCGAGCTAAGTGGTTAATCTGCGGATTTGAACTTTCCATTATGACCTATGGGTCCTTTATGCAATTACCGAATAAGATATACTTGCGCAAATTTTCTCTTTCATTTTGTTCTCCTTTTTTCCAGACAACCCGCTCTATCACAACCCGACAACGATGCGTGGCCCCGGGACTGATCACCCCGGGAGCCCGTCAAATACCGCGATAACAAACGACTACGCAAAAGGCCACGACTCGCTAATATAAACGACAACTATAAACCAATAACGGTTAATAGAAACGATAGCACAACCGGACGAATAAGAAAGAGTTAACTACGTTAAACCGGGCAAACGACTAAATAGTCAAATTGTTCACAAAAGCCAAAATAAAACGGCTAAACTACAAAAGTTTTAGACAGAGGGTTCATTTCTTGGGGACGTCAACAACTTTGCCGTCTTTAATGACCTTGAAAACGCCGATCGCCGACGTGTCAAACTCGGGAGCAACAATTTTGACCTGAGCTTTGAGGGCCTCCTCGGTCGCCAAAATCGCGCCCTTCCCTTGCTTGACAACGTCTTTATACTTTGCTTTTCATGTCGCCAGTTCGGCCTCCGCGATTTGCTTCTCCTTCTCGATTTTGGCCACCCGTTTCTGTGCCGCGCCGACCTGACTCTCTAAAGCCATTTCGCGCTCGACAAGACGAGAAACCGTGGCGTCTGACTCTTCCAATTTCTTCTCGGCGGTAGTGGCCTTCTTTTCGGCAGCCGTAGCTTTCTTCTCGGCGGCGTCAGGTTTCTCTTCAGATTGGGTCAGCTGCTCCCGGAGAGTCTCAACTTCACTTTTAAGCTCGTTATTAGCCTTCCCAGCAGACTCCAACCTCCTGCAGAGGGACTCCATCCCAGACAGTTTGAACTCGGCTTTCCGAGCTATCACTGCGCCGCGTAAAAGGGTACGGTACATCCACCTCGCCTGTCCGGCAAGAGATGACTCATGAAAATACTCTTCAGTACCGGGAATCAGCTGGGAATCTATAAAGTTCCCGGCATCAAAATTCCTCTCCATGACAGTAAGGACCCCCTCAGGACTTGACGACGACTTCCTCTTCCTCTTGAGGCTAGGGACCTCTTCCACCTCGTCATCAGCATCAGGATTAGACGTCGAACCCCCAGTGCCGATCACCTCACGGAAGGGGGAAACATGAACCGCCTTGTCGCCTTCGATCGCGGCACCTTGAGCCGAGGTGCCGGTCTCGTCGACCGCAGTCCCTTGCTCGGAAGCAGCCTTGTACTCCGGGGGAGCAGCAGACTTCTCAGCAGCAGATTTCTCATTACCTCCCTCGTCATCACTTGCACACAGGAAGGTTTGGAACAAGTTAGGGAGACCCGTTATCTCGGCAGACATCCCCACTGTAAAAAAGAGAGAGAGAGGAAGTGAAGTCGGTTAGTCGCAACAAATTATTAACAAAAGCAAGAAGAGGCAAAACAAGCATAGGCTTCTCACAAATATAATTACGACCGGCCTCCCGATCACCTATGAGGAGGTGAGGATTCACATGATTCCTCCCGAAGACTGCCATCAACACGTCAGCAATCTTCCTATCCACTGCAGACATGCCCTTATAGGTTACCTTGACGAAGGCATTGGACCCTGCCCCGAAGCTCTAATAGGTCGGAATAAGGCGTACCCCCTCCAACGACAACCAAAAGGGATGACGACCTTTGACAGGGCGGACCTTGAAATATTTGTCCTTAAATCCGTGATAGGAGTCCTCAAACAAACCAAAAATCCTCCGACCTTGGGCAGACCGGAAGGACATGAACCCCTTTTTATGTTTCCCCTCCTTCGAAGGGTTTGTAAGATTGAAGAAGAAAAGAAAAACATCTACAGACACCGGCAGATCAAGGAATTCACAAACCATCTCGAAACAGCGGATTGAGGCCCAGCTGTTCGGATGCAACTGCGACGGTGCCACGGAAACCCGACCTAAAAGCGCCATTTGGAAGGCGGAAAACGGAATGTGAACCCCAACTTGAGTAAACATGGATTTGTAGAACCAAATCCAGTCGGCAACTCGGGGATGGTTGAAATTGATCTCGTACAATCGCTCGTGAGGAGCCGGGACAAAGACGTCATAATTGGCTTCCTCATCGGTCCCTCCGCACAAGTACTCAGCTTGTCGGAACTCGGTGAGCTCCTCCTCACCCATTTGGTTAGGCGAGTCCTTCACGTCGGAAACGACCCAAGCGTAGGGATCGTACGCCGCGAGAGAAGGGGAAGCCCGGGAGGTCGTGCGAGCCATACCTACATGGGGGGACCATCCAGTCAGTCTAAGAGATCGGTTGCTCAGGCCGAATGCAGACACTACCCCCACTACTCCCCAACTAAGGCCAAACACAATTAAAACGTGAAAAGTCCAGGGAAAAACTTACCCTGGAATGGTACCCCCCTAACACATCTAACCACAATTGAAAGGCTACGCAACAACAACAAAAACCAAGCAACAAGCATGCAAGAACGAAGCATAAAAGAAAAGAGTTCAAGGATTACCTGAATTGGTGGAAGAAGGATGAAATTGCAGATAAGAAAGGATGCAGGGGGGATGTGCGAGGGCACCACAATGACGTTCTGAAATTTGGGAGCAAGAAAAATGCAGAAATAGGAGGTATGAAGAAATGCAGAAGCATAAAACTGACTGTTTAAAAACTGTCTCCCAGGAAGCGCGAAAAACCTGGGGGCAGAATAGTCTTTGCAAACGGGGTTTTTTCACCCCATTATGAGCATTCAATGCTCGTCGCAAGGAACGATGCGATGAAACGGTTGCTTATGCAACCAAGGGACACGCGCGTTGGTGGCATATTCTCCCCACGAGCGGCCGACCTAACGAGAACAAATGAGATGCGAGACGACACGTCATTGATAGCTCCCACGACAACCACTGGCGCGTGGGGGCACTGTTACGGCACGGCCCAGGCAACTCGCGGGTCGACCCGACTCATTGAGTACCCGACCCGAACGGTCGGCCATGCGTGATCCACTATGCGACCCGGACACGCGTCCTTGACAGCTCTCCATGGCAGCGGCAAGGAAGCTTCGAGGAAAGTGGGCCTGTCTTTGCAGGGCCCACCTCTGACACGGTATAAATGGGGAAGGACCTGCCCTTCCCCCAAGGTACGTCACATTCCTCCTATCATTTTCCCCGCCTGCACACTATCTAACTAGGGCGTCGGAGTGTCTTTGCAGGTGGCACCCCCCTTTTTCCTTTCACAACGGGAGCTCGTCCACACGGTAAATCCGAACCCAGTACAACCGCAATTGAGGCGTTCTCACCCTTCCAACCACCAACCGACAACCGAACAAGAACTAGTTAACTAATTTCATGAAAATTTTTAGTCAGTCAAATTAACAAATAAAAGAGAATAGACTTATATAAAAATTTGATAAAATCAAGTGTTTATTCTATTAACTTTTTTGTGCAGGTAAAATTTCTCTCAAATGATATTACTAATTACAGTAATAATAATAATAAAATGATGTTGATAGCAAATAGTGGCATAATCAATTAGTAATGAAAAGTTCCTATACTTGGGTAACGTAATTCACGTTATCACTATGCAATTGAAATATAATTATGGTTTAGTGGTATCGACTGGTAGGGTTTGCTTTCTTCAGGACAAAAATTTTGAAGTTCAAATTCTCAAGAAATAAAGTGAGAGAGAGAAAGGGCTGGGTGAACGCTAGGAGCCTCTCTTTTTTCTTTTTGAGAAATCCACATGACCCAGTCTGCTTTGAAATTGTTCGCTTTTGAAAAGAATACACCATCGGAATTACAAAAAAAATAGTCCAGCTCAATACTAGCCCAACCACATCAATGGGCCAAGGCACCTCCAACCTCCGTTGGTGTTGGGACAACACGGCTCGACTAAATTGAGAAAAATCGAACCAAGTTGGGTTGGTCTAGTGGTTAACTCACTAGTCCGCTTAAACAAGTGTCGGGGGTTCGAATCCCGCCTTATGCATGCAGCAACCCATTGGCCAGAGGCAAATCCTTAAATGGAGCTCAGTATCGCGATGGATTAGTCCTTAACCTGTCGGGTTAGAGGGTACCGTGGGAAACAAAAAAAAATTTGAAGAAAATCGTACAAAACAGCTCCTGCTCTCTCATGCCAAATACCAGAGGCACGTGTCAATAAGTTGCGATCCACAGATCCAATTTCTGTGTATCTACACAAATTGAGTTCATCTTATTTTAAACTAAATATAATATTAAAATATAATTTAATTCAATATTTTTTATATTAAATATAATATAAAAATTTAATTTAGTCTCTCTTTCTATCTTTGTGTCTCAATTTCTTTTTTTTTTTTTTTTTTTGGTCAAGGTGTCTCAATTTCTAATTCTCAAACTTTCAATTTTTTAATCTTAATTTTCTTTTCAAACACAACTTTAGAATCGGGAAGAAATTATATGTACGGTGGGCTGCCAAAGTTGTGAGCCCACGTATTACTGAGTCATATCCCGGTCTTTCGTATAAACAAGTGATCCAGTACATACCAATAAAAAAAATTGAGCGCAGGATGAGGGAGAGTTGTTAGTTTATCGGTTTATCCTGCTAGATTGGTCGTATAGTAGTTGCTCCTCTCACTGGGTGTGGTGGCAGAGAGAACTACGAGGATACAACTAAGAACTAACACCAACACCATGTTTGGCTTCACCAACTGAATCACAGTGTGAAGTTTGAACACGAGTTATCCACTCCATTCCTTTACTAAAAATAAATGGCTTATTCATCACTGTCATTATCCAAAACGGCACCGCGTGTTCCCCACCTCACAAACCCTATCTCCTCCCCCTTCTCCCACTTCCATTCCCCTTCCTTCTTTCTCTCTTTCCCATTCTACCCTCGCCTCTCCCCCCTCAGAGCAGCTGCAACTTCCGACGGCGACCACTTCCTCAGGAAGCCCCTCGTTCCCCAACCCAACACCAGCTATGGTTACGACCACGGCGATGATGATGATGAAGAAGAGGAGGAGGAGGAGGATAAATGCGTTGACTGGGAAGACCAGATTCTGGAGGACACCGTTCCTTTGGTTGGCTTTGTCAGGATGCTTCTCCATTCTGGACAGTATGTTCCTCTTTTCATTCTTCTTCTTTTAACATTTTCTAATTATGCCCTTTAAATTAGTTCCTAATAGTTATTATCTCTTATCTTCTCCCTGAAATATGATTTTAGAACCATGTATTGACAAATAATTAATATAGGAGACATGTTCGGAGTTGTTACTTGTCTCATGGGAGTGATGAGACATGCATGCATGGTTGAAATGTCCTCTCTTTGGTTATGTTCATTATAGCCCCAAACTGTTCTAGCTCTGTAACTTGTGTCGGTGTTGGCTTGCAGTCTGAGACTATTCTTTCTAGCTAATGCATCTTTAGTTCTCCGTTACTACCAATTTGCTTTAACAGTGTAAAAGATCTCTGAGTGATACACTAGTATAAATTTCACCTCGATTTTCGAATTCTTGTAGATATTTGCTTTTGCTGAAAATGTGGTTAGGGCTGCATAAGGCTTCGCTTTACTTATGCTTAACAGCCTAAGTCATGAATGTTCGGTGAATCTCAAATTATTGTTATAGTTGTTTGGTTTGCTGTATCTGTACCTGTCTCCTTACTAGATACTACAATTCTATCTGTCTACTAATCAGTTTCTCAAAACGCATTTGATATTTGTGATGAAAATCAATTGGTAGTTATAATAATTGATTTACATATTCCCTTTCATTTATCTAGAAATCTAATTATGCCTTTCATGCCATAGATATGAAAGTGGAGATAGACTGAGTCCAGAGCATGAGAAAACCATTCTTGAGAAGCTGCTTCCCTTTCATCCAGAATATGAGAAAAAGATTGGAGTTGGAGTTGATTATATCACGGTAGCTCCTCCCTCCCCCTCGTCATCTCACAAACACACACACTGCTTGTGCATAACTTTTGTTGACAAAAAGACTATTTCCTAGAATTATCTATTGCCGAATCAAACAGTTAAAAAATATTTTATGTTCAGAAATCTATATGACCATGACATCAGTTGTTGCCTACTGCAAAGATTTTCCCTTTGTCAGTCTTAAGAGTTAATTGGCTCTGGAAGATGATCTGACCTGCTAATAATAGGATTGTCTCCTTTGAAGTGCAGGGTGTGCTCTGATTAAAGTGCAACTCGTTGCTAATGATGGGGAAATCAAGAGAGTTAGTTTTTGTTAGTTCATGGAGTGTCTTCTGGCTGCTTTTATTATATGAATATCTAAGCCTCTGATTTGTTCATCAATGGTGATCCACTCCATCCCCACACTTAGCAGAATGCACCTTGCATTTTAGAGGTCCCTAATCCCTGCTAAGAGTTACCTTATTAGGTATTTCTTACGCTGCATGATTTCTAATAACTAAATCAGTATGGCATGCTGCCCAGTTTTGCAACTCATTGATTCTCTGCCCTCTGGTAAAAATAGCTTTTCTCAGTATTTTCATGACGAAGCAGTCTTTATTTTGCTCATTCTAGTAATTTGTTGGTCCAAATCAAACTAATTTCTTAGAGATCTTTATAGCATTAATCTGCATAATAAATGCATTTAGTAATGTTATATGGTACTAAAATCTTTTGCGACTAGCAAATACAGATTTTGGCCATGATGTTACTTTTTTGTGTTACTTGATTAGCTGCTGAAAGATATGACCTGACCAGACCCCCATTTTCCCGTTAAAGAAAGAAGAGTATAAATATTGGCTTCTGATCTCTAATTGTCGTACATCACATTCCAATGATAGGCTTTTTAATGATATAAGAAATTACTGAGATCACTGTCTCTTAAATCCTATCCAGTCTTAACACTTCGTTTCTTATCTTTATGCATTGGTAAAATTTTATCGTTCCTTTTCCTGTGACAGATTGGATATCATCCCAATTTTGAGCGATCTAGATGTTTGTTCATAGCACGGAAAGATGGAGAGCTGGTTGACTTTTCATATTGGAAGTGCATAAAGGGTTTGATCAGAAAAAATTATCCATTATACGCAGACAGTTTCATTCTCAGACATTTCAGGAAGCGCAGCAGCCATCAGTTGCGAAGTTAGCACTGTCTTCTGTTTGTTGTACAATTTTATATCATAACTTGCTTCCTTGTTCCTCCTGAAGTCCCTATGGTTTTTCTTGTTCCCTCATTGCTGGTAGCATGCCATTTCAATGATCTGCTGGGAAGAAAACAAGTACAGGAATTCTGGAGTTCAGAAGACCGATTAGCATTTATTAGCTCCACAAGTTATTCCCATAATTTCTGGAACAATGACACCATTCTATTGGTGTCAATGGTCGTAGTGATTTACAAACACAAATGTATCATTGTAGATTATGTATATAGACCTTGCTAATGCAGAGAGAAGAATTCATCTCTGAAATATTTTGTTATTGGCAGTGTTGTAATTGGTTTCAAACTAGATCATGCTTCTTTTATCTGGCAAACAAGCAGTTCAAAGGGAGGGAGGTAGGTACTATCTTCGATTAAAATCAAACAATGAATAAATTTCGATGAGTTTTTCTGGGTCTTACATTAGTACATTTCACCACGCACACACCTTAGGGGGTTTATTATACCTTAAACCAGCTAGAGTTCGAACTCAAACCCCCGGTGTTTGACATTAAAAATGTAACAAACTTGTCATCAAACCTTAACTGCTTAGACATAGCTTCTTTTTTTGGTTTCTCACTGTTCTCAGACTAACCATTAATTTGCTGCCAATTTGAATTCTATTTAAGAATTTGCTGTTGGTTAATGGGTTGTTGCATGCACAAAACAAGATTCAAATTCTCAATACTTGCTTAAGCGGATCAGTGAACTTACCATTAGGCAATTCAAATTAGTTTACTTAAACAGCTTTATTAGCTTATAATCAGGAAGTTTAATTTCTAAGGACCAAAGCTGGATTAACTATTGGTTACTTTTGTTGACCAAAAAAAGAAAACTGGTATCAACCGGAGGGAAAAAGGAAAAGGATCAGTTGGAAGGAAAAAGGAAAAGGAAAAGAAAGGAAAAGATGCCTTGGGGGGGAGGGATATTAAAATTTGTTGCTGAGAGTTGGTATGTACTTCGAATATAATTTAGTATAGGAGTTATTATTCAGGTTAAAACTTAAAAGTGAGAACTACTTCGATAACTTTATACATGTCAGAGTACAACCAAACTCTAAAAGGAAAAGTAAAGTATACAACTAACATAGTAGCCTCCTCCAGTGCACTCGGAGAACTAGACCTGTGGACTGTGGTTGGCCGCATCTATGAAATTTGGTGAAGTGAGTTTGTTAATTCAATCTGATTTTTTTTCTTTTTTTTTTTTAAACGATCGGGGTATCTATTGTTGACTACAATGATTAATTCTCGTTGGTTTATAAACACTTCAAAGGGTGAGATAATTAATCCGAAAATTTTAGTTTTTTTTTTTCATATCAGATTGAACATTCGATAATTGATTAAGGGAGGATGATATGATGATAAATATATTAGTTTTATATAATTAAAAACTTTAAATTGTTTTTATATGTCTTTTAAATTTTTATTTATAAAAATTGTAGGTCTGGTGATACATGCTTTAAATATGTAATATGAAGAGTTCAAATATTATTTAGAAGTTATTAGTTTATATTTTTAGAATGTTTAATTAATTTGATGTATTTTAATTTTATTTATTTAGTTATTAAATTGGGTTTTGTGGTTGTATACTTATGATTTTTTTGTTTTAACTTAATAAGAGATTATAAATACCTCAAACTATTATAGCCGTAGTATTGAGTGATTAGATATGCTAAAACTTTTTTTTTTGTTTTGTGATGAAATCATGGTGTGTACAAACGAGGTTGAGTGAGTCTCTCTTGTTATATGAAAAATTTAGTAGAAGATTGAAAAATCTCTTTGATTCAATTTTTAAATTATGATGTTGACAAGTTAGATTGAAAAATTTTTTTTATTACATCAAAAAATTGGATATAAAATAAAATAATTTTTTTGTATTTAATTTTAATTTTTTGTTTTTATTTTAATTATAATTTATTTTTTTATTCCATTTAAATTCTGGACTACTCTATTTTTTTTTAATCATCAGTTGTTGCAATAAATAATTTATAGAAAAAGTGTCAATCATCTCACAATTGATGTGCATGGCACGCTCAGTCTTGTTATGTTCTGCTGCCCCTTGGACCCTAAACAGAAATTGTTAGTATCTTTGAAAGACAACCTTTGTCCCAAAATTCATAATTACCAAAGTTTAAGTGGCAGCTGCACAATGGTCGCTATACTGAAATGATGATGCGATGACGCCGAAGGCCAACAAAATTTTGTTGGTACGGATAGGGTTCTTGTGGTGAGAGCACGTGGCGCGCACTTTTGGGGATCAATTAGCGGGGTGGATGCGCTGTGCAATGCTCACTCGGGACACGTGTGTGTTCCTCCCACGTTGTTTGCCCCAGCATCTACGTACTACCACTGTTTGTTGTAATTTCTAAGTTTCGATGCCTTTTGACAGTTCCTGCCTCTGCCTTGTGCTTGCGACACCTGTTGTGCCTGTGGACTCTCCTTATTATCCTTTTTGAGGTGTTGCAACATATTTGGTGCTTAGCTTCCACCACTCAGTGCCCTCACTCAACACCTAACTTGACGCACAATATAGTATTTGGTCAAGCAGTTATTTTATTTTTCTGTTTAACTAAAGGTTGGAGTTTTAAATTTTTTTGTACATATAACAATTTATTAATTAACAATAAATTTTTAAATAAATAATCAATTTACCATATATTAATTATTAATCTGTCAAATTAAAAATTCCATAAAATAAATCTGCTACTCGAACTTGATAGGAATTAAAAATGAATTTAGTTTGGATAAACTTCATTTATAAGATCAACAATTGTAAATTATGTGAAGTTCTTTTTAGGAAGGATGATATGATGATTCGTAATTTCTCAGCTTATCCTTTGATCATTCAAAATTAGAATCCATGCCATATTTTAGTATACACCTGTAATAATTAATGCATACAAAGTCAATTTAAAAAGTATTAAGAACATAAATAAATTGCCTTTCTTTTTTGCAACAAAAGAATTTGTCTTGCTTTACTGTCGTCGGCATGAATGTGTGCCTACAGTCTCACAGACACTGAAAAATTTTCCCGGCCAAGATAATAGAATAGATAAGTAGCACCTTATCGTCAAAAAATGCTGTATTTTACCCTGATTGAATCCATTAATATAAGTAGAACAAGAGCAATTGTCGCCACCTATGTTTCCTCTGCAGTGTTCAGACTCTCGTGTGAAGATAGAAGTCTAATAATAAATTTAGAAAGTCAAAGAAACTGTGCTTACAATGTCTTTATAAAAATGGAATGATGACAACGTTGCAGCATGAAGTGTTAGTTTCAGGGGAAACTTAATAGATTGATTGATTTTTTTTTCATAAATTATATTGATGATGCTTCTACATTAAGTGATATCATACATAATACATCATAACATTACAAGAAAAACACTGAGAACCGTCAGATTTAGCGACAACGATTACAATCGAATTTAGCGTCGAATTTAACAACGGATTTGATGAGGAATTCATTATGTCAAATATTTACTGGAGGATAGTCACTTCCGACTGTAGAAATATTTAATAGAACGCTGTATTTTGGTGATCTACACTGCGTTACTGTCGGAAATATCCGCCGATAACCGTATCCTAAATTGAAACCGCGAACCCCTCCTTCCTCATTCTTCGAATTCAGTTTCTCTCTCTCTCTCTCTCTAACTTCTCACCTCTCTCTCTTTGACCTTCTCATCTCTCTTCGTCAACCTTTTCTGTTGCCGCCGTTGCCTCCGTCGTTGCCGCCGCTATTGAACGTCCCTGTTGTTGCTGTTGCAATGGCCCTGCATCTTCTGCTTCTGTCGCCACTACACCTCCACCCCTCTTCAAGATTTTTTTCGAATTCTAGTTATTTCAAATTCTGTTATATCAAATTAATTAATTAGTTAGTAAAAATTAGTTACTTTAATTTTCTATTTTAATGGATTTAGGTGGTTAGGATAAGTTAGAACATGTTAGATTAGACTCTGAGATTGCTGAAAAATGTTGGATTATTGAGTTGTTTGCTAATTCCTACTGCTGAAATTATTAGAAAAATGCTTGACTATATTAATAATGATTGGTTTGTATGTTACCTTAATAATGATTGAAAAAATTAACCGATTGAGAAGGGTTGATGGATATTTGGTTTGGATGGAACCCTTGAAAGGAGGAGAAATTCAAATTTTAGGAGAGATTCTGTCGAAATTTATATAAGATTTTTAGTGAAATCGAAAAAATTAAAATTATATTTTCGAAATTGTTATAATTATTTATTGGATTGATGTATTTTTGTGCGATTGTTAATTTGAATAATTATTTTAATCTTAGTTTATATTTTTAATTTTGTTAAAGTTGGTGTTATGATAAATATTTATGGTATTTACAAGGGAACTATATATGTATATATTCATTTTGGTTCCTATGCAAGAAAATTTTCTCTTTTGAAATTAGTGTTTTAGTGCTCTATAGACACTTGCTAGCTTGCTAAATTAACCAAAACACGTGTTCATTCTAATTTAATTATTTTGAAACTAAAACACTATATAATTTTTTTAATTTACTAAACTAAAACACTTTTAGAATTATTTGTTATTTGTTGAGTTTCTTCTTATGTTATTATTTATTGGTATTTGTTATGTTATTAATATGTTATTAATATATTCGCTGTACAGACATGACGACAAGTAGTAGAGGTAGGTCGAATGGGTCACGTGATCGTGGTAGAGGGCGGGTTTTCACCGAATTCTCCAGGGTTGCCCAGTCATCGCCCTATACCCCAACTACCCCGTCGACTCCTGTGATGTCACAGGTGGGTCCATTGAACCAGCAATTCATCATGGTCCCAAACCCGAACTGGATGCCTCCTTCTGCTATGTCCCCCTGTAGATGTAGCGACAATGTCAACAGAGCCTGCGGTGGGTGATTCATCCAATTCTCCTAAGCAGGATGTCCCTCCACCACCACCCGTCATCTGATTGAGGATTTGGCTCGATGACATGCAGTCCTGAGTTTAATTTTTTAATATTAAATTTGTTTATGTTAAGTTTGTTTATCTTAAGTTTGTTTATCTTAATTTTGTTTATCTTATGTGTTTGTTAATGTGAGATTTTTTCTCTGACAGGTTTACACCAAACCCTAATGCTTGCACACAGGAGATATCCGAGGTCATTAAGTCCATATACGATCATCCGTGGCCGACCTACACACAGATTCTGGCTGATGTGAGAGAGCGTTGGTTTCAGAAGTGGGCTGTAAGTATCCAATTTCGTTTGAATTACTTAACTGTTATGAACTTATTTTATTGCGACTAATTAATCTTGGTGAATCACTATGTGTAGTTGAAATTCATATGAGATGCAAAATATAATGTCATGATAAGGAAGATCTATGACCACCGGACAGCCAAACGACTTCAGCAGATAATGAGTGACGTTCTTCAGGGAAAAGACCATTTTAGAGAGAACGACGGGTTCAAGTGTCGTCGTCTGATGAACGTCGCTAACAGGGCTTCGTCTAGGTCGTCGAGATATATGGGTGGGTCGGCGACCTTCATGAAGACGAAGATCATACTGGTAAGAATTTTGTCATTGTTTAATATTTTAGTAGTTACTTGAATTAGTTTTTTACTTTTCTTTTTAATTATCAAGTTAATTAATTAGTTAGTAGAGTAAGTGTTAGTTTAATTTTGTTTTAGTGGATTTAGGTGGTTAGGATAGGTTAGAATAGGTTAGATTAGGCTCTGAGATTGCTGAAAAATGTTGGATAAAACCCTTCAAGAGTGGCTAAATCCGAATTTTAGGGGAGATTTATAGAAATTTTTGTAAGATTTTCAATAAAATTGAAAAAATTAAAAATGTTTTTGAAATTAAAATTAAGATTTTCTGTATTTTGGTTCATACTTATATTTGTCTGTCATTGTTTAATTTGTTCATTTATTTTATTATTTGGTTGATATATTAATTTGTAGTCTAAGTCGTTGGATCGTGAGGCGACACTGGAGGAGATCTTCAAATATATCCATACTTTGAAGGCAAACAATGAGAGATTTACTGATGAGCGATCTGTGGCCCATTATGTGAGTTTAAATTAATCCTAAGTTTCAACTTTATTTGGTTTAAAGTCAATTATTTATCTATTAACCTAATCACAACTAATGTGTGTGACGCAGGAGGAGTACATGCAGAGGTTGGAGGCTACGACCTAGCAATATCAGCCACTTAGTGGGGCTGACGAAGTTGGCTCCAAGACCTCAGTGGTGATCCTGGTAGGATTTGGTGTGAGATCGCCTCTGAATCCCACATAATCGCCGCTTCGAATTGGGATCGTTCTTCGCCAGTGGCCTCCGCTCCTCTGCGTTGGCGCTTTCCTCTGCCTCTGCCTCTGCACCAACCCTGTTGATCCCCAAAAAGTTGTCGACCTGAGGGAGGAGGTACAGAAGCTAACATAGGAGTTTCACTAGCAGACGGAGCAGTCTGAGCAGAGATATCGTGAGATTCTTATACGCATTACCGTCAGTTCAGACCTGACGGAGAAGCTGGAGCAGCTTGATCGATTGCGATAGCAGATGGAGGAGTACAACCAGCAGTTACACGCCAAAAGTGGTGGCGCTGCTAGTAGGGCACCGACGGTAGCACCTCCTCTGCCGCCTCAGTAGGAGGACTACGATGCCGCCGCCGACGACGACAATGAAGATTACTGGGATCTGTATATGGTTTTACACATTTTTGTTTGTCTACTTCATTGTGTTCTATATTTGTGACATTTTATTTCATTCAGACAATTTATTTTTTAATAAAATAATTTTTTATTTTTGGCAGCGTTAAATTTCTGTTAATAATTTTGTTAACAAGAATCTACTAATTGTTGCTTAAGGGTGCAAAAAACTTTAAAAAATAAAATTAACATTGGTAACTTGACGCCTAAACACGTGAAACAGCGCCAAAAATAATTACCATCGGATACCATCAACAAATCTCGCCAAATTTATTGAAAATATCGATAAAAAATCTGTCGAGAATTAGCATCGGATAAAATAAATCTGTCGGTAAATAATTTCCGACAATATTTATACTATCAATCCAAAGACGATAGTAAATCCGACGTTAATCTATTTAACAACGAATTTATTTGATTAAATTCAACCATAAATTCAATGATAATCAGCATTTATTTAGTAGTGTAATTTGTTATACTTCATACTTAAATAAGTTCATATATAGTTATGTTTCTAATAACGAATTCACTCAATAATAGTAATTTTGATACTTTAGTTTTGATGGCGGCAATGGTTGCTTTTCAATGTGAAGTGTGAATCAGTAGTCTAACCATTAGTTTGTTGTATTGATTCAGTGAGACCACAACTCAATGAAAACTAACACTAGTGCATCATAGTGCTCTCTATCCCGCGGAAATTGCAGAAATGTTTGTCCTTTTGCGAAGGAAGCTTAATTAATTTGAAAAATGTTAAACATAATCAATAAAAAATGAGAGAAGATAAAAAATTTCTTTTGTAAAGAAATGTGTGCCAAACATCATTTCTCATTTCTCAATTAATTCGAGAAGAAATAAAAGTAAAAAATCCCACAACCTCTTGTCACGCTCTTCTCTAAATATCTAAGATTGAATATTGTAATGCATCGAATTTTCACGAAGATTTTGACCGAAACTATATATATATCATGAAAATGACGGGATCTTGTGCTATATCTACATACTTTTTCGCATGGTGATGTAGTTTTATTTATTGAATACTTAATTATTATTCATACTCAGCTACATACGGCAACCATTTATCTTATTTTCTTTTATTTATTTGTTAAGAAAATATAAGTAAATAACTCTTAATCAGTCAATTTTAAATAATTATAATTAATAATTAATAATTTTATATTTTTAAAAAAATAAAATTTAAAATAATTACTAATTAATAATAATTTAAAAAATAAGATGTAATTCAAAAATATTTATAACTAAATTGGTTGTTATTTTATACATTAAGCAAATATATAACTAACGGGTAATGCTAAAGAGTCAATGGCCTAATTGTATAATGTGTACAATGGGATAAATCTTTGGTCCATAAATAAAATGAATATCACCCACACTAAACCCTTGACCTTTCGAATTTAAAACTCTAATACCATATCATAAATCTACTCATCTCAAAAGAATAACCTAACAGAACAATGTAACACTAATGGTCATATCTCTAATACTTCCTAAATCTCCATTATACACATTATACGCTTAGACCATTAGCTCCCTATACTTTTCCATAACTAATAACCCACCTTGACTAATTTCTCCCCATCCTTTGACATTAGCTTGAAAAGTCTAAAAAATTCTGAGGGTAAATATGTTTAAAATGTATTTAATAAGAAAAAAAATTCTCGTGCATCTATGTCTAAATAAAATGTGCGAAAATTTTTTCCCTCCAACAAGTGGCACACCCTAAAAGCTGAAAGGAAACTCGCTTCGCTTATCATGGGATATTTATGCTTATGCCTTTAATAATTGCATTACTATGTCAGTTTCTAATTTAATTTTCGGATAAACTGATTCATGATAGTACCAGTTTTTCAATAGCGACCTTTGAGTTTGATAGGAACAAAGATAAATAGTAGCTAGTATTTGTTTGGTTGCCTCAAATGTCTAACCACGAATTCTAAATTGAGAAATTCGGAGACGTGAGAAGCTAAGACTTCTAAAACCTATCCCATTTGAGAGGGGATAAAGAATATAAAATGAATATATAATTTGTGCGGCTGAGATTATTTCCCTAATTAGGATCCATTATTAAATTTGTTTTGACTTCATCAATCATGGGAATCCTTATCATATTGGTGCAAATTATAGGTGAGAAGTAGGTTTGCTGGAACTCTGTTACCAATAAACTATAGTATATAGTATTTTATTACTGTCGTGTTAGAGTGTTTGAAGTCTTGTCAGCATTTCAATTTTTATGGCACTATATTCATAATACTAAGTACCATAAAAATAAATAAAATCTTGAGAACATCGAGACTCTTGTATATTGATTTTCTTTTTATATAGAGGTTTGTTAGGACACTGAGAGCTGGCTTGGATGTTATTTATTCAATTGAAAATTATCTTTTAAAAATTTCTTTTAATATGTTTGAAAAATATTTTTAACATAAAAATTTCTTTTGCTCCAAAAATACACATTTATACATACTCACATTCTAGTTACTTTCTGTTTATGTCCTAAGTCTTATTTATGAGTAGGTATCATTCCATTCTTTTTTCTCTTTTTTCTTTTGATTATTTTTATTCTGCAATTTATATTTTGTAAAATTATTTTTCTTACAAAATTTATTTATTTTTTAATATTGTAATCTTTGCTATAAATTATGTAGAATTTGCTTTATTGTTATTACAAAAAAGTAGTATTTATAATAAAAAAATTGTTATAAAAAAATCTGAATTTTAAAACGAAAAAAATTTGTAACAAAAAAAATTATTACAGGGTTGTTGCTATATGTCTTGTTATAAAAAGTTTTTATAACAACAAATAAAATTGTTACAATACAAAGTAATATTTTGTAACAATTAATTTTAATACAAAAACTAAAATTTGTTACAAAAGTGGTAACAATTTTTTACCTTTGAAATGTTTTTTCTAACAATATAATTTTTTCTATCATAAAATTTTTTTACAAAATATAACTTTATTTGTAACATTTTTAATTCCTTTAATTACAAAAACGCAACATTTATTTTGTAACAATTTTTTAATATAAAACACATAATTTATCAAATTGTATTATTTTTTAATTAATTGATACATTAACTAATTTACTATGCAAGTCAACGTTTATATAATATATAATAACATAGATAATTTAAACATCTTTCATTTAATTAAGATGATTTTAAAGCAAAATATATAGCATTAGCATCTACATAGATTAGTTCTATAAGTTCAACTAAAAGTTAAAAGTTCTAAATAGATTAGTGTATCCATGAATTAAAATATTTTTGAGTCCTGCATCTAATATGTTGTCACCATTTTAGTACTCTTGTAAATATAAAAAATCAAAACAAAAACTAGACACAATATATAACACTAATTACAATTTTACCATTCATTTTTATTCAAAATTTTTAAAAATATTTGGTAGAAACTCCCCTAAAACTTGGATATTTCCATCGTCTACTGTTCCTAAAAAACAACCGATTCATATAAAAAATAACCAATTTATCACTTATTTTTCAATCATTACACAGCCAAACTTATCAAACTAAATAATAAGACATTTGTTATTTCTCAACCATAACACAACTAAAATGTAATAAATAGATCCATATACAATTAAACCTAGACTAATAATATATCAACCATGTACGAACATGTATTAAAATCCTAATCAATTTTACATTTATCTTTAGTTGTCTAACCATTTCCATTGTCAAAGCGCGCTATCAAAGAGTTCACAAGAGTTTGTTGAATTTTCAATTGAGATATCATTTGAGCTAACTCTTTCTCTTGTCGTATTTATTGCTCTTCAAGTTTTTTTAGTACATATATTTTTTTTATTAGCTCTTCACGATCTTGAATTGCCTCTTCAAGTTGTGCTGAATCTTTAACTTAGTTTTTGAAATCTTTATGCCATAACTTGCACCATTTTCTCACTTCTCACGGCTACAAAAACTTCATTTAGAGTGATAGAATTTTTCAAGATTCTGAAACCCAAATCGGACCGGTCAATTTGACCGGATTAACCGAAAACTGGTCATCTGGCCGATCCAGTTGACCTCCAGAACCGTCCTACAAAAAATTGATTAAAAAATTAGCCGAACCGACGATTCAATCGGTCCAAGTTGTTTAAAAACTCGGTTTTGTAATCAACCTAAAAAAGGGGCGTTGTTTTGATGCCAGAAAAAAAAGAGGACAAAATCCAGTAACCCAGTCCCAAATGAGCATGACAAAGTCATGAACGCCTCCCTCTCTCTTCCAACCCTAATTTCCTCCAACGAGCAGAAAGAACACCTCTACCATCCTTATCACTATCGCACCGACAGTGACCACCAACGGTTTTCATCCTCGCTACTCGAAGCTTCTGTCGTCGTAGTTGGAAGGTCCGTTTGAAATTTCTGTTGCCATCGTCATTGGCCATCTCTATCCTCGTCGTCGTCTCTATCTACTTCGTCAAGCATCTGTCTTCGAAACATCGTCGTCGAGCATCTATCTCTTAATTCATTTTCATTTTTTGTTTGCTTGCGAATTTGATTTTTCTTCTGTATTTGCTTTATCTTTTTGAAATTAATAATTGGAGACACGCAAAGTACTTGTGTGTTTGTTCATGTAATTATTATAGGGTTAGCTTGCTTCAACAATTGTGTAATCAAATCTCAATTAAGAACCATTTCTAATTTGAAGGTGCATGCCTATTAAAATTTTAAATTTAAATTGAGAATCATGGTCAAAATTAATCTAATATTTTTGGTAGTTGACCATTAGATTAATTTCTGCAAAAGATAAGAACAGATGAGGGAAGGATATAAAGAAAGAGTGGAAAAAAGAGCAGTGAGACATAACCTAGCATCACAGTGACTACCACTCTCAAAGGACTCTATCTAAACTAAATTCCAAGTCAATTCTCTAGAACTCCCAATATAAACTATTCTAGTTCAATGCGTTGTAAAAACCATAAAATTAATAACAACATTAAATTAATATTTCTATATTAATAAGCATAATGTAGTTGTCACAATAAGACACTCAATTCACAAACACAAAAGTATATACAAAAAAAATCAAAATCATATAAGAAAGAATAAAAAAATAGAATCAAAATCAATTTTCCGAAAAATAAAAAAATCAGATTATCAAACAGATTATAGAACAATTTTTTATAGACAACAAAAATATTAAATAATAATATAGCCAACAATATTCAAATAACATTTACCTTTAATAGAGCATAAACCAGCTACCAAGCGATGCGCAACAACTAGGGAACGACAACACCGAGCACCACCGTGGAGAAGGATCTATGTTGCACACCCCTTTTCTGGGATTGTAGTTCAATTGGTCAGAGCACCGCCCTGTCAAGGCGGAACATGCGGGTTTGAGCTCGTCAGTCCCGAATGAATAAAAATTCAAAAAAAGACACTAATTCATATGTGAAAGGGAATCCTAATTCTAAAATAATATTATTCCTAAGAGGAATCCTCTCTTTTTTGCTTCATGGGAACCCTTATGAAATGAACTTAGAATCTAGAATCGACCTTTTACAACCAGAGCGCTATAAATTGGCATCTTTCCTGGAGGGAAAGCTACATCCAATACCACGGCCGAAATGAACCAGAGCAGCAGAGGTAGAGGACCAGGGACTAAAAGAGCAACACGAGCAGGAAAGGCGACGCATAGGAGGAGATGAAGACGATCGCGAACAGCGATGACACAGAAGAGAACCACCGTGGATGACAAAACATAAACCAACGATAATACAGAGGAGACGAAGACGAGCACAACGATGACAACACACAGGAGACGACGACGACGCAAAAGACAATGATGAAAGAGATGAAGGCGAGGCAGAAACAAGGCAAAATAGAGGCTACTAGGGAGTCGATGCAGACGACATTGCTGACGGCGCATGCTCTTCTTCTTTTAGGGGCTCCATTGTTCAACTGCTGTATGTGGAACCACAGAGAGAGTAAAGACAGGAGTGAAAATGAGATACTGAATTAAAATTTTTACTTTTTACCTTTGGTTTTACATTTAACTATTTTTATTTATGTTTAACAGTCCAATTAAATTTTGTAAGTTTCATAAATTAATTTTTAGTTAATATTTAAAACTTGAGTATTAGTAATAATTGTATTTTAATTTTTTAAAATAATATAAAATAATATCTACAATTTTTAAAAATTAATTATTTAATCTTTAATTTTTTATAAAAAATAATTAATTAATATAAACAATATTTAAAAAATAAAATTTTTGAAACAAAATAAAATTATTCTGCAAAAAATTATATAAACAAATTTTTTTATCTTTAAAGATTTTAATATTTTGAAATAATTTTTTTTAGTTACAAAAAATATTTGCATTTTGTGATAAACAATAACTTGTTACAAGTAATATTGAATTTTGTGATAAATTATTTTTTTAATAAAACAATTGGAGTTTTTGAAACAAAAGGATATTTTGTGACAAAATATTTTAAATTTTTACAACATCTTCATTTTTTGTTACAAAATATTACAAAATTTTGTACAAAACACTAATTCGTTACAAAAGTCAATATAATTTGTAACAAAAAATTATGTTGTTATAAAATATTAGAATGTTTTATAATAAATTGTATTGTTATTACAAAATATTATTATTCTATAATAATCACCAAATTTTGTTACAAAAAATTAATTTTTTATAACAATTATAAATTTGTAGTATACAAACACTTTGAAATTCTGTAAAGTGTTATTGTGATGTTTATTTATGCAAAGTTCAAATAAAATATAGTTTTAGTACGTCTGTTAGTTCTTTATATACATGTTTATAATTCTGCCTAATATTTATTACATTTGTCTTCGTCTCCTTTTTCATTAACATATATGGAGAGTTTGATGCATTTTTAAAAAGTTAATACTCATTGGAGGAGTAAGTTCTATTCCCAGATATTATATTGTGAACTATGATTTATTTTGACTTATCAAATAGTTGTCTTTAATTTTGAAAACATAAAAACATGTATAACAAGGATTTCTTTGAAAATTTTTATCATTTGTAAAAATAGTTTTTCCATAATTGAGTAATTTGGTTTTCAAAACTCACCTTACAGAAAAAGTTAGTATTAGTTATCATGACTAATTTTTTTCTTCAATAATCATTAAACATAAGCTTTTTTATTTAAATAAAATAATAGAAGATCAAATTTACGTGAATCTCCTAAATTAAATTTTAAAACGTGAATCTCCTAAACTATATAATATATAAATCATTCTAGAGTGATGTGAGTTAGATAATGTATGAAACATGTTATCCTAAGACGATTTATGCATGAAATTTATTGGACAAATGCACATAAATCGTCTTAGGTTAATGTGTTTTTCAAGTTGTATGTAAATCATCCCACCTTAGCATTACGTTTTTTCACCTAAAGCTCACAACCCTAGCACGATTTATGTGCAAATACACAACCTCACCACCCAAGCACGATTTACGTACAAATCTAAAATTAATAGATATATTTAGACCTAATTTTAAATTGTACTTAAATATTTCTAGGTTGAATATTAATTTTTCAATAAATTTAGAAAGTGAAAATTTTAATTAGTTAAAAAAATGAATATAAAAAATGATTTTATTACAACAAAGATTTATCTTCTAAAATAAATAAAAAAAATTTAATTAAAAGACTAAATTATTGTGTATGAATAATTCTATTTTTATTTCAAAGATAATATTTAAAAAAATTAAAGAATTTAAATGTCTTAAAATAAACAAATTATTAAAATGATCAAATAAAAATTAACATCATTAAATTTGTAATTTTTATAAAATATATATTTTATTATTTTATTTTTAAAAATTAATTTTTTATTTTATTATTTTATCAATTTATTCAATTTAAAAGATTTTAATCTAAGATTAAATATTAGAATAATTCTAAAACCGAATAATAGATTCTTTATGTCGAGAGAATAGCACTGATTTGACTAAATAGCAATCAATAATTAGATATTTAGAAGATACAAGTAACACCAGCATAAAAATGAAGTGAAAAAAATCAAAATACATCGCAAATGTAGAATTTAACAAAAAAAACAATTGAGTTGAGTACTTGACGTACTAAAATTAATTTTGTAAAATATTTATTGTGTGCATACTTGTAGATATAGATCAATTTCATTTCAATATCCTATTAAAATTAGAACTGAATTTATCTCAATTTTAAAACCTATTTCAAGAAATAAAAATATTTTTATATTCATAAATTATTTAGACATATAACAAAAAAAATATAACTATCTGAAACATAATATAAACAAATTTTAGACTTATAACAAATTTTGATATAACTATCTAATACTTGATTAAAATTTTTAAATTGAATAAATTGATAAAATAAAAAAATAATTTTTAAAAATAAAATAATAAAAGATATATATATTTTTTAAAATTACAAATTTAATAATATTAATTTTTATTTTATTATTTTAATAATTTTCTTATTTTAAAACATTTAAATTCTTTAAATTTTTTAGATATTGTCTTTGAAATAAAAATAGAGTTGTTCATAAACAATAATTTAGTCTTTTAAATGAAGTTTTTTTTATTTATTTTAGAAGATAAATCTTTGTTGTAACAAATTTATTTTTGTAATTAATTAAAATTTTCACTTCCTAAATTTATTAAAAAATTAATATTCAACCTAGAAATACTTAAATATAAATTAAAATTATGTCTAAATATATCTATTAATTTTAGATTTGCACGTAAATCGTGTTTGGGTGCTGAGGTTGTGTATTTACACGTAAATCGTACTAGGATTGTGGGCTTTAGGTGAAAAAACCATAACTTATGCTAAGATGGGACGATTTATATACAACTTGAAAAACACATTGGTTTCGGACGATTTATGTGCATTTATCCAATAAATTTCATGTATAAATCGTCCTATGATAACATGTTTCATTCATTATCTAACTCATATCACCTTAAGACAATTTATATACTATATAGTTTAAGAAATTCACGTTTTAAAATTTCGTTTAGAGAATTTATGTAAATTTGATCTTCTGTTATTTTATTCAAATAAAAAAGCCTTAAACATATAATGTAATAGAGAATAACTAATCTCTTATTTATAAAAAAATTTATCAAAAATTATCAAAGTTTAATATATAGTTTTTGACCGGATAATATTAAAAGATAACAAGATACATAAACACACAATTTAAAATTCAAACACTAAAGGCTATCTAAATACAATTGCATTCCATTACATACTGTAATGGTATAATATATATATATAGATATATATAAAATAAAATAAAAGTAAACAAATAAACCACAAGAATGATATAACAAGATTACAATACAACAAGCACTATATGAAAAAAAAAATCACTGTTTTTTGCAAGTTGAAAAAAATATTACAATTTACGAAAAACTCGCCTTTATGTCTATATTTTTGTATTTTATCCACATGTCCTATTTTAAAGTATTACGCTGAAATTAGAGTAAAGTATTATTTTAATTTTTAATATTTAGATTAAATTCTAATTTTATTTAAAATATTTAAAATATTTTATTTTTTTAAATAGTTTATTATATTTAAAATTAATTTTTTCTCTATCAAAAAATATTGATTTCTTCTTTATTTTCTTTTCAAAGTTATGATATTACATTTCCCTGAAAAAGAATTACAATGTCCAAAAAAAGGATAATTAAAATAAGAAGGAGTTTTTTCAATATAGCTGAGAGTTTGAGACGCTACAAGAAAGATAAAGTAATAACAAATATCTTAAGAGAGAGAAAAAAGCTTCATTGACCCATTTGCTCCATATTGTGCCTCATCTCTCATATCAGTTCTTTCGCAGCCTCCATAATGTATCATGCGGCAACCTTGTCACCTTCAAAAACTTTTTTGTTTCTAGCTTTCCGAATCCCCAACATATTGCTACAAATAAGATCATAGTTCGTTCTCCTTCAACCACATTTCTAGCTGCTACCTCCACTTCTTGCCACCACCAGTCCATGAACGTTGCTGATTATAATGTCACAAATTGAAAGCCCATAGGTGATGTAACACCCTAATTACCCTAAACATTACCTCATGTCGTAAGGCAAAGATTAATCAAGGTTACGACAATTCTAAGGTTTCTACATAAATATATATAGAAGGAATAATAATTCTAGAAACCCGATGAAGAAAATAACTCAAAAACGGGATTTGAAAAACGCAAAATGTACTCATGAAGCTACTAACTTAACGCACAAGATATAGATATAATATAACAAAATATAAGAGTATAATAGCATAAGAATCTAGCCATGGCTCGTAGAGTTTAAGCCGGCTAGCCATATACAGACAATACAGAAATCTGAAGATTTAAAACAGCTTATACAAGTTTTTCTCTCAAAGTAAGTCTCTAGGCAAAAGTAAAACAAAAATGAGAGTACAAATCAAAAAAACCAAAATGACAACAAAATAGAATAAGATCCTCCACTCTGCTACCATCACACAATTCATTGCGGTGGGTTGCGACCTGCATCTGAAAAGCAACAACAACATATGGAATGAGAACCGGAGGTTTTCAGTAAGGTAACAATACCCAGTAATGTAAGATGTAAGACCCCGGGACGTCAAAGGCAATCCTAGAGCTTCATACTAAACAGATATTCAAGGTTAAATGAAATAAATAGTTTAAATCGTAATCAATAAATAAAGGTATCTAAACTTAGGAGATTACTATCTAAAGCTAGTCACCGCTGTCCTGCGGCCTTCACGAACCTACCTTCTGTGCAATCCCATCGCTGCCGCCTACCTAACCTCCTCAGCACCAAACAAACACAGATAAATGCAAGCAAGGAAAGAACAGATGGTATTCATATATATAACAAGTAATTCAAGAAGCAAGTAGACATGTCATACAATTAGGCAAGCTCAGGTAAAGAAAGCAAACAAGCATATAGAAGATGCATATGATGAATGTCTGTCCTATTGGCTGTGATATCACATGTCGGTTATAGTGCCAAACCCAACACAAAATCCGGACGGCAACTCCTAGATTAGTCTCTCTGTTGCGAATACTCAGGAGGAATAATTCCGAGGGATAAGTGCCCTACCACCTTCTCCTTTCAAAGGGAAACGTTCCGAGGGAGAGTACCCTACCACCTTCCTCTGGATGCCGCATGATTTCGAGGGATAGTGTCCTACCACATTGCAACCAGAGAGAAAACACATGCTCAGGAGAAAAAATTCCGAGGGATGAGTGTCTTACCACCTTCTCCTTTCAGAGGGAAACATTCCAAGGGATAGTGCCCTACCACCTTCTTCTTGAGCAACAAATACGAGGGAGAAGCCCAGCTTCAAGCCTCACATCCGAACGTAGGCGGGAGACTGCCACAGCCCCTACGACGGATAACAATACATATCATAGTCATGTATTCAATCTTCGAGGCCACTCCTCATAGCACACTTCCATTCATACTCAGTCCATCAACCATACTCCTTCATTTCCAAGTTTCAACTCATCACAACCATCATCAATTCATAACTTTCCATTCCGAACTCAGTAGTTCGTCAATTTCTCAATTCATATACCATTCTTCTTTCACACTACACCAAACCCATCTTCAGTACACCAGAAACCTAAGCCTCCGTTCTCTAACTTTTCAAAATAATACCAAATCAAACCTCCTAGGACCGTTCCTATGTTTTAATGCTTGAAAAATAAGCCCAAGAGTCTTAAACTGATGTCACAGAACCTTACAAGCTTGTTGGAAAGGTGAAATAGTTGAAAATAAAGTTTAAGTTTGAAAAACAGGGCATGTGCGTACGCACAGAGGTGTGCATGCGCACGCCCAAAGAGATTTTTAAAATGTGTGCGTACGCATAGAGGTGTGCGTATGCACAAGTACAAAATTTTACAATTCCGTTCACTCGCACAAGTTGTGCTAGCGCCCTCAACAGACTGCCCTTCTCAACGTGTGCGTGCACACAGGTTGTAAAACTCCATTGGTCATGTGCGCAAAGGTTGTGCTAGCGCTCTAAACAGGAAGCATTCCCCTGTGTGTGCGTACACACAAGGTTGTGCATGCGCACAGGTTCGAAAAATCACAGGGGTGTGCGTGCGCACATACCAGAAATCACAAAATTCTGTAACTTTGCAGAATTTTAGATTTTAACACCAAATTTTGAGTGATCATAACTTCCTCTACAAAAATCTAAATTTTACAAACTTTATATCAATTTGAACATTTTTCAATGAAATTTATTTCTAAAAAATTTCAACAAATTTTGAAAACTGAGGCTCAAGTTATGTTCCGTCAAAGTTCACAAAAAATCTGTTTTTACCAAAAATCTCAACTTCAATTTCAACCAACTCTCAAATCAAAACCAAAACAAAACCTGCTCAAACATCATAAAACACTAACACATACAACATCTTACCATTTCATATCATTCTTCTCAATTTCACACCTAAATTACTCAATCATTGCACCATATAGCACTACCAAATCCATAATTTCCAATTCAATCATAATCCACACTCATAATCATCATCAACCAACAACAATCGAAACAACTCCTTATCAATTCTAGTAATCATCACCAACAATATCTAACATTAACCAAATCCATCATAAGACTCATCAACACTAATCACATGATTCAAAACCACAAGATCATCTTCAACACATATCATCACACATCAAAATCCTTATTCAACAACATTCAAAATCATCATAAGGACTCATAATTTTCCTCATTCACCAATAACACTTTCACAAATCATCACCAATCATCAACAATACCAATAATTCTCAATAACTATAATAATTCTCAACATTCATCATCAACCACAATAACTAACAATCAATATCATCATTAACATCCATCTTCAAATCTCAACATCCACCAACACAACTCATCAATAATCATCATCTAATAATATGTATATCATCACATTCAAAACCTTTCATCCTTCATCCAACCCATCATCAAGCATACATTTATATACAATTAGTCATACAATCACATCTTTCAACCTATCTTAAGGTCAACTAGCCTAAGTGTCTATGGATATTACATATTACATAGAGGAGATCGAAATCATACCTTAGCTGTTTCCCAAAAAGTACACCGCACCAAGATTGGAATCCAACAAGCTTTCAACTCACCAACAAGCCACCAAAGCTCACTAACATCATATATATACCAAAATCAAAATCTAAGATATACAAAACAACTAAACACAAGGGTTTAGTAAAACCTTACCTCACCCAATAAGATTAGGGATAAAATCTAACAATTACCCGCTACTAGAGATCACCTAAACAAGTAAAACCACAAAATCTACTCAAAACCATAACCCCAAAAATGCATAACTCTAGGGATGGAAATTGGAGATTGAGATGAAATTTCTTACCAGGTTTGCTTAGATAGAATCGAAGAGTTCAACAAGAGCTTCGTGTGGCCATAAACGACTCGTCAATCGGAGGTCCGTAGCTCAAGTTATGGCTCCCGAAAGATGGAGGAGAATAGTGACATCACCTCTTCTCTCTTCTCTTCAAACCGCGCCTCTCTCTCTTTGGGCTGGAAAATGAGCTCAAAGCTCATTTAATGAGCTTATATATGTTAGGTCTTGGGCCCGGTTTGGACCTGGTCCAATCCGTTAGTATTTTTGGTCCGTTTGTCCCATTTTGGACCAAAACCTTTAAGATTAGTGCCCAATTTTTTATTCTAAATTATTTTTATCCTTTCAAAACAATAAATCAACTTTCAAAATCTTATTTTTCAAAATACGCGATACTAGAAAGACTAGAGCCGGTACTGCCAGCTTAAGTGCCAGTACGCATTTTTACAAAAACTTTTCGAAAAAAATACATTTTCCAACTCAGAAAGATTTATTGAAATCAAATTTCACCTTTTTATTTTCAAATTAAAACTTCTAAATCTTGAATCTATTCCGGACACTAAAATTATTATTTTTATTTAAGCGATTTTACGTAAAAATCTCCAACTCTTACAGGTGAAGCTTCCTAGATTTCTCCAGCTTGTCCACACCTCTGAAGACAGTGGCCAATGCTCTCGGACTCAGAATGACACCTTGAGCACAGTGGACTTATCGTTGGGAAGTGGTGATGAATGAAGGTCAAAATCGGTAATTTTTCATGTAATGCTTTTCATAGGAAGAGTTTAATTTTAGAAAGAATTTTTAATCCCCAAACTTTCTTTCAGATTGATGTGTTCTACATTATCAGAGGGTATTGTTCAATGGGAGGGTGAGAGAAACTTTATGCAACCCTGTAGCCAGAGTTCACATCATATTGTTGTTGTTTATTCCAAATCCAGACTTGTTTATCTACCCCTACATCGTTCACCTTGACACTACAAATTTGGGATGTAATTTCTGGTGGAAATACTTTATCAATTATTTCCTTCTTCCAAGTACGATCCATATTCAACAATTCTTTAACCCTATTGAGACCTGTAAAATTGTAATTATCTGGAACGATGTAAAAAGAAATGAATAAATAAAAATTATAGTTGCTTAATAAATGAAAACACCAATATTGAATAGTATAAGCCCCAATCACTATGTTGTCATTCGTTATTTCTTTAGTTATATGGTTTAAAAAATATAAATAGAGTAAACAGTCATTTTTATCATGAAAAATTTGGACGTTGGTAAAACTAGTCATGAAAAATTGAAACTAAAATTATATCCATATAAGATAAGTTTTGTTCGACAAAAATGACTAATTATTAAATTTTTGTTGATGATTCCATAAATACTCCTCTTTCCTCTTCTCTCTTCATCTTCCTTCCATAACCACCACCAAATCCGTTGTAAAATCCGTCATCTCACTTCTTTCACATCTTACTACAACCACCACAAATTTAAATTACAACAATTTCATATATGTAATTGGAGCCTCAGATATCAATCTTGGCAGTGTCGTAACGCTTCCTGGAAAGAACCTCATGTGCCACGTAAGCAGGAGTTCCACAAAAAGTGTGGAACAAATCACCCTGTCTAATTTGAAGACCTTAAGGTCGCCGTTCTCGTCGAGCAAGAGATTCTCCGATTTGAGGTCATGGTGGAAGACGCCTCTGTTGTGATAGAAGGAGACGACGGAGATGAGTTACTGGAAGTACTTTCGAGTGAGGTCTTCCTTTAGGTGGCCTTTGGCGACCTTGTTGAAGAGCTCATTGCCGTGGACGTACTCATTGACAAAGTAGATCTTGGATTTGATGGCAATGTCTTCGAAGTGCTAGACGATATTAGGGTGATGGATGTGACGGAGGATGGAGATCTCACACTTGATGTGGGAGACGAGGCCGCTCTTGAAGATCTTCTCTTTGTCGATGACCTTGATGGCGACACCCTCACCAGTCTTGATGTTGAGCGTGTTGTACATCTTTGCGAAGGTTCTGTGGCCTAAGAGCTTTCCTATCTCGAAGCAGCCTAAGAGGAGGCTGCTTTCCTTGTTCTTGTTGGGAATCATCATTGCTTCAACCGTCACTTCTTCTCTCGAGCCAAGGGAAAAAAATTGAATATATATACTTATTCTCTCTTTCTGTCGGATCCAACAGTGATAGCGGCAGCCTTCTTCGCCTTACACCTTTTTCTTTTACTTTTTTCGTTTTTTTTCTTTGACCTTGCTTCTTCTCCCCCTTCTCTCATCACTCTTTTTCCTTTCTTTCGTATCTCTTTTCGGTAATGACTAAGAATAAATCTAGTTGTACTTTCCGAATTTGGTGGGATAGTAGATTTTGCAACAGATATAGTGGTAGTTATGGTAGGAAGTTGAAAAAAAAGTATATATATAATTATTAATAAAAATTTAATAATTAATATTTTTTTATCAAAATTTATTTTGTATAAATATTACTTTAATTTAAATTTTTTATGATAAATTTTATTAATGTTTAAATTTTTTATGGTTAAAAAATAATGATTTATTCATATAAATAAATAATGATCAGTACACTATAATGGATAGGGATGGCCTGGATGGGGGCGGCTATATATAGCTGTATTGTTCAGAAGCAACATCTACTGAGGAGTAGGTGCTGCGGCATTAAACTGATTTAATAAGAAAAGGCCACAAAACCGTTGCAGTTAATTGATAGTTGGCCGCTCACTTTTCATGTTATTCCAAGTTTGGATTAGATCCAATATATATTAGTCCATCAAGTAGCCACTAGGATAATTGACGCATATTACCATAGGTGATCCGCAGATCCTTTTCAGATTTTAAGCCTTGGCTGCGAAAAAAGTTATGCACAAATAAGGGTGGTAATAAGTAAGATAGAATAGAATTTGAATTTAGTCTTAAATTTATTGTAGATTATAAATTTTATATAAATTTTATTTTATTTTATTCGTCGAGTTAAAAATATCTCAATTCTAATTTTATTCTTAATTTATGGATATTCGATTTTATTCATAAATTATAAAAAAATACAATATTGTTATATAATTAGATAATAATTTAAAATAGAATTAATTTTTATATAAAAAGTATTAAATTATTAATTAATAATAGTTTTTTAATAATTAAAATTTTTTTATATTTAATAAAAAAATTTTAGTTCAACATTCACTAAAAATAAGTAAATAACTTCACGCTATATGGTGGGTAAAAGAACATGAGAACATTCTGATTGGAAAATTTTCACATGTTATATCCACCTTATTGGAATAGTAATATACTGAGTATAGATAGGCAGCAAGTCAATTTTGTCTTCTTGTATGAGACATAATACCCGAAATAAATGACACAAAGGACAGTAAAAAAACAACTATATGCTAAATGATGAAAGGTGTTTAACTTTAACATCAGCTACACCAAATAATATAGAAATGATATAAAAAAATTACACGTGGAAAAAAGATAATCTAAAAATTTTAAATTGTGAAAACAAATATGTAATATATAAAAATAATAAAAAAATTATAAATATATCAAAATATATAAAAATAAATAATACAAAAATATTAAATAATTTTTTATTCATTATAAATATTAATATATTGATAAATAATAATGTGATTATTAATTTACTTTTTTATAATAATAATAATAATAATAATAATAAATAAGATTAATCAAGATGATAAATAAATTATCTTTTAATCAATAATAATAAAACATATTTTTTTATGAATTACTACGATAAATAGTATTTTAAAAAAATTATGCACCAAATCCGTCACTATTATATATTTTATAGATTACTTAATAATTATTTAATTATTTAATAAAAGAAAGACAAAAAATTAATTTCAAATAATAATAATAATAATAATAACAACAACAATAAAGTTTGTTACTTAGATAGATAAAAGTACAAAACGTGTTATTGTTTTATATTACAAGAAAAATATTAAGTACCATTGGATTTAGCATTACACGTTAACATCAGCTTTACCGACAAATTTATGGATAATTTTTATGTGGAATTTGTTAGGTCAAATCATTACCAATGAATTTTCATTTTCGAATGTAAATTCACCGACAATAGTTGGAGGAAAAATGGGGAAAATAAGTGTGAAATGTAGCATGAAATTTATCGGCGGAAAAATCCACCAGTAAACCCATTTTAGTGGAATGTTATGTTTTGGTGACTGCAATGTGTTATCGTCGGATTTATCCGCCGGTAAGGAGCCCTAAAATTCAAAACGCAAATTCTCTCGCCCTTCATTTCGAAATCTCCTCTCTCTCTCTCTCTCTCTTTATCCTTTCTTCTCCCACTCTCTCTACTTGTTTTCTCTCTCCGCCGCTCTGTCAGCACCTCTGCCGCTGTCCCCTCCTGTTGCCGCCTCCCTTCTCTCGTTGCACTATCCTTTCTTCGTAACGAGACAGTTGCTCAAGCCATGCCTCTGCTCTGTGAAGAATCTGCACCGCCTCGCTACCGCGACGAGGAGTCTACTACGCCGCTGGCCACCTCCTCCATTTCAAGTAAGTCGGCCGTTTCTACATTGATGTTTAGATTTTGCTGTAAAATTGGTTTTTAATATATGTTTTATGAATAAATTGATGTGAATTTGAGGTTTACAGTTTAAATTATGTTACCACGAAATTGGATTTAGGGTTTGAAATTGATTATGTGAAATTGGGTTTCGAGTTTAGATTTTTTTTTTATTTTAGAATTTTGTAACAACTCAATTAATCATTCAATATTATTGTTAATAATATGATAATAAAGTATGTTATTTCATTGTATTTATATTAATTATAAATTTAATATAAGAACATAAATAGTTTGTTCTAGGAATACGACTTTAGTTTTGGAAAAATGGATGGTTTTTATGTAAAGGTGTCAAATAAAAATAGTTATATTAAAAAAAAATTAGTATAAGACTCAAGATATAAATATGCGAATTTGATTATAATACTAGTATATTCATTATTGTACTTGATTATGTTAATTTGTTGACTAATTGTGAAAGCAAGCAAAACTAATTATCCTTGATTTAAAGGTTTTAGAATGTCTAAAATGAAACTTGTGTTTATAATTTATTTGTATATGATTTTAAACTTGCAAGACATATATGTTCTAGTACCATATTTGTTATGTTGTTAATCATGCATCAACATGGATGTTTTAAATTTTGGAATTAGTCATGTTCAAGGCTTATTTATTACTCTAAGGTACAAGATTTTGGTCCACTAGCTTACATATTATATTTTCAACCTTCATGAGTTTAAGGATTATTGCTATGGATTTGAATAATGAAAGCTCCTTGTTTAATTGAGTTTAATAGTTATGAATTTAATTGAGTTTTGATTGATATCGTGGATTGAATTTAGCTGGATTTGTGAGAACCGTAAAGGTGAATATATGTCTAATTTTAGGGGAGGTTTTGTCAATTTTTTTTTTTAAATAATGTAAATGTTAAAGGATTTGTGAAGTATATATGCTGATTAGTATTAATAATATATTCTTTTTGCAGACATAACAACTGGTAGCAAAAGTAGATCGAGTGGGTCTCGTGCTTGCAATAGAGGGAGGATTTCCACCAAATCTCCAGGGACTGATCAGTTATCGCCCTCTACCCTGGCTACCCCGTTGACACCTGTGACGTCACAGGTGGGTCCAATGCACCAGCAGTTTATCATGGTCCTGAACCTGAACTACGTGTCTCCTTCTGCTATGCCCCTACAAATCCAACGACAAAACCCGTGGTGGGTGATTTGTCTAATGCATCCTAGCATGATGCCCCCTACCCCCTCCCGTCATACGGATGAGGATTTGGCCTGATGACATGCAGGCGTGAGTTATTACTATTTTAATATATTTTATACGGATAAAGTTTATATATGTATTTTTATGTGTTTGTTAATCTTAAATTTTTTCATTGATAGGTTTGTAACGAACAACAATGTATGTACACAGGAGATCTCTGAGGTGATTAAGTCAATGTACGACCACCTATGGCCGAGTTATATGAAGATCCCTGCTGAGACTAGAGAACGATGGTTTTAGAAGTGGGCAGTAAAAATTCAATGTTGTTGAATTAACTGTATTTGAACTATATTTTATTTTGATGAACTAATATTGTTGAATCACTTTGTACAGTTGAAATTTATATGGGATACAGAACATGATCTCATGGTCAGGAAAATCTCGACCATAAGCCAACTAAACGAAATCAATTTGTACAATGAGCTTTTTGCATGCATGGGAGACACTACAGCCATCAACTCGCAGATGACAGAAAAGTTGGAGCAGCTAGAGCATTTGCAAGAGCCGACAGAGGTGTACAACGAGCTGATGCGTGCTGTAAGGCAGCGGCGCTGCTGGTAGGACACCGACATCAGCACCTACTTCGCCGCCTCAGTAGGGGAAAGACGACAATGACGACAATTACCGGAATTTTTAGGATTTAGGGATTTAATTTATTTTATGTCTATTTCATTGTATTCTACTTCTGTGATATTTTATTATATTCAAACAATTGATATTTAATAAAATCATTAGTTGATTTCTTATAATTCTGAATTTCTACCTGTAAATTATGTTAACAAGAATTTTAATTTAACTACTAATTGTGGCTTAATTATGAATAAAAAACTACCGTAAAATTTACCGGAAAAAAATTCGACAATAATTAGGCGCCAAAAGACATAATATGACGCCAAAGTTACCGTCGGAATAATCCGACGATAATCAGCAACTCAGTCTCGACAAATTCATTAAAAAACTGACAAAAAATTCGCAGGTAATTAGCATCAGACAAAATAATCTGTCGATAAATAATTTTCGGCGCCATTCATACCGTCAAATTTAATCTGACGATACTAAGCGTTTTTCTTGTAGTGTTAATTAACTTTTAAATGATTTTTAATTCAATTTATATTTAAGAACTAATTATCAAAATACTTGTCCACATTACAAGAAAAACGCTGAGTACCGTCAGAAAAACAAATAAAATTCTACGATAATTTAAATACCGTCAGAAATAATCAAATGGTATAAATCTCGCTGGTAAATATTTACTGTCGAATTTTTTTGTCCAATGGTAATTACGATCAAAAGTTGCGACGGATCATCAGGTTGAAAAACTATTTAGTTACCAGCGGATTCTTTCGACGGTATTATTTACGCAAAAAAATGTTGTTTCACATACTGTTATCGTCGAATTATTCCTTTGGTAATTCTGATAGTAATCTCAATTTTTCATTTTTCTTAATTTGAAATACATGATCAATTTTAATTTTGAATTTATTTTTTTTCGCACAATCAGTGGTCCATTCATAAATAATAAAAAACTGTTATTTAATTAAAATAAATAATATACTATTCAAATATATTAAAAGTCAACTACATCAAATATTCAAATAAAACAATAAAATAGAAAACAAAAAACTACAGATCTATGTAGTCATCGTCGTCGTTGTCGTTGGTTCCGTGGTCTTAAGTCGGCAACGCAGAAGGCGGTGATGCTCGTATGCCTTCAATAGAACCGTTGCCACCAGCAGGACCGCTGCCATCAAGAGTGGTGCTGCCACCAGCAAGGTCGATGCCAGCGGCCCGCATATGGGCATGGTACACCTTCATCTGAGCCTACATACACTGCATCCTCTCCACCGACTATCAGAACTCCAGGCTGAGCTCATCAGTAGACGTCATGCAGTTGATGATTTCCTAATACCTTTTTCGATAATCGTTAAGCTCTCGAGCCTGCTGCTGAAGGTTGCGTTGGAGCTCTTGCACCCTCAAATCCATGTCTTTTTCGAGCTCGACGGCTCAATTAGTGGAGAAGCCTGATGACAGCCTCAATGTGGATGTGCGGAGGCTGTTGGCGAAGAACGACTCAAACCCATATACGTGGTTCTTATACGACGTTGAGGCGGTCTCCCACCAAACCACATTGGGATCGATGACTGCAGCTACAGATCCATCGGCGGCATCCTCCCACCTGGCTGAGATTGCTGACTCGCGGACTCTAGTCTCTGTGTGTAGGACTCCTATGTAATTAACACAAGTTATTATGATTAGTAAGCCGAAAGATATACAATTAATCTCTAATAATTTCATAGTAGAAGATAATAAGATGTATATTTACTCACATAAAGGTCTTGAGACCGCTGATAAGCAAATGTCTCTTTGTTCTCCTTCAGCGTGTGTGTAGTGTACTTCAATGTCTCCACCAAGATCGCCTTGTGATCCAACAACTTCGACTACACATGTTGCATTGAAACAATGTGATTAGAATACCTAGTATTTATATGCAGAAGAATACAACTAAGTTGTTAACAAAATTAAAGTCACCTTGCCGTCGAATTTACAATCGCAAAATTTCGATGGTACACCATTGCGGGTCACCAAAACGAATAATTTCACTAATATGAGTTACAGTCAAATTAATCCGATGGTAAAGGACGTACCAATTTAATTTATTTTTCTTCCAAAAATTACCGGCGGATTTATCATCGAAAAAAATAATTTACCGGTAATTAAAAAACCTTATGAATTCGACGTAGTACTCAGTATTTTTCTTGTAGTGCCAATACAAAATTATTCAATTTACTAGAAATATTAAAGTTGAATAGAAAAAAATTCAAGGATATAAACTTTAACTAAATAAATTCATTAATTAAATAATACTATAATAATATTTTGTTTTTTATTAAATTGATTTAATATATATATATATATATATATATATATCTTATACTTTTAGATACAAATAAGTGTTTAATTTTAATGTACTGACATTATAAAACATTTTACACAATTATCTAATTGCATCTATTTTTTTGGATGATTATTTACACGAATGTAATTAATATAAAAGATAGTTATTTTTCATGATATGGTATTACGTAATTGAATGTACATGTAAGGGTTAGTTTCGATCGGTTTTTGAAGAAAGTACTTATTTTTTATCTTTTTAGAAAAGATCTTTTTTTAACAGAAAAAACTATTTTACATTTGGATAGACTTTTTAAAAAGAGTTTTTAAGTATTAAATATGTCTTTTGTTTTTACTTTTTTTAAAGTAAGATATTGTTAGTTTTTAGAGAAAACAAATAATTTATTTTTTAATAAAAGTACTTTGTTTAAAAGACTTATATAAATATGTTTTAAATTGAATAATTAAAAAAAACTTGTTTCACTAAAAAAAGCCAATCCATATTAACGCTAAAACTATTTTATATTAATAGTGTATCAAAATTTAATTCTAAAAATTAAATATTTTAACACAAAAAATAAGTATTTTTTAATGTGAAAAAATATAATTTTTAAATGAAGACATATATATATATATATATATATATATATTATATTTGCAAAAGATAAATGAATATATAATAACTTAACTCTTTAAAAATACATATAAAATCAATTTAATTATTACAAGATTTTTTTACACCAATTTAAATGTATAATTCTTAAGAAATACACATATTATCAATACTTTTTATGTTTACTATTTATTTGTTGATATAGATTTTTATGATTAGTTTGTTTGTTGCTAGAAGTTATTAGTTGCTAATAAGTTACTAATGTTAGAAAGTAGTTAGGATGTGAGTTAGTTAGAGAATAAAATTAATTAGAATTAGCTTAGCTGTACATATAGTTTACGCATTGTAATAGCTACTTTTGTGATTTTTCTTGTAACAGCTACTTTTTGTGATTTTTCATTCTGCTCCAGTAAACAATTCTTCTCTCATTCATACTTTTCTCTTAGTCTCTCTTCCCTCACTCTCTCTTTCTCACTGCAACTTTCACCGCTCAAGATTTTATTACTATTCCCTAAGAGAGCATATTATATAATTCTGGTCTCCAAATATATAGTAAAATACTGAATGTGAAAAAACTCTTTCAGATAAGTATATATTGTGGCCGAATATTAAATTAATTTGATGAACAAAACTATTACACACATATATAAAAAGGTAAAGTATTATTTTGGTCCAATGTTTAAGGTGAATTCTATTTTAATTTTTAATGTTGAAATTGTTCTTTTTTATTCCAAAACGTTTAAAATGACATCAATGTGACTCTACCGTCAAATTCCTCGGTTACACTTAATGGATGTGATGATGTGATATTCATAGTGAAAATAACCGATAGGATAGAAAAAAATTTAAATATTAAAAAAGATAAAAAGGGAAAAATACCCTAAATGCTGCTTCTCTTTCTTCGCCTTCAAATTCATCGCGTTTTGAAGCAAAAGTTAGAGATCATATATCTTCGAGATACAATAGCATCCCAGTCTTCCCAATCATCTCGCAGCAATAATAAGGCTCGAAAGGGAAGAACAACTTGCTTTTGTGGTGAAAGACCAGTGCTGTAGACTTCTTCGATGCCTGAGAAGAATGGATGAAGATTTTGGGTGTGAACTATCAGGTAATAAGCCAAAGTTAGATTACTTCCTATGCTGCAACATATCTGGTTATGTTGATGTTAATGGTTGGATTAAAATTTCTGAACATATGTTTCAAAGCAAGTTGGAGAGGAATGCGAATTCTTTTCTTGGACAAGAGGCTAAAGGACAAAACACACAACTAGCAAGACTGAGGATGAAAAAAAATTGTTGAAGGAAAAACTTACATCTGATGAAACAAGATTTATGGTTGTTGTTGTAGCAGATAGTGTTGGTTGGATGCTGGCACTTTTCTTACTGTATAAAAGGGTAATAAAGTCAGGACAAAGAAGGCTACCATATTTGTGAACTAGTTGAAGAGTTATTGTTAGAAAATTAGGTGGAATAAGAAATTTAATGTATTGATGAGCAGTTGCTTTGTATGAAAAAATATTTGCAGTCATTGTAGATGTATTTGGATTGAATTAAAAGAGTTTTAATTTATAAAAAAAATAATTCGACATAAATTTCATCAAAATATTGTGGTTTTTTTTAAAACCACATGAATAGAAATAACTCATAAACACCTGTAACTTTTACAGTTCAATTTTATTAACAAAATGTATAATCAAAAAGGTCTTAGCCATAAAATAGATGAAGTAGGTTTTAGTAACATAAAAAAAGAATATCTTAGCCATAAACACATATTAGGCAACTAATCAAGTTACAAAAATACCATTACTCAAAGTCATATTCTAAATGGCACCACAGTTTATGCTAATACCATTACAAACTAAATTAACTAGAATATCAAAAAACATATTCATAGGATAAATAAATCAATTAAATTTCTTCTAAATTCTTGGTGGTATTTTTCCTATAAATTTTAGCACTCTCTTTGATGGGCTTTGGTAAGTAAGGTTAGAGCTTTGGCCTTGAGGTTGAGTGGAGGTGGCCTTGGTCTTCTTGGTTATGGTGTAAAATTATTAAGTGGATGCCACATTTGGTGACTTCTTCTTTAGCTTCTTTCTTGACCCAGTTGCTTAGATGTGCCTTGCTTATCCACTAAAACCTTGTTCTTTGTCTTGGTTGATCCGGTGATTGAAACCTTGTCCACCCTTATCCCAATTCTAGCCATGTCCAAAGAATCATTGTCAGTTCTAGGTATGTTCAACCCTTTTTCTGTACCTTCTTTAGGAAACTTATACCAAATTGCTGCTATGTCTTGCTTCAAGTAATTCTGGTTAGTTACTATATCAATAGCCTCGATCAAACTCCACCTATCATTATCGCAATAGTCAACAATCATCGTCTCTCCATCCAGATAAAAGAAAGAAGAAGAGAAGAGAAAAGGAAGGAGAGAAAGAGGACGGTGTCGAAAGTGCTAGGAGTTGTCGTCGTCGTCTCTGTTATAGTGCAAGAGGGAGAGAGAGAAATGAACACGAGAAAGATCCAGAGGAAGAGCTATCACGCGCCGCCACTGTGCCTTGTCGCCAATGCACCATCGCTGCCGAGCCACCGTCGTGTCGCTGTCAAGCCCGAGTCGAAGAGAGAGGGAGGCATGGAGACAAAGTCGCGCTGAGAAGAAACGTGAAGGAGGAGCCTTTGTGTTGCGTCGATGTTCCTCTACCGCCGCCAATTTGTCACCACTGCTACTGGGTTATCGCCGCCGCCGCTGCCGTTGATGGAGGTCATCGGTGTCACTAAGAAGGGGAGAGCAAGAGGAGCAAGGGAGAGTAACGCCGGAGAGACGAAGAATAGAACGGGGAAGGAGGAGAAGGGGTTTTCGTCGTTGTTGGAGCTTGCTATATAGCTATAGGAGACCTTGTCGTCGCACCTCTGGCCGCCAAGAACTACGTCTTGGCCGCCGGAACCACCGCCGGAGCTACTACTGCTCGGTTCAGTCGTTTCTCCTTAGTTATGATAAGCATTTTTATTTCGAAATCCTTGAAAATCAATATTCTATTATGATTTGTTGAAGATTCTGAGGTATTGGTGACGTAAGGTTGAGTTCCAGTAATTTCAGGTTTGTAATTAAAGTTGCTACTGCGGTTGCGAATATAATGGAGCTGTGGTTGCGGCTACTGCTGTTGTGGGCTAAGAGAAAAAGGGTTTTTGGACGCGTTTAATTTGATGGGTTTCGACTCTTTGAGGTACGGGATTTTTCTTGAACCTATTTTTATTTTCAAGAATTGTTATAAATTGATATTGATATGAAAAATATACATTTTGTGATTATGTGAGTCTTATGAAATTGAACTAAGCTATTTTAGATAAATGTGATTATTTACCTGATTGATTTATTGGTTGATTGAGAAGGCTAAAATTTTTTAGTTTTAATTGATTATGTTTAGTTAGTTGTTAAAGTGGTTGCTTGATAACATTTTATTACTCGTGGAACTGGAATACGATGAGTAATTGATGAATGGAGTTGGGTTTTGTGTTTGGTTTGGGGTTATTATGATGATGGTTAGATTGTGGTTGTTTTCTGATTAATGAGACTGAGTGCTTGTTGTAATTTGGTTATATTGATAATATTACCTTGGTTACTAAATTGAATGGATTGAACTTTTGATCGTTGTTGAGAAAAAGATCAGTGAATTATGGTGATTGATGGAACCCTTGAAGGGTGGTAAAGTTCGAGTTTTAGGAGAGATACTGCAAAATTTTATAAGTGTGGACTAAATCGAATAATAAAAAAATGAGATTAGTTATTACCCCCTTAAAGTCTAGGGACTTTGTCGTGAAGTTTAATTCAATAAATCCTTATTTAAAGTAATTTAAGAATAAATAATTATGATATTTTGATTAAGATTATAATTTGTAAATAGGATGATTTTTGAGTCTTTTAAAAGATGTTTAAATTTAAAATAGTTTTGAAGTTATTTTGGGAATTTTGGTTAAGTGAAAATGAGTTTTAATGAAAGAGAACTGGTTTTAAGTGAAGTTGCTTTGGAGGTTCCGGAAAATGTTACAATTTAGAAGATTTTGATTAAATTCGACGGGCATGACTTGGCCCTCAGATCTAAAAAATTTGATACACTTGATTTGAATGAAAACTGGGTTTGTCTAGTTTATGAAGTTCGAAGAACGGATGGAAAAATGATTTTTATAGCACAAGTTATGAAGGTTTGAATACTGGACATTAAAACTGAAATTTCAGAATTTTACAGCACATTAGAGTTTTGTTGTTGTGCGCACGCACAGGTGCACTAGACAAGGGTGTTGGTAAAGACTATGCGTATGCACAAGGTGGTGCATACACCGCTAAGAAAAAATTACAAGCTGTGCGTATACACCCATCGAAAAATTGGCTTTGATCTGTGTGTGCGCACACGTCCTGTTTTCTTAGTAGAATTATGTTTTTATTGTTTAGCCTTCTCGACAAGCTTGTAACCCCCTATATACCCCATACGATGTTTGATAACTAATTTTGAAGCTTTGAAATGAGTGTGGATAGATCCAATGAATTGAGTTTCTTAATGGTATATGAATCCGACTTTGAATTTTAGATTAAATGAGAAATGAAGGTGATTCTTGGCATGATGTGAACTAAATATATATTGTTATTGAAAGTAAATGAGCCAAGTATGATTTTAAATTGTGATATTTATTGATTGCCTAACAAAGATGGTGGCATAGTCCCGTTTGCTTAGTGCGTTGTGGATTTGGGAGATGGTGATTTTGTCCCAACCTCGTGATGACGGTGGTGTTATCCCGCTCACAGTTTAAGGACGATTATCCTTATAATAAATGTGAATATAAAGACTTATGGTGTCAATTTTGATTATGATTATTATTAAATTTGACTATGCTTATGAGTGTGATTGATTGTGATTATTATTGAAATGTGATTGGGAATTGGCAAGGACGATGGTTTATCCTGCTTGCGTACTGATTTGAGTTTTGTCCCAGATAAGGACGGTGATTAATCCCGTTTGTTCGTGATTCTCTCAGTTGCAAGGTGAGGCGTACTCTTCAATGGAATGAGATGACATTGTTCTCTGTTGACTTGGAATGCTTTGTACTAGGTGCGGGATTTAAGATACCCACAACTAAACCGGCAAGTGCACAAGATCGTTCAAGTAATATCTCAGGTAAGTGAGGATTGATCCCACGAGGACTGGGCAACCGAGCAACAATGGTCAACTGATTGGCTTAGTTAAGCAAATGGAAGAATTGGTGTTGTGGTTTTCAAAAAGCCTTAACAATAAATCAGAGAGTAAAGAAAGCAAAAAATGAGTTTTGTGTGAAAACAGTGAGAGAAAACAGTTAAGGTATCGGAGATATTTATTTCTTCGAATTAAGTTTTCTTACCATCTATTTTAACAATGAAAAATTCATTTCATGAAAAACTATAAATGACTAAACCCTAATGTCTTAGTAATTTAGTCTCCTCTAACCTTCATCGACCGTCACCGTCGTGGTCACTTAATTCCGATTAAAGGGTTAAGTTCAAAACTAGTTTATGGCCACAAAAACCCTAATTACCCAAAGCTAACAGGATTATATGTCACATATCCTAATTATTGCCAATCCGCTAGAAATCTGGACAAGGCCGCCAACCTCCCGTTGAGTTGTTGTACCTCTTTGACACAAGTCGGACTCTTCATGTCGAGTATGGCACGGCATTTATCCGGGTTTGCCTCGATTCCTCTTTGTGTGAGCATAAAATCCAAGAATTTTCTAGCTTCTACTGCGAAGGTGCATTTTGCAGGATTGAGTCGCATGCCATGCGTCTTATAGTGTCGAATACTTGGGTCAGGTTGGACAATAGCGTCTCTTTATTTTGTGCCTTTATTAACATGTCGTCCACATAGACTTCCATGATTTTTCCGATGTGATCTGTAAAGACCTTATTCATTAATCTCTGATAAGTAGCTCCCGCATTTTTAAGACCGAAAGGCATGACGATGTAGCAGTAGTTTGCTTTTGGGGTTAAAAAGGAAGTTTTTTCTTGGCCGGGTGGATACATTGGGATTTGATTGTATCCCGAGTATGCGTCCATAAACGAAAGGTATTTATATCCGGAGGAGGCATCTACTAGAGCATCGATACTTGGGAGTGGATAAGGATCTTTTGGGCAGGCTTTGTTGAGATCAGTGTAATCGGTGCACATTCGCCACTTTCCGTTTGATTTTTTCACCAAGACGACGTTAGCTAGCCATAATGGGTACTTGACTTCTCTTATGAATCCTGCCTCGAGTAGAGCTTGTACCTGTTCTTCCACAGCTTGGGATCATTCTGCTCCGAGATTTCTACACCTCTGTTGTATTGGCCGAGATCCTGGGTAAACTGATAGCTTGTGGCACATTAACTTGGGGTCTATGCCTGGCATGTCTGCAGCCTTCCATGCAAAGAGGTCGACGTTATCTCGCAAGAACTGTATAAGTGACTCTTTTATGTCTCCTTTTAGGATTTTACCGATATTGGTTGTTTAGTTTGGGGTGTTCCCGATCTGGACTATCTCTACCTCTCATTCGGGTTGTGGGCGGAGTTCTTCCCGCCTATGCACTCCACCGAGTTCGATTGTGTGGAATTCTTCTCCTCTGCCTCTAAGGTTTAGGCTTTCATGGTAACAGCGGCGCGCCGTCTTCTGGTCTGCTTTTATGGTAGCTATTCCTTCTGCAGTTGGGAATTTCATGCATAGATGTGGAGTCGAGACTATTGCGCCGAGCTGATTCAATGTTGTCCGACCTATTAAGGCGTTGTAGGCTGAACTTACATTGACCACGATGTAATCTATCTTAAGTGTTCTTGACTGGTTTCCTTTTCTGAAGGTTGTGTGTAGTGAGATGTACCCGAGCGGTTGAACCGGGTGTCTCCCAATCTGAACAGGCTGTTTGGATATGCTCTAAGTTCTTTTTCTTCCAGGCCAAGCTTGTCGAAGGCAGTTTTGAACAAGATGTCAGCGGAGTTTCCTTGGTCTATCAGTGTGCTGTGGAGATTTGTGTTTGCCAGTATAACAATGATGACCATGGGATTGTCGTGTCCTGAGATGATACCGGATGCGTCTTCTTTAGTGGAAGTGATTGCGGGGATGTCGGGTGCTTCCTCCTTCCCCTCGACATGATATACTTCCTTAAGATATCTTTTGCGAGATGATTTGGAGACTCCTCCTCACGCAAATTCGCCGTGTATCATGTAGATGTGTATTTCTGGTGTACGGGGTGATCGCTCGGTTCGTCCGACATCTTCCTCCTTCTTCTTTTTCTTTGCTCATCGTCCCGGGTGGCCAGATACCGATCTAATTTCCCTTCTCTTACTAGCTTTTCTATGACATTCTTTAAGTTAAAATATTCGTTGGTGGAATGTCCGCGGATTCGATGATATTCACAATATTCAGTCCAATTTCCTCCTCCTTTGAGTGGTCGAGCTGGAGGTATTTTTTCAGTGTGGCAAACCTCTCTGTAGACATCCACAAGGGACACCCGAAGAGGGGTGTAATTGTGGTGTTTTTTATTTTTTTCCCATGTCGATCTTCCTTCTTCTTGGCCTCTTTGTCCTTATCCCGGGAGGGATAGGTGAGTCTGGATTTTGAGGTATCTCCTAGTCGAGAATTTTTCTCCATGTTGATATACTTCTCTTCTCGTTCTTGCACTTCGTTCAAAGATGTAGGGTGTTTTTTTTTATATAGATTGGCTAAAGGGTCCCTCTCGCTAGCCATTGATGAGGCCCATAATGGCAGCCTCTGTTGGTAGGCTTTGTATGTCCAGGCACGTTTTGTTGAATCTTTCCATGTAATTGCGAAGACTTTCCCGTTCTCCTTGCTTGATTCCTAATAGACTTGGGGCTTGCTTAGCCTTATCTTTTTGGATGGAGAATCTAGCCAAAAACTTCTTGGCTAAGTCATCAAAATTCGTGATGAACTTAGGAGGTAGGTTGTCAAACCATCTAATTGCTGTCTTTGTTAAAGTAGTTGGAAAGGCTTTGCAGCGAACTGCATCTGAGGCGTCGGTGAGGTACATTCTACTTCTGAAATTGTTGAGATGATGGTCGAGATCTGTAGTGCCATCATACAAAGTCATATATGGGAGCTTAAAGTCTTTTGGGATTTTAGTCTTCATGATCTCCTTGGTGAATGGATCTTGGTCCTTGCGGGAGCTATCCTCCCGAGGGGATCGGTTAGCTTTGGTCTTGAGATCAGCTTTGAGCTTTAGGAGTTTGTCCTCCAATTCTCGACGTCGCCTTATTTCCTTTTGTAGGTCTTTTTCAGCCTCTCGTTGACGTAGGGCTTCTTCTTCAAGTTGTTTTAAACGGTCTTGAAGCGCCTCCATGCTCCCGCGCTTGGAGAATTCTTTTTGTTGTTAAGTTGAGGGGTATCCTTTGGTGTAGTGTCCGCATTTTTGTGCGGCGTTCTATCCTTCAGATCTAAATTGTGGTCGTTGTCATGGTCGTCCGCCATGGTGATGGGATGACTTCCAGGTCCCCGGCAACGGCGCCAATATTCCGAGGGTTACCTGAAACTGTAGGTCGATCTCGGACGAGATCTTCTGTACTGGTCGGAGTTGTTGTGCCTGACTTGTTGGACTTGGTGATGGTACTGATCCTTCGTCACCGGAGGGTGGTGGTACTTGCAAGGGACTCTGATACTTAAGTTAGCAAGGGTATTAAGTAGGTTTTTTGTAGAATCAGAGTATGAGTTATACCTGGGTGCTCTAGCATATTTATAATGGTGTAGAGCGACTTTCTCAGATAAGATAAGTTAGTTATCTTATCTTATCTTTATCTTATCTTTGAGCGAGGTTGTCTTATCTTAAAGGGAACCGCCCTTATCTCTATAGGCTTTGGGCTGCCCTTGGATTTGGATCGTGTTCCTCTGTTTGGGCCCTTTATTGGGCTTTCCTGGCAGTTTGCCCGAGCTCTTTGAGAAGAGGTCAGATAATTTGGTCTGAAGAGGTCGGTCGCCTCGTTGCTAATCATCCCGGGTCGGACAGCTCGATCCAGGGTATGAATAGTTGGGTTGTCTCCCAACAAGTGCTTCTTTACTGTCATTAGCTTGACAGTCATTTTTGCAATGTCAGCAGATGGGTGAACCTCTGGCGATCAACCTCGCCTCCAAGATAATGCTTCACCCTTTGGCCATTGACAGTGAATCTATTATCTAAGTTTTCCTCTTGAAGTTCCACATGACCATAGGGTGATACTCCAGTGACTACAAAAGGTCCTGACCACCTAGACTTGAGCTTTTCTAGTAAAGAGCTTGAGCCAGGAGTTAAACAGTAAAATCTTCTGGCTTGGCTCAAATACTCTTGAAGCTATTCTTTTATCATGCTATTTTTTGGTCTTTTCCTTGTAGAGCTTGGCATTCTCATAAGCAGGAATTCATCAAGCTCATTCAACTATAGCAGCTTTTTTTCTCGTGCAGCCTTGACATCAAAGTTTAGGAGCTTTGTTACCCAATATGCTATGTGCTCCAGCTCCAGTGACAAGTGGCACGTGTTACCTTGTACTAACTGGTATGGGGACATTCCAATAAGGGGTTTTGAAAGATGTTCGGTATTCCCAGAGTGTATAATCAAGTTTCCTTACCTAGTCCTTCCTTGAAGTACTCACTATCCTCTCTAGGATCCTCTTGAGTTCCCTATTGGAAATCTCAGCCTGTCCACTTATCTGAGGGTGATAAGGGATTGCCACCTTATGACGAACTCCATACCTTTGCAGGAGTGAGTCCAACTATTTATTGCAGAAGTGGCTTCCTCTATCACTAATCAGTGTCCTAGGGACCCCAAAATGGATAAAAATGTATTTCTGCAAAAAGTTCAGCACAATTCTGGCATCATTTATGGACAATGTCACTGCTTCTACCCAATTGGACATATAATCTACTGCCACCAAGATGTAAGTGTTTAAGTATTGGGGGGAGGGGGAAGAGTCCCATGAAATCAATTTTCTATACATCAAACAACTCAATCTCTAAAATCCCCTGCTGTGGCATCTCATGATTGTAAGGGAGATTTCCAGCTCTCTGACACCTGTCACAGTTTCTTACAAATTCTCTCTCGGAAGAGAGTCGGCCAGCAAAAACCGCTCTGAAGAATCTTGGTGGCTGTCTTCTTCCCCCCGAAGTGGCCTCCATACTCAGAACTGTGACAATGCCAGAGGATCTGCTGCACTTCCTCATCTGAGACACAACGCCGAATCATCACATCTGAGCATCTTTTAAAGAGGTATGGTTCGTCCCACAAGTAATGTTTGGCATCATGAAGAAGCTTTCTAACTTGTGGCTTAGTATACTCCTTGAAGATGAACCTCATGGCCTTGTAATTTGTAGTGTCTGCAAACCATGGGACCCTCTGAATCATGAATAGCTGCTCATCTGAGAATGTCTCAGTCACAACAGTAAGGGGTGATGTTCCTTCTTTAGGTTCAATCCTGGATAGGTGATCAGCCACTTGATTTTCTGACCCCTTCCTATCTTTAATTTCAATTTCAAATTCTTGAAGAAGCAGCACCCACCTAATTAATCTTTGTTTAGAATCCTGCTTGGTTAGAAGGTACTTAAGAGCAGCATGGTCAATGTAAACAATAACCTTGGAACTAATGAAATAGGATCTAAATTGATCAATTGCATAAATAACAGCCAGTAATTCCTTCTCTGTAGTGGTGTAATTCTTTTGCGCGTCATTCAAAACACGACTAGCATAGTAAATGACGTGCATAAGCTTGTCTTGCCTCTGCCCCCCCCCCCCCAAGACAGCCCCTATAGCATAATCATTGTCATCACACATTAGTTCAAATGGTAATTCCCAATTGGGAGGGACTATGATGGGTGTAGAGACAAGCTTTGCTTTTAGAGTTTCAAAGGCATGCAGGCAGTCATTGTCAAAAACAAAAGGAGTGTCAGTAACTAAAAGGTTGCTTAGAGATTTAGCAATCTTAGAAAAATTCTTTGTAAACCTCCTGTAAAAATCTGCATGTCCTAAGAAACTCCTTATTTTCTTAATATTATTGGGGGTGATAATTTTTCAATTACATCCACTTTAGCTTTATCAATCTCTATTCCTTTGTTTGAAATTCGGTGACCTAGAACAATATCCTCTATTATCAAAAAGTGGCATTTTTCCCAGTTTAAAACAAGGTTTATTTCTTGGCACCATTTCAAAACTAAGGCTAGATGTTTAAGGCAAGAATTAAAAGAATCACCAAAAACAGAGAAGTCATCCATAAATATCTCAATAAACTTTTTCACCATGTCTAAGAAAATAGAGAGCATACACCTCTAAAAAGTTGTTGGGGCATTACAGAGTCTAAACGGCATCCTCCAGTAAGCAAATACTCCAAAAGGACATATGAATGCCGTCTCCTGGTCTTGAGGGTCTACTGCAATCTGATTGTAGCTGGAGTATCCATCCAAGAAATAGTAGAAAGCATGGTTGGCTAGCCTCTCAAGCATCTGATCAATGAACGGTAGGGTAATGTGATCCTTCCGTGTAGCAGTGTTGAGCCTCCTATAGTCAATACACATGCGTCATCCCGTGACAGTTCTCATAGGAATAAGTTCATTTCATTCGTTTTGGATCACTGTCATCCCTTCTTTCTTAGGGACTACCTGTACAAGACTTACCCATGCTCTATCAGAGATAGGTTAAATGATCCCAGCTTTCTAAAGCTTTGTCACTTCTTTTTAGACCACCTCTTTTATGGTTGGATTCAGTCGCTTTTGTAGTTACACAACTGGTTTAGCATCGCCTTCTAGTAAGATCATGTGCATACACTTGGTTAGAATAATCCCCTTTAAGTCACTGATGGTCCATCCAATAGCGGTCTTATGACTCATGAGCACTTGAATCAGCACCTCTTCCTCCTCATTTCTCAGAGAAGAGCTAATGATCATTGGATAAGTATAGTATTCCTCCAGGAATGCATACTTCAAGGATGGAGGTAAGAGCTTCAACTCAAGCTTCGGAGGCCCTTCCTCTTTGTTAGGTGTGTGAAGCTTTTCCCTCTGAGGTGGTGGCTCTTCGGTCTCAAGCAAACTGTCTTCGGGGGAGGATTCTAGAACATCTTCAAGCTTTTCAGCTTCAAAAACCTCTTCAATCAATGGTTCAATCGCATCAATTCTCATACACCCTTCAGAATCATTAGGGTGTTGCAAGGCTTCTAAGACATTGAGAACAGTCTCCTCTTTATTGACTCTCAGAGTTAATTCACCCTTTTGAACATCTATAAGGACTCTTCTTATGGCTAAGAAAGATCTTCCAAGGATGATAGATGCATTCTTGTCCTCTTCCATGTCAAAAATCACAAAGTCAATAGGAAAGATAAAAGGCCCTACTTTCACAAGTAGATTCTCAACCACTATAAGGGGATACTTGATAGAGTAGCCAGCAAGTTGAAGACAAATTTGGGTGGGATTTACCTCATCAATCTGGAGCTTTCTTATCACTGATAGAGGCATAAGATTGATACTAGCTCCAAGGTCACAGAGAGCCTTCTGAATCATAGTGTCTCTAATGGTACAAGGAATTAGAAAGCTCCTAGGATCTTGCAGTTTTTCTAGGAGGTTTTTCTAAATGATTACACTAGACTCCTTAGTAAGTACCACTGCCTCAATTTCTTTCTAATCCCTCTTGTTACTCAACAACTCCTTCATGAACTTGGCATAAAGAGGCTCAAAGAGGGTGTTGATTTCAAGTTTTCGAAAGACTTTCATAAACTTGGAGAATTGCTTGTCTTTTTCTACTTTTTGAAGTTTCTGAGGGTTTGGTAATTTGGCCTTGTACTCTGGGACCTTAGGTAGTACAGGATGTGTATCAAGAGTGACCGGAAAGGGGTTGTTAGGGTGCCTTGAGGGGGCGTTCTTTAAGTCTTCATGGGCATTCAGCGCCCCTCCCTGGCTCCCTTGCTGGGCATTCAGCACCCTTCCTGGCACTCTCTGTCTTTGCAATTTCCTGCCCTGGTGTCTTTTTTCACACAGTTCCTCATTACTCTTAGGTTGAGTGACAACTGTCTTGCCACTCCTCAATCGTGGCACTCCTATCTACAATTGGGTACCATACTACTGGGTGAGATTTGCTGAGGTATTTGCTGGTCTAACTGGTCTATTCGCATCTCCAGGTTCCTAACGGAGGCTTGGGCTTCCTGTATAAAGCTTTGTTGGCTTTTTGAGAGCTCAGCAATAATGGATGCCAAGTCAGGGGTACTCTGAGGTTGAGTAGGCTGAGAAGGAAGGTTGTTGACTTGATTTTGATTAAAATCTCCCTGAGAGTTGTTGGCATAATTCGGTTACTGTCTTTGAGGTTGTTCTGTCCACCCAAAGTTTAGGTGATTCCTCCATCCCTGGTTAAAATTCTAAGAATAGGAAGCATCATCGGGATTTTTGGGAGAATTTTCATGTAGTTGACCTGCTCAGGTATATATTGGTCATAGTTGTAAGTTTCACTTTGAAGGGCGCTACCACTCATATCATATGGAACATCTGGGGGAGCACTATGAACTTTAGCAACTGGACTTTGTAGGCTACTCAATTGTTGAGTGATAAGACTTATTTGTTGATATAAGAGATTATTCTGGACAAGAATTACATCTACAACATCCACTTCCATAACTTCTTTCCTCACTAAGTCCTCTCAGATGAGTATAAGTACTGGTTGTTGGCGACCATCTCGATGAGCTCATTAGCCTCTTCAGGTGTCTTCTTTAAGTGCAAGGAACCACCTGCAAAATTATCCAGAGACATTTTGGCCATATTAGAAAGTCCTTCATAGAAAATATGTACCCCGATCCATTCTCAGAACATGTCAGGAGGACATTTCCTGAGCATTAGCTTGTATCTCTCCCAGGCATCATAAAGGGACTCACATTCTCCCTGCCTAAAGGTCTGAACATCTGTCCTCAGCTTAGTCAGTCTCTGAGGAGGAAAGAACATGCTCAAAAACTTGTTGACCACTTTATCCCAGGTGTTCAAGCTCTCTTTAAGCTGAGAATCAAGCCACTACTTTGCTCTATTCCTTATAGCAAACGGGAAGAGCATTAGCTTATAAATCTCAAGATCCACTCCCTGAATCTTTACAGTATCACAGATCTGTAGGAAGTTAGAGATGAACTAATTAGGATCTTATTGCGGGAGTCCATGAAACTAGCAAATGTTTTGCACTAGAATGATCAGTTGTGGGTTGAGCTCAAAATCATTTGCTCCGATGAGAGACACATTAATATCCCTTTATAGAAATCAGGAGTGGGGGTGGTGTATGAGTCCAGGGTTCTTCTAGGTTGTTAATTTCCATTCGAATTCATGGTGGATTCTTCCCTGTTTCTGCACACAAAAACATAAAAGAAAAGAAAAAAGGAAAATCTATATGTCAGAGTGTAAAGAATTTCCAGTGAGATATCCTATGTAAAAAGAAATAAAACAAAACAAAGCAAGCTATGAACTAAAAATTTTCAAAAATAAGATTAAAAAAAGAAAAAAATTGGACCAAAATTTTCAAAAAATAAGAAAGAACAATAACCTAAAATTTTTGAAAACTAAACAAAGAAAAGTAATAAAAAGAAAAATTTTCGAAAAACTTGGAAAGGAAAAATCACAAACAGGACACCAAACTTAAAATCGAAAAAAAGACCTAATTCGAAATTTAAAAGAAAAATAAACAATTAAAACTAAAAAAATACCTAATCTAAGTAATCAGACAACAGGTAGTTGTCAATCACCATCAGTCTCCGACAACGGCGCCAAAAATATAGTGCAGAATTTAAGATATCCACAACTAAATCGGCAAGAGCACCGAGTCGTTCAAGTAATAAATCAGGTAAGTGAGGGTCAATTCCACGAGAACCGAGGAACTGAGCAACAATAGTCAACTGATTGGCTTAGTTAGGCAAATGGAAGAATTGATGTTGTGGTTTTCAAAAAGCATTAACAATAAATCAGAGAGTAAAGTAAGCAAATAATGAGTTTGGTGTGAAAACAGTGAGAGAAAACAGTTAAGGTGTCAGAGATATTTACTTTTCCGGATTAAGTTTTATTTCCATCTATTTTAATAATGCAAGATTCATTTCATCGAAAACTGTAAATGATTAAACTCTAATGTCTTAGTAATTTAGTCTTCTCTAACCTTCATCAACCGCCACCGTCGTGGTTACTAATTCCGATTAGAGGGTTTAAGTTCAAAACTAGTTTATGGCCACAAAAACCCTGATTACCAAAGCTAACAGGATTATATGTCACATATCCCAATTAGTTCATATAATTAACAATGTAGGAGAAATTTACTTTCAAGCTGTTGTTCAGGTGAGAGACCTCTTCTAAGGATCACAAGAGCGCATATAAAATAAGGGTCATACTTTTGTTCCACCCAAATTCATAAAATTAAGAACAAAAGTAATCCTTGAAACTGAATCAATACATTAATTAAAATAAAAAAGCAATAGTCTTAATCCATAGAAGATAAATAGAGCTCCTAACCTTAACCAAAGAGGTTTAGTGGCTCATGACTTACAGAGAAAACTAGGGTTTTGAAAAGTATGCCAAAAACTAAAGGGGTTCCGACTCTCCATAATGGAGAATCTTTTCCCTTTTTTATCTAACCTAATTTGACTTGAAAATAAATTAAAATATTAAATCCTAAAACTAAAAGATATTGTTTGTAAATAAAAATTACAAATATAAAATAGAGGACAACTGATAAAAGCTAAGTCCAACTAGAGATGATTCAAGAGTGGGCCTTCAATTCGAATCAGGCTTGCTGGTGCTAAACGCCAGTTGGGCTTTAACGCCCATAAAGGGGCAGAGGCATTCTGTTTGTGGCGTGTGGCGCTAAACGCCAGCTTGGCGTTTAGCGCCCAAGGGGGTGCTGCCAACTTCTCTATTTCTACTCAAAATTCTGCCAATTTTTTTTTAATTTCACCTGAAATCATAAAAATACTAAAACAACTCAAAGTAGCATCCAAAGATGATTTTTGCGCTAAAATAATATAAGACTTAATAAATTTTAACTAAAAAAACTATAAAATACATGAAAAAAGGGTACAAGAATCTCACGCATCAGTACCTCCAAAAGAAGGTGAGACGACACTCTCCATTGAGATAATGGTACCATGATTTGTTGATTTTTCTTCTTGGGAATGCGCAATGAGAGACCGATCTGTGAGATGCCAAGCGAATTTTGTGTCGGGTTCGACATAATCACCAACACGTAAGCTCATGACCAATAGGACAGGCATGCATCATGTACATCTCTTTGCTATTGTTTAGGTGTGCATAGTTGATTTAGTTTGCCTTGATAATTTGTGTAACAGCTAATTGTACTACTTATCGTAATTGCTCTCTATGTGTGTGATTGTTTGATTACTTGTGATTGTGATTTGTTGGTTCAGATTATAGTGAGTTGAATGTTGGTTGATTATATTTTGGACTGGAGACCATAGTTGATTATATTTTGGGTCGGAGGCCGTGGTTGATTATGTTTTTGGGCCGGAGGATGAGATTGGATGAATTATTAGTAAGTTCAATTAGATAAATTTTTTTGGTATGTAGTGAAATGGTATGGGATATTATTGAGATTTGAAATTCTTATAGTTCAATATGAATTTGGATTTTTAGATAATTAATTATTGTCGTTCAAAAAGTTCATAAAACGAGCGATGATCACTGCGGTTGAAAACAACTTTCTTTTTATATATCCTCTTATGACAATTTTATAGCTACTCTAATAAGACCGTGCAGTTAGGTTCTCACCCCCTGCATCCCTATGTTTTTCAAGAACGAACGAGAAAGTCTATGAAGATTTTGCTAAGTTTTTAGTTGTGCTGTATATGTTTTAGATATCTTAGTTATTATTTTTTCCTCATCATTATTATTATATTTTTGTAAAGAGGGATAGGAATCGTGATTATAATGATGTATATGTATTTAATATTTGTAAGTTCCTTGTACGAAGAATCTTTGTATTTATATATGTACATGTGAAGTGCTGTGATCGATTTGTATGTATGTATGTTTGTCAAAAGGAAAGAAAAGTATTTTCGATTTTTCAAAGAAACTCTTTGCGTTTTTCAGCTAAAGGCTCCTACTATGTAAAGGTATATATCAAAGTTGTCGTAATATCCTCACTATCAGAGTGGCATAATCGAAAGCGTGATATTCTAGTAGTAAGGGTGTTTCACGTTTCATATTTGAAGTGTTGGTGACTTAGTGTGCATTTTATAGGCAGAAATGATCAATCATGGCATTAACTATCACATAATTAACAGTACACACCATCACTTCCGTTAAGTGTAACCGAGAGACTTGACGGTGAGATCACATTGATGTCATTTTAAACGTTTTGAGATAAAAATAAGACGATTTAAATGTTAAATATCAAAATCATGGTTATCAGAACTCAACTGGTGAACGAACCGATTAGACTAGTAGTTCATTAATCTATTGGTTCAATCGATAAATTATTGGTTAAACCAGTTGATTTGATCCTGCATAAAATAAAAAATAAAAAAGCTAAAAACTTAAAATTAAAATTTGAAATACATATATATCTTTTTTAATATTTAAGAATAATCAAATCTCAAATTCTAGAAAAAATCAAATACAAAAATAGACATAAATTTTTAGTAAAGTTTATATTTTTATTTCAAGTGAGTTTGATCGATTTTTAACCTTAAACAGTCAGAAAATTAAATCAAACTGGATAAAGTCTAATTCACTAATTTTCAAATCGAATCGGCCGATTCAGTTCAATTTTTATAATTATGATCAATATAAGATTCACTTGAAATATAAGAAACTAAAATAATATTTTATTCTATATATAAATAAAATAAAATTTAATTTTAGTATAAAATATTGAAGTAAACAAAAAAAAAGAGTGATGTGACTACTTTTATATATATATATATATATATATATATATATGGGACGGTTCTAGGTACAGTGGTGTGGGGCAAGTGCCCCCACTACGATTTAAAATTTTTTTGAGTACTATATGATAATAATATTTATTTGCCCCTATTAGATTATTAAATTTGACCCCACAATAATTTTTTACTCAACTTTTGATACTTAATCGTCAATTTAAAAATTTTATATTAAAAATTCGTTAAAATGATTAATTCTCAAATTTAAACGAAATTAGTATTCTTTTTTAAAAATCAACTCAAAAGAATATTATTTATCTTCTTTTTAAATTAGTTTTAATTTTTTGCATAACAACTGTATTAATTGGAATAACTTTTTTAACTATAAATATCAATAAGAGTCGACTTCTAATTGCGTTGGGAAGTGAATTTCTAAATAATTATTTAGTAATATATATAAAAAGAGAGAAATTTTGATGGTAGTGTTAAGAGAAAAATTATTTAATTTTTTAAAATATAAAACTTAAACCAATAAAATTTTAAATTATATATTATTATTTAAATTACTATTTTAGTATTGTAATTTATATATTAGATATTTTGAAGGCTAATCATATTTTACAATAATAAAATATAATCATATTAATAATCATGTTATATGTACATAAAAAATAATTATTTGTATAAAATATATATTAAAATATAAAATACATATTAAAAATAAGTTAAATAATATATATTTATACACATATATATAATGGTTAGTAGATAATTTAATATTTAATTTTTTATATATACATATTATTTTTATTATAAAAATTATTATGATGGTATATAAATTTTGTCCCCACTATTAAAATTTTTTGGATTCGTCACTATATATATATATATATATTGAAAACTAAAAAGTATATTAAAAAAATTAAAATCGAATAATTTAAGAAATTATGCAATATATAACAAGATATTAAAAACTAGAAGTATATCCACTTAAAAAGATACACGCGCATGAGAATGGATTAATCTCGTGAGGTTAATTATTCTAAGGGATTTGGAAATTTTGCAAGGTGTCGTTCTAAATATGGTTTAATACCATAGACCATATTTATCAAACACTGCCTTACTGAGGGCTCTCGTTTGAAAAATTTTAGAAATAATTGTTTTTAATTTTTAATTTATAAAAAATAATAATATTAATATTTTGGTATAATTTTTAAAATTAAATTATAATTTTTTAAGAAACTATTTAAGAATTTATAGAGAAAAGAAATAACTTTTTTTATAATATTTTTATTTTTCATCACATTTTTATAAAATAAGTACTTTTAGAGTTAAAAATCTAAACATAAAATATTTGTAACAGAGTCATTTATTATTTAAATTATTTTATAAAAAAAACTTAATTAAGTTAATTACCTAAATTAGACCTCTCAGTCAGTAGAATAAAAAAATTGGGCCATCAAATTAAGTTGGATCATTATTTAAATCAATTAAGCAATTAATTTAGTCAAATTTAATTAAATTTGGTAAAAACGGTTAAAATCAGATAAATCAACTCGATCAAATATAGTAACATTCGATCAAATTAATTTTTAAATTATTATTTGTTATACATGATGCTTTTTTATTAAATATATTATATAAATAAAATTAAATTATATTTACAAATAAAAAATATTAATTATAATATATTTTCTATGTCTATAATTATAATTTTTATTTTTTTATAAATAATTGAAGAGTATAATAAATATAAACTAATTAATGAATTATTAATATCTAAAAATAATAGTTAATTTAATACAAAATAAAATTAAAAAATATTTATTATGAAAATAAGAAAGTAATTTGATTCTGATACCTATACTTAATAGTTAATAGTCCAATTTGTTTTCATTTGTGGCAACAAATTTTGTTTTAAACAATACTACATTACTAATAGAATTTATCATTATTTACTAATATTGGTCAATACAGATATTTTTATACTAAATTTTTTAATTTTAAATTTAAATTTTAATAGTATAAAAATAAAATATTAGCATAAAATATTAACTAATATTAATAAAAAGTATTGATTTCTTAACAATTTTCTTTTGTTTTTCGGATAAACTACTCAACTAGTATTCGAAAGTTTAAATAGCTAACAAAAATAATAAGTTATGAATACAAATAAATTCACGAAATATTTAAAAAGTAAAAAAATAATCAGATATTAAATATAATTCTCAAAAAACTTTAAGAATTAGATTTTGATATGATCTTTTTAAATATTATTAAAAAATTAAGATATTTTTATTTTTAAAATTTGATAATTTTATATAGCGTAAATATTTTTAATATTATTTTTTGTGAATGACTGAAACATTTTTTAAAAAATTTAAAATCCTAGAGATCAAATATTACTATGATCTTTTGTATATATTTTTTAAATAATTATCCAAATCATTTTATAAAAATTCAAATCAAACATGCAAATCATTTACTAAATATAAAAATTATTTGTCACTTATAAAAATATTATGATAATTTTTTTATTATATTTTTAAATTATTCAAAAAAATTATTTACTATTCGTATCTTTTAAGATTCTTTTTTTTAAACGATAAAAAAACCTCGAATACCATTTAATTTTTTGAATAAATGACCATTTGTACCCATGAGAGATGAAAACGCTGACATTTGTACCCATAAAAGCTCGAAACTAATCTTGTACCCATGATAGATGCTGTCCGTGTGACAAAAGTGCCCTGGCTTGGATCTGAGCTTGGTTCGTGGGTTTCCGAACCTACGTGGCACTCCCAACCTCCTCCCTCCCAATCTGAGCCAACCATTTACCATCTTCATCTTCATCTTCTTCACCATCACCATCACCATCACCATAACCTCCATCACCATCACTCAGCACCGCCACAGCCACCTCCCTTCACCACAACCTCCGGCGACAAAAACACATGACATACACACTAACACTAACAGAGGAAATAAGAGAGCAAGGAGGAAGAGAGCAGAGAAACGAGAGATTCAGAGAGTGAGGAGAGAGCACGAGAAGAGATCCGAGAGAGGGGGTATCGCGCCGTCACCAGCCACCGTCGCGCACCACCACCGTCGCGAGCCAGAGACGCCGCAAGGGGGAAGAGGAGCCGTCGTGCTCCGCCACTGTCCAGCCACCATCGAGCTAGGGCCGTCATCGCGCCTCACTATGCGTCACTGTCGAGCTTCGAAAAGGGAGAGAAAGTGCGCGAAGATGAGAGAGAGAGGGAAAGCCGATCCTGTCACCACTGCCACACCCAGTCGCCGTCATCATCACGGGAGCTCGTTGTCGTCACTAGCGGGAGTCGCCGCCGCTGTTGCCGAAACCACTGTCTCCGTTTGTTGCTCAGCCTTGTCTCTGTTTCTGATTCCTCTCTTGTGTGCTGAAATCGCTGCTGCTGTGGTGGTGGCCGTGGGGTTGTTTGTGCTTAAACGAAGCTAATACTGCTGCCGCTTCATTCCTCTGTTCTTTTCAAGTTTTAGTAAGTTATCCTTATTCCAAAACTCTCATTGTTACCGTTCTATTTTCATGGTTGATTGAGAATTTTGAGACATTATTGCATTAGGGTTATGTCAATACCTTTGTAAGTTGTTCGATGGCATTGTTGTTGCGGGAAGCTGTTGGTGCGGCTAATGCCGCTACTGCTGCTGATTCGATTTAAAGTCGTTGTCGCCGGAGGTTGTGGTGAAGGGAGGTGGCTGTGACGGTGCTGAGGTGATGGTGATGGAGGTTATGGAGGTTATGGTGATGGTGATGGTGAAGAAGATGAAGATGAAGATGATGATGGTGAATGGTTGGCTCAGATTGGGGGGGAGGAGGTTAGGAGTGCCACGTAGGTTCGGAAACCCACGAACCAAGCTCAGATCCAAGCCAGGGCACTTTTGTCACACGGACAGCATCTATCATGGGTACAAGATTAGTTTCGAGCTTTCATGGGTACAAATGTCAGCGTTTTCATCTTTCATGGGTACAAATGGTCATTTATTCTAATTTTTTTAACGTGTGGGTGCACTCTTAATATGTTATATTCTTTGAGGGGCTGAATACGAATTATCTAAAAAGACTTGTAGTTAATATTAGCACTCTTGTTAAAAATATTATAACTAATAGTATTGTTATACATGCGATATCACAATAAGTATAATTTAAACATTATGTTTTCTCTATAAATGTCTAGATGATCATGGTCAATTTTATTAAATTTTGCACGTAGTTTAACTCTATATATATATATATATATATTTTAATAATTTTTTAAAAGTGTCTTTTTTGGACTATAATATGTAGTAAACAAGTAAAAAAAAATTAACTGACTAGCTCGCGAAAAGCCAGTTCATAGTTGCATTGCAACTTGCAACTCCCACAGGCCAGCTAAAGTCTAGCCACACAAGACCCATCACCATATTTTTTATTCTCTTCTCAGTAGGTTAACGGAACAATGAATTCCTTCTTCACTATACTTTACTAAAAAGAAATGTCCACCTGTAAAATCTCTCCAAGATCCCAACCTTCCAAATAATTTGTTATAAATTTTAACGCTCAAAAAATATTGGAACAGCAGTGTACCACTAAGTATACTGGTATATGTAAAATTCTTCCAATGATATTACTAGCTACTCCCTACTCATACGTTAGGCTTTTATATGTTGTTATTTAAAAAATAAAATAAAATGAAAAAAGAAGGTGTCACGTGCAGCAAACGGGTAGACATGGGCTTTTGGACCGACATGTGCATAACCTCACCCTTACGGCCCTTTGCCTATAGTTACCCAACTTTTCTGTTATTCTTTTTTCTTTTTATATTTTGAGTGGGGAAGACACTATTTAATTCATGAAGGAGGAACCGCTGACCATACCTTTAACAGAAAACGTGTACGGCTCTGATTCTTCCAGAAAGCAGAATATCATTGGCTGCTGTCACATCAAACCATATCATCTTTTATTATTGGTACACGTCTCCAAGTCGGCAGTCTCCTACTTTCCATTATCGTCTCCTTCTCCTAATATTATATTTTTCATTACTTCCAAATCATATTTTAATCATGATTGAAACAAAAACATTTGATGAATCTCTGTTATTTTTCCTGTATGCGATTATTTTAATATATTTTTTTATAAAAATATTATTTACACATTAAAATTAATTATTATATATTTCTGTATAAATATATATTTTAACTTTTTAATATATATTTTTTTATTTTAATATATTTTATATTAATAATTAATTTTAATATACATTTAATATAGTCAATTATTTTTAACATTATTTATCTCAATGTTAGCAACACTATAAGGTGATAATATTTATAAGGATTAAAAACTTAAAATATTTCAAAGAACGAAAAATAAAAGTAAACCGTGCAATTAAGACTTAAAGAGACATTTGCCTAGCTAATTTTTATGTTTAATAGTACTTTTTGTTTTCCTGTAAAATTGTGTCAAAATAAGAATAAATAAACCCATAGAGAGAGACAGAGGACTGTATTGTTTGTGGTAATTTTTATGATTTATTTTAGAAAAAATTTTAAATATTAAAATAACATTTTCTTTTCTTTTATTTGTGAAATATACATTTTTTTTATAATTTTTTAAAAAATTTTTCTTTAACTCATTTTAAAATTTTTGTATTAACTAATGTCAATTTTATCTATTTTTTCTTATAAAAATATCCTTTAATAAAAATTTTATTTTTTGTAATTAAATTTTGTATACCAAAATATCTTTTAATAAATTATTTTTTTAGTGATTAAATTATATTTTTATCAAAATATCTTTTAAATTTTTTTGTAATGATTAAATTATTTTTTTATTAAGATACCTTTTAATATTATTTTTCTAGTGATTAAATTGTGATATTAATGTATATTATTTTAATATTAAATTAAACAATTCTTCTCTGTAAAACTAATAGAAAAATATAAAAAATATTAAACCAAACTTGTGAAATCATGTTTTATAATATGTATTTATATCATGAGATTAATAGTAAAATATATAAAAAAAAATTGTTGTTGAAGAAAATTTCGCTAAAATTATAATTTAGTAACTAAAAAATTATTGAAAGGTATCATTGAAAAACATTTTAAAAGATATTTTGGTAAAAATACAATCTAGTCGCTAGAAAAATAATTTGTTAAAAGATATTTTGATAAACAAAGTTTAATTGAAAAATTTAAATTTTTGCTAAAGAATATTTTTTGTAAAAAATAATTTATTTTTTTTAAAATAAATAAATTTAACGATAATTAATACAAAAAAATTAAAATAAATTAAAATAATTTTTTTAAAAATTATAAAAAAAATATATTTTATAAATAAAAAAATATATATTATTTCAGCAATTTTTTAAGAGAAGGGAGTAAAATTTTTTTTTGTATTTTATGTTAATAAAAAGTAAAAACTGCAAAGAGACAGGCGTGCTTGATTTGACTTCCATAGCATTGGTTTACGGAACCAAAGCTGAAAAACAACAATTAGTCGTTTTCATTGTTTGTAAAAATAATAAGTTTAAGATTTGATGCCAACTTTACAATAATATTTACTATTTAGAAATGAAAAAGTCTAGGGAGCCAATGGCCTAAGCGTACAATGTGTACAATGGAGGTTTAAGAAGTATTAGAGATATGACCATTAGTGTTACATTGTCCTGTCAGGTTATGTTTTTGGGATGAGTGGTTTCAGATATGGTATTAGAGTTCTAGATTCGAAAGGTCAAGAGTTCGATCCTTGGTGAACCCCAAAATTAGTTTAATTTTTTATTGAGATGTTTATTATCCTTGGTATCCGGATGGTTATCCTTGGTATCGGATGGTTATTCTAGCTAGTATGGTGATGTTCATTTTATTCATGGACCAAAAATTTAGCCCATTGTACACATTGTACACTTAAGCCATTGGCTCCCTAGCACTACCCTTTAGAAATTAATGAGTGTGTTCCCAAAACTTTTTAAAACAAGAGAAAAATAAAATAAAGCAAATAAATAAATAACGAAAGAAATAGTAGAATTAGATTTGTAGTAGTAGTGGTTTGTGAAAGGAGCACACAAATTTTGATGCGATGGAAGGTGTGAGAGTGTGTGTTTTGAGGCGAGTGGTGTCCTGAAAACTGAAAAGCGAAAACGAAAAAGGAGTGTGAACAGACGACATTGGACACTTGGCACATCCACCACGCCTCTCTTACGCAGCCAACCAACCCCTCCTTTTCTTCCCCCAAAAACATTACCAGATCAGGAATACCCCCTAAAATTAATACAAAAATTAAATACTACAGGTAAAATGCACTCTACTCTTCCCTTTCTTTTTATTCATTGTTCTTCCACTTTCTTACCATAAATAACTAGAAATGTAAATTTATCAGTCTTGTCTCAGTCTGAACGCGAGCTCTAATCGGAACTACTTAGTTGAACCGTGTTTATCAGTAGTAGCATATTGTTGCATACACTACCCTAATCAGAGTTTTCCGCTGCACATTAGCTAATTAGTGTTAACTAGGATTAGGACAACAAAAATGTCAAAGTTTTTGATACACTCATTACATTCAACTTTTTGCTTTTAATTTTATTTCTCTGTCTTCCCCTGTTTTAGGGTCTTGTCTTTTTTTTTTTCTTTTTTTTTAATTAATTCTATCTGATTCCTTTAGCCTCAGCGTAAATAACTTGGTTCTGGTCTCCGGTGAATAATTGTTTTTTTGTAGATAATTACAAACCAGTTTTTGTCAGTTTATTCCAGATTATTAAAGACTGAGGGTTGACAGATTTGAGCTCTTTGGTATTGAATCAATTTTCCGATTCTTGTTTTCTTCAGCTTTCATTGAATCACCACCAAACAATAGGCAAACATGAACTTCAAGAATTTCGGCAACGATCCTGGCCCTGCTGCCGGAGGAAGCGGAGATGCTGGTGGGAGACCGCCGGGGAATTTCCCCCTGACACGGCAACCTTCCGTGTACAATCTGACGTTCGATGAGTTCATGAACACCATGGGAGGTTCAGGAAAGGACTTCGGCTCCATGAACATGGATGAACTTCTTAAAAACATATGGACCGCCGAAGAGGTTCAAACTATGGCGTCTGCCACGGGTGTCGGTGGAGAACCGGGCTCCGCAGGCTTCGGCGGTGCCGGCATCAACAATTTGCAGAGGCAGGGATCCTTGACGCTCCCACGAACCCTGAGTCAGAAGACAGTGGACGAGGTCTGGAAAGACATTTCGAAGGAGTACGGCGGAGGGTCGACCGGTGGCGGCGGCGGCGGGCCGAATCCCGCGCAGACGACGCAGCGGCAGCCGACGTTGAAAGAGATCACGCTGGAGGAGTTCTTGGTGAGAGCAGGTGTTGTTAGAGAAGACGCGCAATTGGCAGCTGCTGGGAAAGCAAACGACAGCGTTTTTGTTGATTTGTCTCGTGGTGGAGGGAATAGTGGCGGTTTAGGAGTAGGGTTTCAGCAATTGAACAAGGTACCAGGGTTGATGGGTGATAGTGTTGGTGTGAACAACAATGATCCTCTGGTTGGTCTTCAGCCAAGAACAAATTTGCCTGTGAATGTTAATGGGGTTAGGTCTTCCAATCAGCAGATGCAGATCCAGAATTCACAGTCCCCTCATCAGCATCAGTCTCAGATATTCCCCAAACAAGCTCCTATGAGCTATGCTATGCCTCTTGTGCAAGGTGGAGGAGGAGGGATGGGGATGGTTGGTTTGTCACCTGGGCCTGTTCATGTTGCTACTGGCTCGCCGGCTAGCCAGATTTCCAATGATAAGATGGCAAAGAGCAATGGAGATACTTCTTCGGTTTCTCCGGTGCCGTATGTATTTAACGGTGGCCTCAGGGGACGGAAGAGCGGTGGAGCAGTTGAAAAGGTGATTGAGAGGAGGCAGAGGAGAATGATCAAGAACAGAGAGTCGGCAGCTAGGTCCCGCGCTCGAAAGCAGGTAAGCTATTGTTTTCATACCTCTTCGGTGCCGTGTGATTATCATTCTTATCCTGGGTATAGTCATTTACAACTATTTGCCTTTCCTCATTCAAGTTCACTTTTTAGCCCCCAACCTCCTGGGCTTCACCTACTGTTGCTACAAGAACTGACTACCTGCTAGTAACCATAACAAAATAAGAGTTGCAGAAACCTCAATCAATAACATATAGATAATTTGATATGCTAGGGTTTAGTGATATATGGAATCATCTTCTTTAATATACATGTGATGAAGTTTTGCACCGTGTTAATTGCTTTTCTTATAGTATAATAGTAATTGTAAACAAAAACTATCTATTAACGTCTGAAATGAGCCACCAAATCAGTTATCATGTATATGTATGCATATATTATATATGTTTTATACATATTTTTTAATAGAGTAATTAATTATTAAATCAAAGCTTTCAGAAATACAAAAAAAAAAAGCTTTTTTACTTTTATTCTTATTCTATTATAAATGTGAATCTAGTTTGACTATATTATTTATGAAATTTGATTATAAAGATAGAAATATAGTTTGTCAAAAATAATGTAACTATGAAACTACTACGTAATTTTTATACGAGTGGCTGACCAGGGATAATTTCTAGCTTAGTAGCATGACCCAATAGTAATACTGCCAAGAATTTGACATTCTGCTTTCATTCTCTATGAACATGCTGTATATATGTACCATGAAAGATAAGCAGAAGAATGGTAATGTGATAGACATGAAGAAAGGTGAAAGATTTTGAGAAGTCATGAGAAGGTGTAAGAATTCCAGGTTATTTACAAGGTAGTATGGAATAGTCGATTCAGTGAATAAAGTAACAGTTGCATTATAATGAAATCCATGAGAGCACATGTATATATCTTAAGTAAATGTGGTTTCACTTGTAAGTAGATTTGAGTGGGACCATATAATGTGGTAAGGGAGCCAGCATGGCCGAAAATCTTAGAGATAGCTGCTGTAAGTTCATATTCTCATTTTTATTTTCACTTATTTTAGGCTTATACCATGGAATTAGAAGCAGAAGTTCAAAAGTTGAAAGAGGAGAACCAAGAACTTCAGAAAAAGCAGGTAATTTTCGCTATTAAAATTTGTCAGTTATTAGATTTAGATGCATATGCACATAAATTTAGGGATTATGTTTGTTATGTTGAAATATCACCTGATCGATTATTATTTGGATACTGCAGGAAGAAATCATGGAAATTCAGAAAAATCAAGTAAGTTAAGCTCTGGTTTTTTGTCTGTCTTATATTGGATTATTCTCTCTCCTTTTCCCAAGTTTCTGAATTTTTTTTTTCATTTCATGTAATTGTAATGACATAATAAGGGGCTTACAAAAAAAAAAAAAAAACACTAAATAAGGGCTAGTGAGTCAAGATATCATGCATTGTGGATTTAACTTTCTAGATAGACTGGCCAAGCTATGTCAATCAGCATATATGCTATCTGGTGTACTTGTTTATTGTCATTAACAAAGTATGCTGAATAAGAAAGTGGATTTGGTGCAAACAAAATATGATGAAATAACTGCTTTAAACTAACACCTGATTTTGATTCTTCTATTAATTATGTCATCCCATCGTTTAAGTGTTTTGATTCATTTGTTATTTGATCAATATATAATATAATTTTATATATTTTCTGAAAGGATGGCTTATGCCTCTCTGAGCTTTCTGTCATGACATGTTTGTGCACTCTTATAATTATTTCCTGGATAGTAGTTGAATTTATTTGATTATCCTTTTAGGTAAAGGTAGCAGGGATAATTATCTAATTATTTATCTTATTCCTATCTTAATATCACATGAAACGGTGGAAAAGGAAGAGAGACATTATCGTTGCAATTTTTGGAGGTGAAGACTTACATGATAAATAAAAAATATTAAATGACTAAACTGCCTTAGGATATACGTGTTCACATCTTGTCTATTATTTTTACATGAATACATCATTATGTGAGTAGCCATAGCATTTTATTTGTCAAAGATAGAATTTTTAAGTCTCATCCCAGGTGATTTATGTTGGTTAAATTGACGCCATCACCGTAATTAACTGCTACATCTGGCAATTTCACAGGTTATGGAAATGATGAATTTGCAACAAAACGGCAAGAGAAGATGCTTAAGACGAACACAAACTGGTCCATGGTAGAGTGAAAGATTGGATTATGATCTCACAGTTGAAATCTATGTATATAAAATATAAAAATTGTGTTGTAGATTGAGTCTCTTGTAGATTTAGATTAGCACTTGAAAAGCATGATCTATTGTTTCTCTTATTAAAACATCATGCCCAGTTAGGGAGGTTGAGCACAATACCATCAGAATATGTTTCAGCATGCGTCCAATTTCATGCCATCGTTGGTTACATCATTTTTATTTTCTTTTCTTTTTACGCGCCATTGTTCAGTAGAATCCGAATTTGATTCGGTGAGAGATTGAAGCGTTTGTATTCAATATATGCCTTTCTCGTTTTCGGACTATTATAAGGGTCTGGGTTTTGGTGTTCAATATAGTTGTAAGAGCGCCCATTCTAAACTTTATAGTTTATCCCCTAAAGTGAAAGGCTCATTTTTATTTATCATCCGTCTAATCCGACATTAAATAACCAGATGTCTTCATATTGAAGAATATCATCACATCACTTTCAGTATAACTATCAGTACAGTTGACGATGCAAAGTTTCTCAAATCTCAACAGAGAAATCTCACCTTTTTCAGGGAATCTCAAATTATGATTGGATATGGCAAGGTAAAACCAATAAAAAATACAGCATCCCCTGTCCAATAGAGCTCAGGAGAATACAATCGAATATTAGTCCTGGTGGTAGAATTGAAATCCGTGAAGTTGTAGTTGCTCGCCATTTGCCACTCAATCAGAATAATGATGAACAGCGGAAATATGGAGGGAGGACCAGAAACTTTTTTCTCTTACAGTTACAATGATGTCTCATGGTAATATGGTAGCCTGAATGACATTACATGAGTAAAATATTGGCTTAATTATCCTATCAATTCCTATAATTTTATTAAATGTGTAATTAAGTTTTTATATTTTTAAAAACTTTTATCTGAATTTTGACATTATTTTTAACTTTATAATTACGTATTTCACATCTAAAAAACATTAAAATTAATAGAATATTTCTCTTAAAAAATATATGACCAAAAATCTAATTAGATCCTTAATTGTGGATTCTTTCAATTTGCGAAAAAACATTCTATTAACTTAACGTATTTTACACTGAAAAAGTTCTAATTGCAAAACTAAAAATAATGTAAGGACTCAATTGAAAGCTTTTAAAGTAGAGAAACTTAATTACAAATTTGGTAAAACTATAGAGAGTCACATAGTAATTAAACCTAGAATATTAGCATTTCTACAACACAACTGGGATTGGATTTGATCTTATAGATGATGTTCCTAAATCTCTCGCTCTAATAATCTAGCCAAGAATCTACATCCACTAGGAACAGCTGGAAGTGAACTTCGTGCCCTTCCAGGAGATCATCTTCCTGCGATCCCTTCCTCTAAATGATCTTGCCAGAAAGCTGCCGGTGACAGGCTTACACAAGCCAACATCAACCAAGGTAGTACTACTTGTCCTTTCAGATGTTGGTGATGCATCATCCAAATAATGGTCGAACAACATAGCAAGACAGCGCACTTGATGAGCCAATACATAATTTTGCTGGTCGACTGGTAGCATCTTTAGAATGTGAAGATTGACCTAGAGTAAGAAAATAAATCAAGATAAGCGTTACTAGGATTGATATATCAGATGGTTTCCTCCATATTTCTTCTATTTATATTCTAACTCTTGTTCTGTTGGGTCAAGGATTTTTCTATAAAACATACAAAGCAAATTATGGCTATGCATAGAAATTTATTGTAGTAACACTAACTTTTGTTGAGCCCTAAGTTACTCACCTCTGCTTCCATAGCACGTAGTTCATTGTACCACTCCAATCCATCATTCTGATAATGGTCTCCCCCAGTGGATAGGCAGCGTAGACTTAGTGCAAAAAGTGGAGGCCTTAGAGGATACTCCATACTGATATTGATCTGCCAAAGAAAGGAGGAAGCTGGAAAATGCTAAACTGGTCTTGGGAATGAAATTCAGCAGATAAAAGGAAGGGTTTTGTTTACCTTTGCCTCTAAATTCACATTTGACTCATCTGCACTGAATTTTCTGCTGAGAACAAGGGAAAATTCCTTGACCCCACAGTCCATCCATGACACAGACTTTCTGCCATAATGATACGATTCTATATCTTCATCTTCCTGTTCAATTTGTGCTGGCTCATCAATATCACTTTCAATTTCTTCGAATTTTTTGAAGCTTTGTGACCTAACATTAATCAGTGAAGGTGTGACACTTTTTGAAATTAAGGTAATTTGCTTGGAGTGATCTAACTTAGACATGTTGGGAATCAATGTTGGGAGCTCCCCATCTTCTGTTATACTCTCCAGTTCTTCCTTTGTGGCAACAGAATGTTCAGCTCTATCAATATCCATTGCTTCTGGAGCATGCTCATCTTTATCCATGAGAGCTGGAGTTGAAGCCACGCGAGGTACATCTATGGCTCGTATAGGTGACCAAACATTCAAATTGCACAAAGGAGCGTGCAAAGCCCACGGAACACTCTTACAGGACAAAAAAGGCCATTCAAGCTTTGTCAGAGATTCTAGTTGTTCCCTGTAAGGCAATTGTAAAAAAAATTCCACCATTATAAATTTGAATCTCCGCGATAAGAAGATAACCAGAGATCTCAACAAAAGAATGTAATTTCACTAAATGAACCAAAAGCAATGATATTAGACAAAGGAAACCCACTACTGTAATTCACAAAAGGGGAATACTATGATGATAGTCACAGCAAACAATCTAAGCAAAAGCACAAAAGCAAAATTCCAGTTGATCAAGACTATTGTAATTATCTTCACAAGGGTCCTTCATATTCTAGAACTGTAAACATATTAGACCAGCAACTCACAATAGAGCCAAGTGAGCTTTTCTCCTTGAGCGAATTCTTTGCAGAACTGTCTGTACCCTGTTCTGCTGGCGATATAATGAAAGACCAGATACAACATCATCACTCTTGGCTGCTCCACTATTGTCAGAAGTTCCATGACCAGTATGAAGCAACGGAGACACCTCAGACAGGAAGTCGAGTCCTGCTAGGTGCTGAGCCCATTTGTAAGGACGTGAAGTCCTTTGATTATTGAATGTAGCATCATCCCCAACAAAGAGTTTGGCTGACTACATCACCATCAAAATATAAAAATAAATGGCATGAGTAAAAAACAAATGAAAGATGGAGATAGATAAATGTGAGAGAGAGAGAGAGAGAGAGAGAGAGAGAGAGAGAGAGAGAGGCAGGGGGGGGGGGGTTAAAAAACATGTAAAGAAGGCAGCCTGACCTGGTGAGGAAGCTCGAGCCCTGTATCATTGGGGAATAAATTGCATAAGATGTCATTTTCAGGACCATCATTAGATCCTTCTATTCCAACACATACAATATTCAACTTCACCAAATACTCAAACTTCAGAGTAATGAGTCTTGTAGACTTAGTATCAGATGCCTCATCGTCATACACATGGATAATTACTTTAAGCGGGTGAGCCTGAAATATTCCTGCTTGATCAAGACTCTCCTTGCCTTGAACCCTCCTTGGCCTTTTTCTTCGCCTTTGATCATCTTCTTCTTCATCCGGTGCATCATCTTCCAATTTGGAACTCTCCGTAGCAGAGGAAATACCTGCGCAGTAGAATCTAATGACAGTTAACCATCCAGAGCAAATCTAATTAACAGTAAATATAAATTCGAAAAGGTCTTCAGGACCAAAATATTCATACGATCAAGAAACTACAAGCTATCTGAGGTCCATGCATTTCATAAAAAGCAAATGTTATCCATTTAACTAAGCACTGGAAACATGAACTGAAGACCATTAATAAACATGCATTCAATACTGTCCAGAATGATATCGTTTAAGTGATGGAATGATTTCAAGTTAAATCACCAAAACAAAACCAAAATAGATTTAAAAAAACAGGGAAAAAAGCTATATATAATGTTACAATAATTGATTATAGTCCTGTGTGGATAAAATCAATAATGAATTCCATGCCAAAAAAAAAAACTGCAAGTTACAATATCAACTCCAAATTACCAGTGTCATTGTGAGCTTGTTGACGAGCAAAAGCTTGAGCATCTTTCAGGCTTCCTATAATCTCCAGATCAATGGATTCACCAAAGGCTTCCTTTTGAGCAAACAGCTGTGAATAAATCACATAAAGAGAAGGTGGAAGCAGCTCTGCTGAATGATGCTGCTTCAGTTTCTTAGTATGAAGCACTCCTAGTTGGTTTTGTACAGGTAACGATGCTTTCTTAAGAGACTTAAGATGCGAGGGGAGACTTGTCAGGAACTTCTTTCGGTTTGCTATACTCTCCAGAAGGCTTTTCTTTTTCTGTTCCAGTTTCTCATGAAGTTTGCAGAGCTCTTTGCGCTGATAAAAAATTGCATATATGAAATGAATTATAAGCTTCTCTATTGCTATTCACAAGATTAAAACCCAAAGATAGGAAGATTGCTCAACCAGTCAGGATAGAAGAATGAAAAAGTGAAAGATTCTTTTCAACTTTAACGTGGTACAACTAGAAGCTTGCTAAAATCATTCAATAATCAACACTACAAAATCAGCAACCTCTAGCTTATCAATATAATAATTTTGATAAAAGCAGAGGCACCCAATATGAATGAACTCGAATAAAATCTTGCTATGAGACATCAAACAACAACTATCAGTCTCTCTACTCTCTAGTATTCTTTCTAACGAATATCCAGATGGCCATTCCCTTAAATTACTTCATTATTGAACCCACCTACTTAAATATTGCCAAACACACAGAACAGGTAAGATACGCACCTGGAATAACTCAAAATTGAGCCTCTGAAGCATGAGATTATGAGCAGCGTCATTCGACAAAACAGAGTCCTTGATATCTTTAGGAGCGTCATGGAAGAACTCTTCCTCAGGAACAAGCTCAATGTCAGGATACTTAGACTTGAAATCATTGCAAGCTTTAATCGCCTTAACATAGTGACTCTTCTCGTACATCAGGTTATGAAGCTGCAGCGTCGTTAAGTCCACTGGTGCCTTGGCGCGTTCCGTTTCCGATTTGACACGGTCTTCCTCCGTCAGAATAGACCTATTCGCCTGAAACAAACAGGCGTATTCAAATTTCAATTTTGAATTTGCACCAGAAAAAAAAAACACTTAGAGGAGTGAAGGGGGACCTGGCGGAGAGTAACGAAGTGAAGGAACATCTGAGTAATGAGCTCGCGAAGGAGGTGCTTGGGTTTGGCGTGTTTCTTGATAGAGAGGATTTCGGTGACGATGTTTTCGACGGAGGTCTTGCTGTTCTGCAGCATTTCGTAGGGTGATTCCTCCGGCGTGCGGTTTTGTGAGGAATGCGAAAATCCTTGGTCGTCTTCCTCCACCGCATGTGCTGAAACTTCCTCTATCTCACCATCTTCCATTATTTTCGAATCAAATCAACGCTTCTCCCTTCCCTCTCTTCTCTTCTTCTGTGACTGACGAATCAAACACCAAAATCTTACTTCTTCACTTCACTTCTGCTTATTACACTCAATTCCCCTCAAGGCCTCAACCCTTCCCAGTTCCTATCAAGGTTGCGGGAACAGGACCAGTCAGTGAATTGGTGAAGTGACTGGTTCAATGGTTCAACCAAAGTCGAACCATAGTTGAACCAATTTAATTAAATATAAAATAAAATTATTAAAAATTTAATATAAAATTTAAAATATTTAAATTTAATAATTTCTAGGTTAATAAAAATCAAAATTTTACAATTTCACATAATAATTTGTCTATAATTTATCATTAAAAGTTCACAAACAAGTTCAAAGTTTACGACTAAAGAAAATCAAGGCAGTAATAAGACATCAATTATTAACAAATCAATAAGAACAGCTATGTAGTAATTATTAGGTAACAAAAACAGTGAGCAAGAATGCAAAACAAAGCACAATAACAATTAAACTGAAAAAACAGCATAGCAATATGCCAAAAACATAACAAAACTGAGCAATTGAATAAAACTAAAGAAGCAAGAATAACTTTCCACAGTTCTACAACACAGCACCTGAGGAACCATTAACAAAATGTGTTGTCAAAGTGGCATACACTGTGAGATAGGGTGCAGAGCAATTAAAGCATTGTATGAATTAAAATTAGCCGAAGCTTGGTTCTTTCATTTAAGTTTCTCAATCTTCATGTATATTACACATTAGCAACAGGACTTCTAACCTTGATCAAACAATATCAGTTCCAGATATAACAACAGAAGATAATCATCCATGATAGGAAACCGCTACACATTCTTTTAATTACAATTTTTTTCTCTTAACTGATATGTAAAAAGCTTCCATTTCAAGTGGACATATCAATTTTCTAGGACAAGATTCTGCGGCCCACCTCAATTTGAACAGGATGAAAAGAAATCAGTGTAGTCTCCAATTGGAACGGGAAGAAGCAATTCCACAGCACAGTAAGAAACAAGAACACAACAAAACTGAACAATTAAATAAAACTAAACAAAAAAAACAATAAAGAAGCATGAACAACCTTCCACAGTTCCACAACACAGCAGTTGAGCAATCATCAACAAAATGTATTCTCAAAACTCAAAATCGGAAAAAGAGATAATCGTGTACCTAACAGAGGCGAGCAAAGCTGGAGGGAGAAATAAGGGCTGGAGGCGACCAAGGCTAAGCTCGGTGGAGGGACAAATCGCGGCAGGAGGCGAGACTGGAGGTGGCACGGCAGAGGGAGAAATCGAGGCTTCAGGAGGGCGATGGCAGAGCAGCGGGGGACGGGGTTGGCTAGAGAAGAGAGAGACGCCGCCGGATGGAGCAGCGGAGGTAGCTGCGATTGGAAAACAGAGAGACAACAGAGGCTGGAGCAGAAGACGACGACTGCGACACGCTCTGTCTGTCACATTGCCGGCGGCGACGACACCCTCTGGCGGAGGAGAGGAGTTCAGCGATGGAGAAGGTGGCCGCTACTAGGGATGCTATGAGGGCGAACTGAATCTGTGAACTGTTGAATCATGTATGGGTTTAGGATTAGTCACCGAGTGAGAGAACTTTTTTTTTTCAATTAAACGACGACATTTTATGCTTGAGCTCCAAAACCGGTCATTCTAAAAAAACCGACTGGTTCAACCGATTTACTAGTTAACCATCAACATATTCTTTCACCTATTTTTTGCCAAATGGTTTTTAAAATTAATTGAATCAGTCAAAAGACAGGTTTTTAAAATTATAGTTCCCATTCGACCATTTCAGCTCCGGTTTTTTAATAATTATTAAAAATATTTATTTATCTTATTCTTACAAAATAAAAATATTTTTATTAAAAATATAAAAAATTTAAATTTTTAATTCTTTTATTTTATATTTATTAAATAAAAATATTTAAAATCCTCAATTTATGGACGTCGAAGCTTTACGTTCAAATCCTCTGAAGTCAAAACGCAGCCTTCACAATTGAAGAAATTAAGTACACTGTCAATATTCAAAGGCTTCAACTTAGGACTATATACCCTGAAACCGACATGCAATTGTTTGACATAAAGATTCGAATCAACCTTGACCACTTCAGGTTTTCCTTCGTCTATCCATAAAAAGATACTTTGATGCACAGTAGATGGTACAGCCTCAACTGCATGGATCCAATTACACCCCAACAAGGCATTATAGCTAGCCTTTGATGACACCACCACGAAGACAGTGTTTCGATCCGAGGACCCAACTTTCACTCCAAGGGTTACTAGTCCTCTCGCAGGAGTAGAAACTCCACTATAATCAGTCACAGAGATATTAGTCAGAATTAAATTATCAGGATGCTTTCCCACTTTCATCAGCATCCTCTCCGGCAACAAACTAATTGCCACTCCTCCATCGACCAAAACCTTGTTCACTTTAATTCCATTCATCACAGCGGTGACATAAAAAGGACAGAGATGAGATTTTTGCTTTCCAGAAACTCTCTGGAAGTAACCTGGCTCATCCCTATATCAAATGAATGAGAAAGCCTCCTCATCATCCACATCATAATCCTCATTAGGGTTCCCCTCGTACTCTCCCAAGTACTCAGTCAAAATTATCGAAATAATACTCACCATTTTGTCATTACCCTCTTCGAAATACTCTTCATCCAAATCAGCCTCTTTCTCCTTAGCAGCTTCTTGAGCGATTACCATAGCCTTGCCTTTTCAAGTTTAGCAAGGGATGGGATTTTCTTCGAATATGTCTTTCCATCAGCAGAAAATACTACCCTCGAATTCACAGAAGGGGTTTCCCCTTGAATTTGTCACCTTGAGACACCTTTGGTAACTGGCGCCCATTTCTTCTTCTTCCCCTTTGATTCCCTCTGGCTCGGCCATGGAAATAAGGGTGATGACCTCAAGGGGGTCCATGAGGACCCCACTGTGGATTGCGCCTATAATGAGCATTCCTGTTGTGAAATTTCTGACAATTTTGAATCTACTGCACTCCCAGGCTGTGAACAACTCAAAGATGTAGCAGCATTTCTTTGAGGGCCTCCAGAACTTTGTCCTTCTACTCTTCGAATTGGATGCTTCTGTCGAGCGTGCTCCTCTTTATGAGCCAATTGCTTTTTCATTTTCTCATTCTCAAAGATTGTTGTAGTTTCAGCATTGAAAACAGCATTACATCAAGGACACAAAGATACGTCCCGATCCTTTAATTTTTGCTGCATCAAAAATTCTGGCAATCTAACTCCTTCACCAGGGTGACTGATCGAACATTAGTTTCGAAGTCTCCCAAAGCCATATCACATCCCAACCATATTTACGCCAAAATATGGTTCAGCAAAACTGGCTCCACTATTGAGGGGATCAGAATCAACTTTCATTTCTTTCTTTGCATTATCGAATTTCAACCGACCCTCCATAATCGCCTCTTGTATCAGGTCCCTGAAATGGACATAATTGTTAGTCGAATGGCTAGTTGTTTGATGAAACTTACAATAAGATTTCTCTTTTAAATCTTTTACTGAAAGCAACATTCTGCCTTCAGGTAAAACTAATTGTTTATCTCTAAGCAACATATCAAATATTTGATCCGATTTTGAAATTCCAAAATTGTATTTCTTTCCACTCTTATGTTTTTAATCACTCGATTTATCACTACTCGAGATTTTCTTGAGTAAAGAACAAACATAAGGTGGTCCTTTTTTAAGTTCAACCAAATCGATTTCTGTTTCTAAACTGGATTCTTCACCTGTAGAATCCATTGCTACATAAGAAACTTTTTTCTTTTCGAGGAAAAGATTTACTTATCAACTTTCTCTCATCACTCTTATACTTCTCTTTTTCTTTCTTAAGAATTTCAACCTGACGTACTCTTTCATCCATATGTGCCAAATCAGGTATATGAACATTAAGCAACTTCTGACGCATATAAAATCCTACTGCCACAATTGCTATTTTCATTACTTCACTTTCAGGAAGAGACACGTAGCATCGACTTCTAGCATTTTCGAAACGGATCATATAATCATCAATAGTTTCACCATCTTCACATTTCAAAGCCACTAAGCCAGTAATTGCCATGTTCAGTTCTCCCCGATAAAATTGGGCATGAAAAGTATTTTCTAACTGTGCCCATGTTGTTATCAAATTTGGTCTAAGATTTGAAAACCGAGTAAATACATTCTTTATTAACGAAGAAGGAAACAACTTCATTTTCAAATTTTCTTCATTTGCCAAGTTTCCAATCTCGACCAAATATAGAGAAACATGTTCAGTAGTTAATTTCCCAACTTCTCCAGCAAACTTTGTGACTATCTTAGGATTTTTTATTCCTCTTGGCACTTCAGACATTTGAACAGTAGGAGGAAAAGCTGACACAAAATGAGGTTAATTCATGTATCCTAAATTAAACCCAACACTATTGAGGACATTTTCCACAATTCTCGTAACCTGATAACGTTCACCGACTTGATTAGCACGTAATCGAGCTAGTACATCATCAACATTTTGGCTACGAGGAATAAACTGAGGATTTTCCCTGCCCCTGAGAGCATCATTTTCATTTTGAAACAAATTTTGAAAACCCTCATAATTTCCTCCTGCATTTTGCCTTTCACCTTCATCATATATAATCAACAATTTGGGTGATTTGCTCTACTTATCTTGTAAGACAATCAAACTTTGTTTCATGATCTACCATCATGGGATTCACGAATATGGTCATTTGTTGGGTCAACAAATTAACCAAATCATGATAACTTTCTTATACATATTGTCGAAATGATGCCACTGAATTTGAAGCATTCGATGTAGAACCCACATTGAAATCTAGAGAATACTCGGGATGTTGTTGTGGCATTTGAACATTATTCACTCCACCCGCACCTCCAAATCAAACCGGAGGGGCAAAGCCACTTATTGGTGGCGTATAACCTGGAGGAAGGCCATAAGGAGGCTAGCCAGCGGTTACTTGGGGTTGCGTTGGTATTGGATTACCACCTGGGCGAGTATTACGGCCACTATTTCCTGTCTAGACATTGGTAACAACCACATTTTCACTTACTACCACACCTTCCGAACGTGAAGTAACGTCCGAAGATTGTGCAACTACTGGTGCACTATCATTTGTGGATGAACCACCATTATCATTCTAAACCTCATCCGCCATGTGTAAAATCCTTCCACTTCTCAATCGAATACACTATGACCACACAAAAATCATTTGACACACTTAATTTTAAAACTGTCCCACCGAGCGTGCCAATTTGTTTTGTCAATTTTTAGCAAATCAAAAGTGGTTCGATATCTAATGGTCTGGGAGTGAAACCTACTCCTCTTTGCGAGTACCAGTTTTTCAAAGTGTATCAAAGACCTTTCAATCGGACAAAAATTTAAGAAAATATAAAAACAGTAAATAAGACTTTGAATTGACTAAATTTGAAATGATTTGCGTTGAAATTAAATAAAGCAATAAAATGTTTTCGATTAGATCAAAGGAGTTTTGAAACTGAAATTAAAGTACTGAAACATAAAATTGAACAAGGAAAATAAATGTTCCTTGAAATATTAATTTGCAAGGAAAGTAAAGTGTGCAGAAAATGTAATAGAAAAGTAAAAACAAGTGGAAGGAACCCTACAGAAAATTGACTCGAAGCAGACTCAGTAATTCGCTGGGATGTGAGTGTGCGTGAGTAATTTCTGAAGTAAAGTTCCAACCTCTGTGCCTTTGAGTCTTCTTCTATTTATAAAAGTCTTAAACCAATCACATTGAAGTGTAACTCCCATGTTCATTAATCCAAAGGTAACCGTTTCCGCTTCTTTTGCTGGATAAAAGGTAACGTTCAAAAGCAACACTCAAACCTTGGGACCTTCAATTTGGCCTGTTGATCAGCTTGTTGACTGGTCATGACAAAGTCTCGCTCGATCTTCCTTGCCAAAGGGCTCTCTTTCGATGTTGACTTTTCTTCGAAGACATACGCTTACTGACTCTTCGAATGCTCCCTTTTTCGAAACAAATTATTTTCGAATAATAATTATCGACTTCATGTGGTGTTAACTGCACCTGAATGTCCACCTTAAAATAATTGTATAGTTGACCCAACATGAGTCATATCGAGAGGTATAGCTATAACGATAAAGGTTAAGTTGCATTAGTGTAGCTTGTTTACTCTCTTTCATAATGGTGTATAAATACCTTACATCGTCTTCTTATTAATTGCAATGTATAATCACACTTTCTATATTAATATCAAATATAATTCACTCTCTTTTCTCTCTATATCATTGTTGAGTAAGGTTGGGTTGCCTCCCAACAAGCGCTTCTTTAATGTCTTTAGCTAGACTTCACTATACTTAACTTAGTAGCAGTGTTGAGCCTCCTGGCTTTATATCTCTTTCAAGGTAATGCTTAACCCTCTGTCCATTGACAGTGAACCTGGTTTCTTTACCTTGAAGTTCTATATGTCTGTAGGGTGATACCTTGGGAATCACAAACGGTCTTATCCACCAGGATTTAAGTATTCAAGGGAATAGTTTGAGTCTTGAATTGAAGAGTAGGACTTTCTATCCTGGTTCAAACACTCTGGAAGTTAGCTTCATGTCATGCCACCTCTTAGCCTTTTCCTTATAGATTTTTGCATTTTCAAATGCTTCTAAGCAGAATTCATCCAACTCATTTAGTTGGAGCAGCCATTTCTCCCCTGCTACTTTAGCATTAAGGTTGAGGAACCTAGTAGCCCAATAGGCTTTATGTTCTAGTTCCACTAGCAAATGACAGGACTTCCCATATACTAACTAATATGGTGAAGTTCCAATGGGGGTTTTGAAAGCTGTTCTGTATGCCCACAGAGCATTATCAAGCTTTCTAGCCCAATCCTTTCTAGAGGCACTTACTGTCCTCTCTAGGATTCGCTTCAGTTCTCTATTTGAGACTTCAACTTTCTCATTAGTTTGAGGATGATATAGTGTTGCTACTTTATGGCAAACTTCGTATCTGCTTAAGACAGAATCCAGCTGTCTGTTGCAAAAATGAGTTCCTCCATCACTGATTAGTGTCTTGGGACACCAAATCTGTTGAAAATATTCTTTTGGAAGAACTTCATTACTACTTTAGTGTCATTAGTGGGTGTTGCTATTACTTCAACCCATTTAGACATGTAGTCTACTACCACAAGGATGTAGGTGTTTGAGTATGAAGGCAGGAATAGTCCTATGAAATCTATCCCCCACACGTCAAACAACTCAATCTCTAAGATTCTTTGTTGAGGTATTTTGTGACCATAAGGAAGATTGCCAGCCCTCTGGCAACTATCATAGTTACGAACAAACTCTCTAGAATCCTTAAAGAGAGTAGGCCAGTAAAAGCCACTTTGGAGCACCTTAGTGGCTGTCCACTCGCCTCCAAAGTGTCCTCCATAGTCAGAGCTATGGCAATGCCATAGAACTCTCTGTGCCTCTTCTTCAGATACACATCGTCGGATTATTCCATCCGAGCATCTTAAAGAGATATGGCTCATCCCATAGATAGTACTTTGTATCATGCATGAGTTTTTGGGCTTGCTACCTGGAAAACTCTTTGGGAATGAACCGTATAGCCTTGTAGTTTGCAATGTCTACAAACCAATGTACTATCCGGATGGCATAGAGCTGCTCATCTGGAAAGGATTTGGATATGTCAGTAGAGGGAGAAGAAGTCCCTACTAGTGGCTCAATCCGGGACAAGTGATCAGTCACCTGATTTTCTGTCTCTTTTCTGTCTTTAATTTTTATATTAAACTCTTGCAGGAGTAATACCCATCTTATAAGTCTGGGTTTAGAATTCTGCTTAGTGAGTAGACACTTTAGAGCAATATGGCCAGTATAAATAATGACCTTAGATCCTACTAGGTAGGATCTAAACTTGTCAATGGCATAAACCACTGCAAGTAGCTCCATTTTTGTAGTAATGTAATTTTTCTATGCATCATTTAATACGTGACTAGCATAATAAATGACATGCAGAAGCTTGTCATGTCTCTGACCCAGGACTGCCCCAATGGCATGATCACTTGCATCATACATTAGCTCAAATGGCAAGTCCCAGTTGGGTGCAGAGATAATAGGAGCGCTGACAAGCTTGGCCTTCAGAGTTTCAAAGGCATGCAGGCATTCTTGGTCAAAGACGAATGGAACATCGGTGGCCAAGAGATTGTACAGGGGTTTGTCGATTTTAGAAAAATATTTTATGAACCGCCTGTAGAAGCCTGCATGTCCTAGGAAGCTTTTGATAGCCTTAACACTAGTAGGTGGAGGTAAGCATTCAATCACTTCCACCTTAGCTTGATCTACTTCTATCCCTTTGTTTGAGATTTGATGACCAAGAACAATGCCTTCAGTTACCATGAAGTAGCATTTCTCCCAGTTTAGAACTAGGTTTGTTTCTTGGCATCTTTTCAAGACCAGAGTCAGATGATCAAGACAGGAGTCAAATGAATCTCCATAAACAGAGAAGTCATCCATGAATGCTTCAATAAACTTCTCTACCATGTCAGAAAAGATGGATAACATACATCTCTGAAAAGTGGCAGGTGCATTGCACAGGCCAAATAACATTCGTCTATAGGCGAATACACCCGAAGGACATGTGAATGCCGTCTTCTCTTGATCCTGTGGATCTACTGCTATTTGATTGTACCCGGAATAATCATCCAGGAAACAATAAAAAGTGTGATCTGCTAGTCTTTCTAGCATTTGGTATATGAAGAGTAAAGGAAAGTGATTTTTCCTGGTGGCGTCATTGAGTTTTCTATAATCAATGCACATACGCTACCCTGTAACTGTCCTTTTTAGGATTAGCTCGTTCTTTTCATTGTGAACCACTGTCATTCCTCCCTTCTTCAAAACAACCTGGACAGGGCTCACCCATGGGCTGTCAGTAATAGGATAAATAATCCCAGCCTCATAGAGTTTAGTAACCTCCTTTTGCACTACATCCTTCATAGTTTGATTCAATCGCCTATGTGGTTGTACCACTAGTTTGGCATTATCCTCTAGCAGGGTTTTATGCATGCATCGGGCAGGGCTAATGTCCTTAAGGTCACTTATAGTTTACCTAAGGGCGGTCCTATGTGTTTTAAGCACTTGAATTAGTGCTTCTTCTTCCTATGGCTTTAATGTAGAGCTTATGATCACAGGATAGGTCTCTTCCTCTTCCAGAATGCGTATTTCAAGGAGGGGGTAATGGCTTAAGCTCAAGCTTAGGAGGTTTCTCATTTTCCTCAGAGGTTTCCAGAAGTTCCTCTGAGTTAGGCTGAGTATCATCAAGGATATCATCAAGCCTGTCCTTAAAGCTTTTGGCCATGTTGACTTCTTCCACCAGGGAATCAATGAAGTCAATGCTCAGGCATTCCTCAGGAATGTCTAGATGTTGCATAGCCTTCACATCATTCAGTACGAACTTCTCCTCATTGACTCTTAGGGTTACTTCCCTTTTTTCAACATCAATGAGGGTTTGTCTTGTAACTAGGAAGGGTCTTCCTAGGATAAAAGATGCACTCTTGTGCCCCTCTATGTCCAATACCACAAAGTCAGTGGAAAAGGCAAAGGGTCCAACCTTGACAATCATGTCCTCTATCACTCATGATGGTATCTTAATAGACCCATCAGCAAGTTGAAGGCACATGTAGGTTAGTTTGACTTCCTCATTCAAACAGAGCTTCTTTATTAGAGAAGCAGATATTAGGTTGATGCTTGCTCCAAGGTCACATAGAGCTGTCCTTGTATAAGCATCACCTAAAGTGCATGGTATCATAAACCTCCCAGGGTCTTTAAACTTCTCTGGTAAGCTGTTCTGAATGATTGCACTACATTTCTCAGTGAGGAGGACTGTTTGTGTCTCTCTCCAATCCTTCTTATGGCTTAGAATGTCCATAATGAACTTCGCATAAGAAGGTATCTATTCAAGAGATTCTGCCAAAGGGATCTTTATCTCTAGTGTTCTAAGATACTCTGCAAAGCGGGTAAACTGTTTATCCCTTTTCTCTTGACAGAGTTTTTAAAAAATTGGCATCTTAGCCTTGTACTCATCAACCTTTGTTGATGAAGGCCGAATACCATTTGAGTTGGAAGGGGGGTTACTAGCTTGTTTAGGAGGGTTATTATCAATCAATGACTGACCTCCCTTGCATGGGCGTTCAACGCCCCTGCTGCTATCCCCTTGGGCATTTGGACACCCAATCTCTCCCTTTTCTTGGTGTTCAACGCCAACAAGGTAACCTTCCTGGGCGTTTGAACGCTCATTCTCTGCCCTTTCCTGGCGTTCAACGCCAGAAGGGATACCTCTCTCGGCGTTGAAACGCCAAGAGTTATCTTGTGCAAAGACCTGGTTTTCTTCTATGGGCTTTTCGTTTTTATTATATTGAGGTTGGGTTTTAAAGTTTTCCCACTCCTCAATTGGATAGCCTAACATTCATCTGTTATCTGCTTAGATAACTGATGCCTGGTTTGACTCAACTGGGCTTCTATATTTCAGTTAGAAGCCTGAGTTTCTCTCAGAGCCTCTTGTAGTTCCAGCATTTGCTGGGTAAGGGCGTGCAGTTGCTGAGTCAATGGTCCATCCTGCTCTTGAGGGTTAGGCTCAGCAGCTACTGTCTTAACCTCTTCTTTTATAGAGGTCTTAGGAGATGAATATAGATGCTGATTAGTGGCAACTGTCTCAATAAGCTCTTGAGCCTCTCCTATGGTCTTTCTCATGTGTATGGAACCACCAGGAGAGTGATCCAAAGACATTTTGTCCATGTCTGAAAGACCATAGTAGAAGATGTCTAGCTGTACCCATTCTGAAAATATTTCAGTGGGACATTTTCTTAACATCCTCTTATACCCCCCCTAGGCATCATAAAGAGATTCACTATCTCCTTTTTGAATCCTTGGATGTCCAGTCTCAGCTGGATCATCTTTCAAAGGGGAAAGTGATGATTTAAAAACTTGTCCACTAACTGTTTCCAAGTTTTTAAACTATCTTTAGGTTGGTTATCCAGCCACCTTTTTGCTTGATCTTTTAAAGCAAAAGGGAAGAGCAATAACCTGTAGACCTCTTGGTCTACTCCCTCACTGTGTAGTGTGTCAGCAATTCTTAAGAAATCTGCAAGGAATTCTGTAGGTTTTTTCTGAGGAAGCCCAGAATACTAGCAATTCTGCTACAACAGAGTAATAAGTTGAGGGTTTAATTCAAAACTACTAGCTCTGATTTGAGGTATGCTGATACGTCTTCCATAGAAGTCAGCAGTGGGAGTTGTATAAGATCCCAGAGTTCTCTTGAACTTTTCATTCCCACTTTGGTTCATGATTAAGAAAGGTAGAAGATGAAGAAGAAAGAAGATAGAAGGGGTAGAAGAAGATATAGAAGTAAAAGAGGTAAATAAAAATTAAAATATTTTTGTTTTTATTTTATTTATTTTATTAAACCAAAATTACAATTAATTAATTAAAAGGAATTTAAAATTTAATTATTAAATTTCGAAAATAGAAGAGAGAGAAGAAGAAAAGAATTTTCGAAAATTAAGAGGAGAAGATAGTTAGTTAGGTGGTTTTGAAAAAGAAGAGAAAGAAGAAGGAGAGATATTTTTTCAAAAATTATGTAGGAAAGAGTTAGTTAGGTGGTTTTGAAAAAGATGAGAGAGAAATATGAGAAGTATTTTCGAAAATTAAGGAGAAAGGAGTTAGTTAGGAAGTTTTGAAAAAGATAAGAGAGAGAAGATAAGATATTAATTAAGAAAAGATTTAAAATAAAAATAAAAGATAAGATAAGAAAAAGATTTGAAATCAAAATTTGAAATTAGAAAAAGATAAGATAGAAATTCAAAAGATTTGAAAAAGATTGAATTTTAAAATTAGAAGTTAGAAAAGATAAGATAAGAAACTAAAAAGATAAGATTTTGAAATTTGATTTTGAAAAAGATTTAATTTTAAAGTTTGAAATTTGAAAAAAGATAAGATAAGATTTTTAAATTTTGAAAAAGATATGATAAAATTTTGAAAAAGATATGATTTTTATTTAAAAAAATTTTGATTTTTGAAAACTTGACAACTAAGATATGATAAGATAGAATTTTAAAATTGAAATCTGAATTTGTATTACAGGTATGCTACACATACAAGCCTTTTTGGCTTACAAGTCTTACAAGTTGGCACAAGCCCAACAAAACACACGCACATTACACTCTCACATTCAAGAGTAAATACACGCACATTATTCAACCACTTCATGTTTCCAAAACGCGCTACTCACCATTATGAACGACTCTTCTCCTTCTTCCTCGATGAAAACCACAACTATCATTTTTCTTCGCGTTTCTCCTCCTCTTCCTCTTCTTCCTTCTTCTTCTCCTCCTTCTTTGTGTTTCTCCTCTTTTTTCTTCGTGTGTTTCATCTTCATCATCGTGTTTCTCCTCCTTCTTCTTTTGAATGCAACATTATGTATTTTTTCTTCTTTGTTTGATTTTTTCCTCCCAAAAAGAATTATGAGAATATGAAATAAAAAGATGAAGACGAAGAAGCAGCAGAAGATGAGGAGGAGGAAGAGGAAGAGTTTTGGATTATGCAGAACTCATCAGAATAAAAATACACCCAAATATCTTCGTATTGCACCCAAATATCTTCATTTTACACCCAAATTTGCTACAGATACAACAATGAGTTATGTTACGTGTACACTAAAATCAGACATCAAAGTCAGCAAGGGCTGCAAAATACACCCAAAATACACCACAGAAGGGCTGCAAAATACACAAAAAATACACTATATTAAAACAAGCATAAACTATAGAATGCAAATACAACTATAAAACCATCATAAAAAATAACAAAAATCAGATTTATGAATCATAACTAAACAGAAACTAAAACAATTCAACTAAAAGAATAAGACAATTCACCTTCCGTCATATGAAAAGTCATAAACTGTAAATACACCCAAACTATTATAAAAATACACCTAAATATTCCTGATCTACACCCGAACGTCTGATATAAAATGAACAAGATTATATTAATTATAATCAGAACTAGTACATTAGATTCAATTTAAACAAGGAAGAATTAACATCAAATTTCACTGGCAAGGTTCACGCAATAGTTCATTTGACAATCTGAAGTTGAATTATCCATTATCTTCAAAAATGATTTCAGAGCTTGATGTCAAAATATAATAAAAATTGAGAATGACGAAGAAGGAGAACAGAGAGAGAAAAGCACGTAAACGAAGAAGGAGAAAAAGAAGGCAAGAAATTCGAAAAAGGAAACGGAATCGTTTCAAAAATTAAAAATCTGTTAGAGGCACGTGAAACGTATGTGCATAACAAACGCGTTTGAGCGTAGTATCAATTAGAGGACTTGTAAGACTTGTATAGAAAAATCACTTATATGTAGAGATTAATCCTTTTTATTATTAATTTCGAAAATTAAGGTAAAAATTAGTTAGAAAATATATATTTTTTATTTTTTTTAAATTTAATGAAGAGAGAGAAAAATAAGTTAAAGACACCAAACTTAAAATTTTTAGATCTAGTGCACACAATTTTCAAAAATTTGGAGGGAAAACACAATAGGATACCAAACTTAAAAATTTTAAAATCAAAACACAAACAAAACACAAGAACACTTTGAATGTTAACAAGAACGCAAGAACATAGAAAGAATACCAAACTTAAAATTTTTAGAAAACTAAAACACAATGTTCGAAAATTAAAGAAAACTAATAAGAAAAATTATTTTTGAAAAATTTTTAGAAAGAAAGACTCAAAAGAACATCAAAGTCCAAGAACATAAGGCAACGCTATAACCAATTTAGCAAAGAAAATAAAAATATTTTTGAAAAATCCTTTTAGAATTTTTGAAAAAATATAAGAGGAAAAATAAAAATAAAGGACTCAACACGAACACAAACTGAACAAATAAAAGAAAAATATTTTTAAAAAAGTTTTAGTGATTTTCGAAAAATTGAGAAGAAGAAGAAAATGAAAAACTAAAGGATTAAAATAAAATAAAATAAAATACCTGATCTAGGGAGCTAGACAATCCTTCAATTTGTCCAACCTCAACAATCCCTGGTAACGGCGCCAAAAACTTGGTGCGTGCGTATGCAATCCCCACACTTTCCGTATAGCAGCAGTACCAGCAAGTGTACGAGGTCGTCCAAGTAATACCTGAGCGAGTCAGGGTCGATCCTACAAGGATTGTGGCTTGAAGCAAGCTTATGGTTGTCTTGCATGTCTTAGTCAGGCGGAATCAGAAGGTTTATGTTTAGATGCAGTTTGATTGTGAAATTGAAAGGGATAAAATAATTGGATTAATTAATAAGAATTATATGCTGGGAATTGAGTTAAGAGTCAGAGTTGCCTTGTCTTTCTGAATCAACTCTGGTACTATTATCTTCTTTGCTTGTGAATGATCTTCTTCTATGGTAGCTAGGCTGTAAGTGATCAAAGCCATTGTCCGTGGTCATTGATCTCCTCTGCTACAGAATGAACGCCAGGGCCCCTGGTCATTCAATCCAATGGAGGGTGAAGCTCTTGTAGGCTATTCTCTTGGCGATCCTACTCAAAACGCCACGGACAAGGTCGAATCTTCCGGATCAGAGAACGCTGCTTCTTTGGAATCTAGTCTATACCACGGAGACCTTAATCTCCCCGGAGATTGACTGAACTGGTGTCTCGAGAAGTTCTCAACGAAATCGTGGATTAACCGAGAGATGTATAAACATAGCTATTGGCTCGTGCTTTTCTTCCAGGTACTCACACGAACCCAAGTAGACGCGGGTGTTTGTAGACGCGGGTGTTTGTCAGGCACGTTCATTTTAGTGTGATGAACAGAGCTAATTGATTAGATCATCTTGTTCATCACGATGAAGATCGAATATACATATTAGAGATAAGATCAGAAACGGATCGAAGAAGAAACAATAATACTTTTATTAATTCATATGACTCAATAGGGCTCCTTCCCTCAACCTAGGAGGTTTAGAAACTCATACTGAGGTAGAAGACAATGTAAAACGTGTATAATGAGAAAAAGTGATGATAGATCTCCGAATTACATAAATATAATCCCTTAAATACTAAACAGATAACTAGTAAGGGTAAAATAGTCTATTTAGTGCTAAAATCCACTTATGGGACCCACTTGGTGAGTGTTTGGGCTGAGTTTTGATGAGATCCACGTGCTATGAGTCTCCTTGGGTGTGGAACGCTGGCTAGGGGGTCCTCTCTGGGCCTTTGGACGATAGGCTCTGCTCTTTGAGCGTTGGACGTCTAGAAGGGGCAGGAAGACGCCAGTTTTAGGCCTTCTAATTCGAAGCAAAGTATAGACTATTATATATTGCTGGAAAGCTCTGGAAATCAGCTTTTCATAGCCATAAAAAGCGCTCCATTTGGACTTCTGTAACTCTAGAAAAGCTCTTCCGAATGCAGACAGGTCAGATCTAGACAACATCTACAATGCTTTCTCTATCTCTGAATCAGACTTCAGTTCCAACTCTTCAATTTCAGCAAAAAAATTACCTAAAATTGCCCAAAAACACAAAAATTTATAGTAAAATCCAAAAATGTAAATTTAACACTAAAACCTATAAAAACTTAATAAAAACTAAATAAAAATTATATGAAAATAATATAAAAAGTATATAAAATATCCGCTTATCAATGTTCTCTTTTTCTTTTCTTTTTTCCCCTCTCTCTCGGGTAAAACGGGCTTCAACTTTATCTCTCCAAGTAAAATAATTTCCTTCATCTAGCTTGATTGAAATCAGAATTTAGAAGCTGTACACCACCACTGCTCGGTTAGCAGTTGGATTTGGAGTTGCGCTTGTTGGTGTTGGATTTGCGGCATCAACCTAACTTGTATCGGTTCCGCCATTGATATCTCTGAAGCTCTGATACCATTAAAATAATGTCGGTGGCTCAGATATATGTAAGAGAGATTGAGAGTTTGAGAATAGATGAGAGAATTGGGATTAAAAATTATTATTTTAACTTCTACATTCTACATCTTTATAAGAATTTATATATACACTTGGACTTATAACTTGCTATACCAATAACCAGTAATAAGTAACTAATAATTCATCTAACAAACTCTAACTAACTACTAATTTCCTCTAATTACTTTTTGATCCTTCACATAGCGTGAAGGATGAAAGCCTCAAATTAAACAAAAAAAATTTGTAACCAACAACAAATCAATATTCATTTAAAAAAAAAATATTTTCAGTCCTTGACATTTGTTCATTCACCATTTTATTTACTGATTATTAATTAAAAATAAATTATTTTCTAGCAAAATGATTAAAACATATACAGATTGTTTCCTTTGAAAACTTCATCTCGTAAGCACATCTGCACACGGCACATCCTTAATGTAAATAAACTTTAGTTATTCTTTTCATTTTATAGTAGAACTATAAAGAAAAAAAAAAAGATAAGAATAATCAACATTCTCTTCATTATAGTTATTCTTGTGCACATGCATCAACTTACATTTTCAAAGTTTAAACAAATAAAAAAGGCCACGAGAATATTAGTATGAATGCTAAATTTCAACAGGTTGGGTGCTAAACAGAGGGAGAATGATTAGATAGCATTTTATCAGGATCGTGCCATGTAAATTTCCCTGAAAATGATTATAAAAATGAGAAAGCTAATTTAAATACAAATTCTGCTGAACAAAGTCAGAATGAAGCATGGCAGCACATGTGCACGCATCTACTTTGAAGTTGTTGAGAGAGACTTAAAATAATTAATTATGATTTTTATTTGGAGAGAAAAGGAATTTGAGTGTTGAGAGGGGCTATGCAGCAATTTTGGCGGGACGCATGCATGTAGTCCGTACTCGTCCTCAAGTCTAGTCTCCACTCGCCAGTAGGCGGTACCACCGCCACAGTCACTCAACTACCCAACGCGTTCGCACGAATCACGTGTATATATTAACTTTTCTTTTCTTTTTAATTTCTGGATTAAATTATTAAACCCTTTGGGGTTAGCATGAAAAGAAGGCCAGAGCAGCCTCTGAGCCAAGCAACAGGGCGCAGATAATTAACGGAAACAACTTCCACTTGCCTTTTAAAAATATTTATAGTCGTCTCTTTTTCTGAATCCAAGGCCATTAGCATTATTAATTATCATTAACAAAGGGTTGTGGTTAATGACAAATTCGAATCTCCTGTTCATGCAAGTACTCAAGTCTCTGTAGTAAAACTAAGGAGGAGGAATAATGATGCGTATCCAATGATGTGGAGTGGTGAAGATCCAAATCCAAACAAGCACACAGTGCGCAACAATTGGAACCTAAGCGAGTTTCGTCAGAAAAAGGATAACAAAGCCCACGAGGTACACCTCATTCTGTTTTCCTTTTTTTGTTCGAAATTAAAAAAAGGAAAAAAGAAGAAAGAAAAAGTTTAGGAACTCGGCATAACAGTGGCACATATTCACATCATTATTATTTCATTTGAAAACCAAGACAGCGATGTTTATGCTTATGCTTGCGACGCTGAAGACGAAAGCCTGGTGGATTCAGCTGCAAACTCTTTCTCACTAGCACTCAAAGGTATCATATACCAATCCAAAAGCCCCTTTTTGCGCCCCCTGATTTTTTAATCCCTAGGATTTTACTTTTCCTTTTATGGATAAAGAATGTCAAGATAGGAGATCAAGATTTGAAGCGTGATCAGCCTGGTGCATTGGATCTGGGGATTTTACAATGCAAAGCCAAAAGGGTTGGAGCTCTGGAAGAGTTACTCCAACTCCAAGGAAGAACATTGGCGGCGGAGCTATGCTGCCGTTTAATAATGGGAGAGGACTACCTTCAAAGTGGGAAGACGCTGAAAGATGGATTCTAAGCCCTGTTGGTAGAGATGGTGTTACTGGGAATTTGGTTTCACCACACCATAGGAGACCAAAGTCAAAGAGTGGTCCACTTGGTCCACCAGGTGTTGCTTATTATTCAATGTATTCTCCGGCAGTGCCTCTCTTTGGAGGAAGGCATTCCGCTAATTTGGCCGGGCCTTCTCCGTTTTCGCCAGCTGTAGCTTCATCTGATTCATTCACAAACCGCTCCGGTGGTGGCCATGGTGTTGTCGTTCTGCCCACCACAGAGCCTACTTTGCTCCGGTCCGCTAGTGTCCATGGATGTTCTGAAATGCAGAGTGAACCATCAGCGCCTGATCAAGGTTTGATTTCTATATAACTCATCCTAAAGGAACTGTAATTGCTCCGCTTCTGATTGATTCAATGATATTTGTATATTAGACCCTTGATATAATATTGTATGGATGGAACAGATGGTATCCAATGTGAGTTCATAAACAATTTCAGGAATAATTGGTCTTATTACAAGTAGATATGATGTATGATTATTTTCTAGTATGATTTTTTGTTTTTAAATGAATGGTATGATTATTAAACTATGCTTCAATGCATGTGATGTTGCATTATTGATGTTGGAACTAATTCACAGAGGATAAGCTTCATAGCTTCAAAGATGTGGGCACCGATGTATCTGGTGCTGTTTCAAGGAGGGACATGGCAACCCAGATGAGCCCACAGGGTAGCCAATGCTCCTCTCCCAATTTGAGTCAGCCTTCTTTCTCTACCTCCACTCTGTCTTCGTCGACCTTCACAGAATGGCGGAATGTTGCTTCCTCTAAAATGGATGTAAGGGATGTTCAGGTAGATGAACATGTCACCGCAACAAAGTGGTCCAAGAAACACAGGGCCTTATTTTCTGGCAGAGGCTCAGAAAATTTTGAAAGCAAGCAAAAGAAAGAAATTAGAAATCTAGCTTCAGCTTGGGATATTGCTGAAACGCCAAAAACTGCCTCTAAGTATGTCTACCATTGTTATTGTTATTATTGCATCAATTTACTTCAGTTATTCTCGTAAAATATTACCAAAGAAGAAAATGATTCAACTCAACTTTGCACCGTAAAATATGAAACTACTAAGTTTTGCAAAGAATTTGACATTAAACAGTGAAGTCATAAGTCTAACTTTTTAGGCCAAGTTTGGATAACCAACTTAATTAAGCTCCTTTTGATAAAATAATTTAAACAATAAATGACTCTATTAAAAGTAATTTATAAATAAGTTATTTTGTATTTAGATTTTTAACTCTAAAAGTGCTTATTTTATAGAAATGTGATGAAAAGTAGAAGTATGATGAGAGAAGTCATTTTTTTTAACTTCTCTATAAGCTCTTAAATAGCTTTTTAGAAAGTTGCAATTTGATTTTAAAAATTACACCCAACATTAATACTACTACTTTTCATAAGTCAAAAGTAAAAAAAAAAAAAAAGTTACTTCTAAAGTTTCCCAAACGCTCTCTTCCTATCTGATTATGCAAAACCACACACAAAATGAAATTTTCCTTCTTTGCTCATCATACATAATTCAAAGAAGGAAGTTTCAAAGTTTAAAAATTATATCGGAGGAAACTCCTAGACTCCTATAATTTGGTAGCAAAGAAATCTTTGTACAAACAGTTTCTAACTGCCACTTACTTTGATTTGTTCAGGGCTGAAAGGGAGGAAGCCAAAATCAATGCATGGGAGAACTTGCAAAAGGCAAAAGCTGAGACAGCAATACGGAAACTAGAGGTTATTTCCTAGCTACTTCTCTTTTTGGAGAATTCCGTAAAGGAATTGCTAGGAATATTTAGCAAAATAACTATTTTAAAATGTTTATTTATATTTTCCGTAGGGGCTCCTATTTTGGAATTATCCCTTATCGTTTTGCTTATTAGAAAGCCCTATTATATAATTATGATCATAGATTGTGTGGATTACATTATTGACGAAAAGATAAGTTCGTAAATGTAATAGTAAGTATTACTTTGTTGTACACAGAGCTAAAGATCTATGAAAACTCATATTGAAGTGAAAACGTTGAAGATAGTGATTATAAGTTATAACTTGTTGGTTCTGTTTCAGATGAAGCTAGAAAAGAAGAGAGCATACTCTATAGACAAGATTATGAACAAGCTTAAATTGGCACAGAAAAAGGCTGAGGAAATGAGAAGTTCAGTTATAAACATAGAGGCTGATGCTGATCAAGTTGTACGAACGTCTCGCAAGGCTAAATTATTTCTTAGAATCAGTCAGATGGGTTCATTGAGTGGTTGTTTCAACTGGCATGCCTCTTAAAGCATACTTCAAGTGTTTGAGTGATATATTGGGTATGTTCCTCTGTAATTTAGTACCGTTGCTGTTTGCAATCTATGAAACAACAAAATTCATGTAATATATTCATTTGTTAGTGAAAAATGGAGTTAAAAGTTTTGTATTTCTCTTTAAGGTGTCCATAGTCACACTCGATTTTTAAGCAATTTACTTTAAAATCTAAGCCTCAATTGCTCAGACCAGCCCCGGAGTAGGGATTCAGTGGTTAACCATATGTGACTGAATTGTAAAGTTAGTAGGCCACACTTTGAATAAGCTTCGTGTATATATGTTCTTTTCTCTTCTACATATACAATTTAAAAAATAACGCTATAGTCCTACAATTTTTTATACGACGAAGAAATTATTTTTCATATTTTAAATTGATTAAATTCGTCTTTCTATTTTAAACTATCAATCAAATTAGTCTATTTGTCAGTTGACAATTCAACTATTAGAAAGGATAAGAGAAAGTAATAGAGAAAATATTTGTATATATTCAAGTTGTGTAGAATGATACAATATAAAAAGATATTTATAGGTGCTAAGAGAATCGATATAATAAAGACTATAATAAATATTCAGATATACTAAATAATTCTAATGAATCCTAATTGATTCTAATATATTCTAACATCCCCCTCAAACTCAAGTGACAACTTATACAACGAAATAAAGAAAAAAAGGGATAAAACGGATGTAGATAGAACTAGAGGAAGGAAGCCTAGATAGAATTGCCGGCCATAAGAAAGTGCAGATAGAATTGCCACAAGAAAGCACATACCGAATTGCCACAAGGAAACGCAGAAGAAACACAAATAGAATTGCCGCAAGAAAATGCAGACGGAACTGCCACAAGGACATGTAGACGGAATTGCCACATGGAAAACGCAAACGAAACTGCTGCAAGGAAGCACAGATGAAATTGCAGCAACGAAAGTACAGACAAAACTACCGCAAGAAAAGTACAGATGAAACTACAAAAAAAAAGCGCAGATGAAATTGCCGCAACTAAAGTAGAGACGAAACTACCGCAAGAAAAACGTAGATGAAACTGCCGAAAAGATGACAAACTGTCCGAAAACGGCCAAAAAGGGTGGCAAATTGTGAAGAGATGGTAAAATGCCAGAGGATGACGAACTGGCGAAAGGTGACGAAAACTATATGATTTCGCCGTAAGAATATGTAAGAAAAAGATGACAATGATGTTTGATTCATTCGACTCGGAAAGATACAAGACGGAGAGGATAGGCTAGTCGGTGAGTTGAAAAAACATCAAAGAAGTGACAAAAGGCAAGGGAAAATGGAATAGAGGAAAAGTGTGAAAAATATAGTGATTTCACCAAAAGAAAAATAACCTATCATCTTCAAGGAAGATACCATAACTCTGATATCATATTAGAAAGGGTAAGAGAAAGCAGTAGAAAAAAAGTTTGTGTGTATTTAAGTTGTGTAGAATGATACAATATAAAAGGATATTTATAAGTGCTAAGAGAATCGATATAATAAAGACATAATATTTTATAATAAATATTCAGATATACTAAATAATTCTAATGAATGCTAATTAATCCTAATATATTCTAACATTTCCCTCAAACTCAAGTGACAACTTGAGTTTGAAACTTATTTAAAACAATGAAATAAAGAAAAAAACTGGATAAATTGATAAAATGGGTGCAGATAGAACTGGCAGAAGGAAGCGCAGATGAAATTGCCACAAGAGAAGCTCAGATGGAACTGCCACAAGGGAAGCGCAGACGAAACTGCCGCAAGGAAGCGTAGATGAAATTGCCGTAACAAAAGTACAGATGAAACTACCGCAAAAAAAATACAGACGAAACTGCCGAAAAAGAAGCACCGATGAAATTGCCGCAACGAAAGTACAGACGAAACTACCACAAGAAAAGCGTAGACGAAATTATCAAAAAGATGATGAACTGCCCAAAAACTGCAAAAAAAGATGGCAAACTGTGAAGAGATGGTAAAATACTAGAGGATGACAAACTGCCGAAAGGTGACGAAAACTATATTATTTCTCCATGAAAATCGGTAAGTAGCGGATAACAATGGTGTTGGATTCATTCGACTCGGAAAGACACAAGACGGAGAGAATATGTTAGTCGGTGAAAAAATATCAAAGAAGCGACAAAAGACAAGAAAAAATGGAACAGAAGAAAATTGTGAAAAATATGGTAATTTCACTAGAAAAAAATAACCAATCCTCTTCAAAAAGGATATCATGACTCTGATACCATATTAGAAAGGGTAAGAGAGAGTAGTAGAGAAAAGGTTTGTGTGTATTCAAGTTATGTAGAATGATACAATACAGAAGGATATTTATAAGTGTTAAGAGAATCAATATAATAAAGACATAATATTCTATAATAAATATTCGGGTTAAGTACGATTTTGGTCCCTAAGATATAGGTCGAAAATTTTTTTTCGTCCCCAATCTTTTTTTGTATATAAAATCGTCCATCAGGTTTAAAATCAAGTTTTAAAAATGTCCTTTTTACTTGAATATTAAAATTTTGTGTTAAATTATCCATAACAAAAAATATATAAAATAAAAAAATAAGAGAAAGAGAATGTTTCTACTCTTGCAAAGGAGAAGAGAAGAAGAAGAAAGAGGAAGGAAAAAGAAGAAGTTGTCCACGATCCACCTCTGCCTTTGCTTCCGCCGTCACTTCCGTATGATTTTGGTCCTTAAAATAAGAACGATTTTAAAATCAAGTTAAACCTTAGAGACAATTTTGTATGCAAAAAAAGGTTCGGGACGAAAAAATTTTTCGACCTATACCTTAAGATCTAAAATCATACTTAACCCTAAATATTTAGATATATTAAATAACTCTAATAAATACTAATTGATTCTAATATATTCTAACACCAACCTCGTTACGTAGACGATATCTGTCATGTGGTATATAATGGTAAACAAATGTGACACAAAAAGTGTTTCAGTCAATTTGGTCATTCTAATCAATTTGGTCCCTCCTTAAAGTGATTAATTTGATCATAGAATGAAAGTTGATAATCTAATTGTTATCTCTATTTTAGTAACAATTTGAATAATATTTTGTTTTATTAAATTTTAAATTTTTTAGTTAAAATATAAAATATTTATCCTCTTAACTAATTTTATATTTATAAATATTATACATCTATTTATGTTAAGTCGTGAAGGTTGAGAGGAGAAAGAGTCAAAATAAAGAGTTCATTATGACTTAAAAAATTTATATTTTAACCTAGTATACGAGAAGAAATAGTCAAAATAAAGAGTTTATTATGACTTAAAAAATCTATATTTTAACCTAATATATTGACAAGAGTCGAAAAAAATTTTTGAAACCTTTCAAATAAGCTTATAAGATGTAAATTGAGGGTTAGCATAAAATGGCAAACCAACTAATAATATAGTAACCGTGAAAGGTGTTTCGATAAAAGTGATAATCGAAAAAGTAGTATGAGATTGAAATTTGTGGATGAAACACTTAAAAAAATTTTAGAAAGGTAAGTGGAACAAAGATAAGCAGTCAAAAAATAAAGATAAATGATCACATTTAAAACATGTTTAAAAAGGTGATGTGATACTAATAAATAACTATTGCGAATTTAGGGGTGAAGAAGATTGACTTCCAAAAAAATAAACACTCCAAGACGTGAATAAATTTCTTAATCTTTAAGATTGGACATAATGTGGATCCAATACCTTGAAAATTAAGTTGAAACAAAATATAGAAAAACCTACTTGACAATTAAGTATTGAAAATTATGATAACGAAAACTGCCTATAAATAGAGGAAGCTAAAGCTTGAGAATGGACTTTTATTCTAAAACTCACAAAACACACAAATTCTAGAAAAGTTTTTAATTACAATAATGCAAAAGAAGAAAATGAAGTGCAAGTGTAGATGAGTATTAGAATTAGGAAAATTCTATGATGTTTACCCCAAAAATCAACCTATTAGGCTATTAATAGATGGCATACTAAGAGACTGTCACAGATGTGAGTTTAGAGGTCCTTTGGAACGCCGTTTATAGTTTCTTGATATGCCAATGAGCTATATTTTTCGTTAACCGTTAAATATAAATTAAAAACTAATATTTTAAAAAAATAAAATAATAAATTATATTATACAAATTATACCTTCTTAATGATATGAGTTTGGGTTACATTATAGAAATGATACATAATTATGTATTATTTTTGTAATGTAATTCAAATTCACATAATTGAGAGGGTATAATTTATATAATTTATTATTTTATTTTTGTAAAATATTAGTTTTTAATTTATATTTAACGGTTAACGAAAAAAACAATTCTTTGGTCTATCAAAAAACTATAAACGATATTCCAAAAGACCTCTAAATTAAGGGTGTGCATGGCCTGACCTAGTTCGAAGACTCGGCCAGACTCGAATATTTTAGGTGCTAATTTGGTATGACTTTACTGGATCTAGAGTTGGATAAGGGTCTCAAAAATAGACTCGGTCATTATTTTGGGTCAGGTTTGGGTCATAGCTCGAGTCACTCGAACTCGACTCGGTGGCTCAGTCATCATACATAATTAATATTTTGTATTATTAGTGATGGATGATGACTATTCTTATGTGGAATTTAAGTATTTTAAATCTTAATATTTTATGTTATTAGTTATTATAAGACTATAAGTTAATGTTTTATGTTTAAAATGCATAAGACTAACTAGACTAATGCATAATATTGTGTTATTTGTATTGATTTAAATATTTTGTATTATTAGACAATATTAGTATTGATTGTGGTTATGCTTTAATTTTAGAGAATGGTTGGTTCTTGTTATATTTTTCTAAGTGAATTTTACCATGTCAAATAATGATTAGAGTTTTGAAAATTTGGATATTTTCACATGCTATCTTATAAAAAGGTAATGTTAACGGCCCGATTTTTACCGAGTATAATCGTAACTCGAAAGTGTATAGGTTTCATCGGGTTTAGGACCGAGTTCGAGTTTAACAAATAGGCCCGATATATATTTCGAACTAGATTTGAGTCATATCAAATCCGATTTCACCCGATCAATAAACACCGCAACTCTAAACCCACATCCGTGACAGCCTCTTAGTATGCCACCTATTAACAACATAATATGTTAATTTTTGGGATAAACATCATACAATCTCTCTTGGGATTAATTTCTTTTATTCATTCACTTCATTTCTAGTTCCATTTTTTTTTCAATTATTTAAACTTCGGTCTTTATTTATTCATTTATTTTCTAGCATTCATGCATTTTCTTTACTTATAGTTTCAAATTAATTTTAAGTTTATGTTTGATTATCATTTCATTAAAACACTTTAAGAATTTTGTTTGTAAGATTGTGTCCAATAATAATAAAATTATCATTGTTTTTTTTAATTCGTTGCAAATTATTTATTTTAACATGTGTGATCGATAAATCTTTAGATCGAATTTTTTGACAAAAATCATATCTATTTCTTAAATTAAAATCTTAATATAAGTTTGATTAACATTTCCTATCGAGGTCAAAAAACCAAAATTCAAGCAAAACATCTATAATAAATAAAAGAATAAATTAATATATAGTCTAATAAAAACACTAGTTAATCCAATAACACTAGTTATTAATAGTCTCTTTCTGTAATTTTTTATTTCTGTGTCGATGAGTTATGTCGCACCCAGGGCAGGGTGCATTATCTTATCTAATCCTACCACCAACCAACCAACATAAGTAGTGTTTCAGAAATTGTGCTTGTTTGGTCGTGTATCATTTAATTTAGTTGTGCTTTTGCCATAGTATATCCTCTTCATCCATCATTATTAGGATTGACATGCATCTTTTCACCACCGTTATTAGTCCACTACAAAGATTTTGAGTGCAGAAGCAAACTACTTAGGTATATATGGGAAATTAATAATTTGGGAAATGTTAGGAAATTAACACTTTGAATGTTAAAAAAAAGATGAATTTGTTAATGTTCATTCAAATATAAAGCAAAAACAATAACAAAATGTGTAGCAAAAATAACGAAGGCTCCAATAAGACCGCGTCCAAGCTAGAGGTGGTAAAGCGGGCCGATCCGCTCAATCCGTTCCGTTTCATAAACGGGGCGGACTGACCCGCCTCCACCAATTAAAATGGGTTCAAAATGTTAGTCCGTTTCTGCTTTATAACGGGTTGGCGGATTAATCCATTTGATTTTTTTTTTAAAAAATAAAATTCATTAAAATTAATCAAAAAATAATAATTAAAAAATTAAATACAAATAAAAAATAATCAAATTATAATATAATATTTTTACTATTTTTAATTAAAATTGTTTAAAATAATATTTGTCAATAAAATCATCTTTATTTTAAAAAATAAGTCACATAATTTAAACATATATACGAAATTGTAAAATAAAAAAATAAAGTTAATAACTAAAAGAAGAATAAAAACAAAAAATAAAAAAATGTTTAAAAATTTTATAATTATTAATTTTATAATAATAATTACTCTTTTATTTAATAAAAAAAAAAATAATAAAAATCTTCGGTCCGGCGGACCGGCCCGCCCTGCCCCACCAATTTGGCGGTGCGGGTTTGACAGATTTTTTTAATTTGGCGGGTTTCAAATCTTAACCCGATCCGCCTTTTTGAACAGGTAGTTTAGCGGATCGATCCGACAGGCTCGACTCATTTTGCCACCCCTAGTCCAAGCTAAGAAGTCAAACGGATGCAGGGTTGATATGTTTATTTCACGTTAATTAATTTGGATAATTAAAAAGTAAAGAACATGCCTGATTAAGAAAAAAATGAATAATTTATACCCTAATTAACCTAAAAATTACAAACAACTTTAATTGGCCTTCCATCAAGTGAACCAATCCATACATACAGGCTGAGGGATGTTACCTCTGGCCACACATGGGTATTCTGATTGCTTTCAATTTTGATTTATTCATATTTTGGACGTTTAATTTGATGCACGCATACCCTGAAATTGCATTAATCATGAATGAAAAAGAAGAGGCAGATAGAGAAAATTCAGAAATTTGAATAAGTCAAAGCTTTGTTGGAAACATGTCTAGACTGACGTTTGGGACAATATATAGTTTCACATAAATTCCGCCCTATGAGACTAGAAGCAACTAACATTTCTACTGTACCGCAGGAAATATTGTGTGGCATCTGAAAAATCTAGCATATGATAATTTACTACTTGTTATAAGTAAACTATTTAGAAATTAACTTCTTTTTTTGGTGACTTAGAAATTAACTTCTTTCTCTCAATTAATATGTAGTTACTTTTATCATTTTTTTTTTCTTCGACTCTTTCTTTTTCTTTCATCTTTCTTACTGGCTAAAAAAATTTAAGAGGTGGTTACAAGGGTAAGTATAATACTAATAAGTAGTATCCAACGGAAAGTTGAACGAAGTGCATAAAGTATTGATTTAGGGTCGCACTCAATTAACAATAATCATATGCAACTTCCTTGTATCGATTATTAATTATTTATATAAGGATCTTTGCACAGGGGCATGGAAATTTGGTTGTGGTAAGTGCACATGGAATTTATCGAGTGAGAAAACAACTCGTCACTCTTTTGAGGCGAGAATGGTTGTGGTCATATGCGGTCAATTTTATGGATATGAAAAGTTTGAGTGTGCTATTTTCAGATGTGAAGTTATGGGGTACAAGATAAAAGTGTGGGACAGATTTTTCTGAGCCAAAGGTAGAATAATTCGGACCATGTGCGAGTTATTTGGAAATGAAATTTTGCTTCATAAATCGTATGGTCAGATTTGCAGCTGAAACACACAATTCGAATTCTTCGTTTTGTTTGTTTTGGTTAAATTTGTTGAGCAAAACGCAACTTGGACTGTCTATTTTTAGGAACACAACTTGCAAGATTCGAATTTTAGTTCCTCTGATCTACAACCAGGTGAAGCACTTCTCCTCTTTATATACGAGTCTAACACTTTCTTTCCTTCTATAATCAAATTAAAAAGCGGTCATATGCTCCTAATAAATACAGCACACCTACTAACTATTGCCCTGGGCTTATTTCTTGAAACTTGGTCCTTCCTACTCCAACATGCATTTGCTGACATATCTGTTATTAACTTATTACTATTTTGGTGTGATGTAATATATTTTATTTAAGTGAATATTCATATCCAATTATTTTTATGTAAAATTAATAATTAAAAAATTTTAAATAATAATTTAATAAAAAATTTAAATTATTTAACGATTTTTAATTAACAAATTCACGTAAAAATAAATGCGATTTTTACTTTTTATTTATCTATATTCTGTGAAAAGGTCGTCAATCAAATGCATAGAAACATGGGCTAAACTAAACTACTACATAAAAAAAAATAATAAGTCAAGGAGGAAACTGATAAATATAACGGGTTATACTGCTGCCTAGATATATAGATAGATAGTGGAAAATGAAACAGAACACACAGCAAAAAAATAGAATAAACCATGGATAATGAAGATAAAAGAAGTGAACAATGCATTAGCTTAATTGTCATTTTAAGAGAAGAAAAATTATAATTACTAGCGGCTTCTCGAACATTCTGTCAAACTGTGTTACTATATACGGTTAAAGAATTCTTAAGAACTTACAGAAATAAAATCCAACTCTATGGAATAACTAGTTTGGAATTATGAGAAAGAAGAACTCAAATCTCGGTATAACAGATACATACATTGATGTTGAATTTCCGACGTGTAGAAGGACGTTGGGTATGTGGTTGAGAAGCATATGAAAATCACGTGTGAGGGTGTTGATGAAAGGTAACGTCATCACCGTGCCCGATCGTAAACGCAACCACCGCAATCTGTCAGATCATCACGTGCAACTCTCATGCATTACTCTTCTCTTATTGTTGCTAGTTGCTAGTTGCTACCCTCAATCACATTCACACCTTCTTCCTCGGGAACTAATAATTCAATTAAACACTATATCATTCCGAATAAAATATAGTTAGTGACAACTATAATGTAGATTTTGACAAAATAGATTTGGTCCCTGCTTGAAATAATGGAGACGTTTGTATACACGATAGAAACGTTACTTGTTTATGCAACCTAATATAGTTTTTCCTTCTTTTATTTTTGTATAAACTAATAGCTCATCTTATAAGCCTTACAGCTCGTAAGTCTCTTTTACAACTATATGATACATCCACCGTGTGTGGGTCGTCTTCATCTGCTGGGTCTCGGAAAACCAGACCAGAGAGTCTCTGCCTTCTCCCAAGGCCGTACAAATGTCCCGAATATAAGGAGCATCATTTTCAACCTGATTATCTGTTCAGTTAAATTTAATCATCAATATAATAAGATTCAGTCAGTTTTTTTTACCGAAGATATATAGAAAGATTCGAACTCACATCTCTTGGTTGAGTATGGAAAAACTATATTATTTGAGTTATAACTTATTGGCAATAAGATCCAGTTATTACACTACTCAGTAAAGGGGAATGTTGGTGAAAACTCAGGTGAAGTCGACTTCACGTGAAGTTGATATCCGCTAGATAAAAATTTAGTCAAATCAGTCAAATCATCTAACGGCTCTTAGATATCAACTTCACGTGAAGTATGAGTTTCCACCTTTCTTATATTCCTTGATTTATGATCATTTAATTTAAAAAATCTTTAAGACTAGAGAAAATTTTTGTTGATACCAAAATTCATACAAGAAGATTATAGTCCATACTCCATACTAATTAATAAGTCCGAAATTAGAATGAACAAGGATTAAATAATGAATGATAGCCCTATTATATGAAAGTTGGACCTGGACATATCCTACATAAAATAATATTTTACTCAATAGTAGTGGCTATCCCTTCAAAGTATATTTAATTAATAATGATTATGGTAAAATAGTACATTAGTCTCTTATCTCATGCATCTCCATAATGGTGAGCATTTCGACCTTGATAAGGTTTAGGTAGAGAAAGATAAGAGGCGCCAGGGGCATTGGCAGTTGCATTATTATTATTATTATTGCTTGCAGAAGAAGAAGCACGTTCCAATGAGTGAATCTGAGCCTTGAGAAATTTGACATAGTGAATGGCCTCATCAAGCATTGAAGCAGTGTCCATCTTGGTTCCTCCGGGGACCAGTCTCTGCAGTATCCTTATTCTCTCACTTATCCTTTCTCTCCTGTGCCGCGCCGCCACACTCTGTGGATCCTTCGAGATCTTCACGTTCCTCCGCTTTGGTGGCTTTACTGACTCAGGGTCTATGTGTATTGGCTGCATGGCCGCTATTCTGAATATCATCTCCCTCATCGCCGCCATCGAGTTCCGCTTATTCTCCGTTGCACCTGAATTTCCCAACAAAGATGGCAATTCTGTTTGAAGCATTGAGGTAGTGTTGTTGTTAGAGAAAGAGATTGTGGTGGATGGTGAAGACCAGGGCATGATAGAATTTCTGTTATCAATTGAATCTGATAGTTGCATAGTACTGCTACTGCGTGCACCAAGAAGCTGTGGTGATGGGTGGAATCCTTGGACGCTGGTCTCATCAGCGTAATTAGGTGAAGAGAATTCGTTAGGAAGTTGCATCATCATCATGTTCATCAAGTCCATCTGATCCTCTTCCGAAGAGGAAGATGATTTCAACTGGTCAATGGTGTTGTCCATTAATGGAGTTAAGCTAAAAGGCTGGAGAAGTATTTAGAGGACAGAGAAAGAAAGAGAAAATTGAATAGTATTGGAAGAATAGGGGTAATTCTATCTGAAACGGTGAAGGAAGAACGACAGTGATAAACCAATAAAATAGTGATATCGGGAACAGCCTAATAGGGTGGTGTGACTTCTCATCACTCTCTTTCTCTTTATATCTCATTTATAATGATCTTCTTCCCCAATTCTCTTATTGTCGTACTCGTACCAAACCAATCAATCATTTTGTGTAAAATTACTCTTTAGTGATAGTGATTATAACAATGGTAAGTGAACCTTTTATGTACACGTGCTAATAATTCTTATTGGGCAAGTATATTAATACAAAGTTTACAAACATTAAATGATTAATTTAGTCTCTAAAAAATTATTAGTTTTTTAAATTAGTCTCTAATTTTTTTAATTAAATTTGTTCTTTAAAAATTCTAAATTAATTATGTTAGTCTTTTTGTTATTTTTTTATTGATAGTGCCAAAATTTATTAATGTAACATTAAATAACACCATAACATATATTTATAACTTTTAATTGACTATTAACATAATTAGTTTATAAAATTAGATCAAATCAATCTCAAATTAAGAGATTCTAATACATCAAATTCCCTATTTAATTATATTTTGATTTAATTTATTTTCATAAATTTATACGTTAATAGTCCATTAAAACTCCTAAATGTATGTTGTAGTGTCACACGTGTTATATTAGCAAATTTTGATACCATCAATAAAAAAATAATTAAAAATCTAACACGACTAATTTAAAATTTTTAAAAAATAAATTTAATTAAAAGAATTTTTCAATAACTAATTTAAATAATGAATAATCTTTTAAAAATTAATTTCATCATTTGCTCTTAATACAAATTTTAAGTTAATGAAATAATATATATATATATAACATTCATATTAAAAGTGCTACTATGACTCACAGTATTATAATTCAAAAGAGTAGGGGAGAAAATGACTTTCTCTGGTGCATGAATCATGGTTCCTGTAGCAAATATTTTTAGGTTAAAATGGGGTAAGTGGAAGCATGAGATTGCGTTTGTGCCCTATTAACTTGCTTTTTAAGGAGATTGAAGCCCCACACATGTGCCAGATGTCAGAAATCTCACCATGCAAATGACTTTTCAATAATGGAGGAATAGCTTCTTTACACTTGGTGGTGGCCGTCCGATGAAAATGAGTGGAACACGTGGCTTCCATCAGGTGGGTGTGATTGGGGGCAGTCTATCATCTGTGATGTTCCGCAGCTACAGCCGAGAATAGCCTACCCTATCCCTTAGCTTCTTCTCATTGAAAACGGAACGCTTTTCAAGATGGATCAGGTTGCTTCATGTGCTGGATTTGTTAACGAACTTACCATGCAGCAACTCTGAACTACCTTATTACCTCGTCTTGTTTTAAGACCAGGTAGAAACTCTTCGCCGGACACCCGGTTTTCCCCCTTTACTTTTCACCATTTACCAACTTTCTTTACCTTCGTCATCTTACGCCTTCACATTTCACATATAACAACAGAATTATATTAATGTGTACATGCCATATGCGTGACAATGTCATGTCGGGAAGAAAATTACGGAAATAAAAACAATAGACGAAGAATAAATTGGACGAGAAAAGTAATCCTAAATATTATCAGGAATGTTATCGGGTTGGTTTTTTACCGAATTGATTTATTCGATTTTTATAGAATACCAAGGAATCGATTTGTTGTCTGTGTAACAATCAAATTGAATCGAACCAAATCGAATTAAAAATGATTTGATTCGGTCAATTTTTTCAATTTTTAAATCTTAACTAATAGAAAATTAATCTCAATAAAATAAAGTTCAAAACTATCAATAAACTAAAATAATATTATATTGCATTCAAATTCAACACAATTTTAACTAATTTCAACAACTAAACATAAAATATTGCATTATTAAGCCACTTTTTTTGTTCGGTTCGATTTTATTTTTGTCGAACTAACCAAAAACCAATTTTTTTAGTTTTCTATTCGGTTGTTATAAATTTTAATTCGGTTTTGCAGTAAATTTCGGTTCGGTTTGGTAACTTACATCCCTAAATACTATTACATACGTATATAAATATAATATCGAATATCCTACACGTTTAAGTCGTTAATAATTCATATATGTACAAGTAAATAATACTGCATAGATATGGTAAATAGTACTTATTTTGTTTGGTTTGTTTCAATTTCGAAATCAAAAGATCTCAATTGAGAAGGTAGATACTCTTCTTAAGTCTTAAGATATAGCTCAGAGACTTTGCATTGTTGATGCGATAGAAACTTCAAAAAAAAGTGACCAAATTCTTTATTAATAATAATATGAGAACTTTACAAACAATATCTATTGCAAGGAGCTACTACTCTGATACATAGTGTAAATGTATATAGAGCATGCAAAGAAGAAATAAAAAGCTTAACATAACACTTGTGATGGGTCTCATGATATAAAAATACTTAAATAAAAGAGTGTTGCAAATTCAGTATGTATTCTCTGTGCAATGATAATATGTATCCGAGTTCTTCTCACCCTATTACAATAACAACAAATTCAAAATAAATTTGCAGAAACAAGATCTAAAAAAGTGAAAGCTAGAAATTAAAGTGTTGAAACTGGAAAATAAATAGCTCCCAAATACTCAGAAAACACATGCATTCTATGCATTCTTTCTTATACCAGTGTAACTGGAGAATTCTTCAGAATGTATACGTGAGTATATGAGAATCCTCTTTGCATCTTCTAATTCTCTATTTATAGACGAAAATCCTAATTCAAAGCAGTTTTACTTAGTAACCAAGTAATTTTACTAACGTTCTAGAAAAAGGCCTTCTTTGGATGCCAAACTTTTTAACACACGTTCTAAGAAACAATTATCCTTCCCAGTACATTCTCATATTTGCTTTGTGCTCAAGTATATGAAATTTAAGCACGTTTTCTTCTAGTTCCTATCCATTTTCTCGATTCTACTTTCTCAGTTCCAAAGATGATGCAGATTAAAGAATTTGGCTAAGTAGATTTTATTTGCTCTTATGCTCGATAGATATCCGACTCTGCTTTCTTCGACTAATCCATACTTTTTACGTTGAGATTTCTCTTTTCATTTGTGGGATCTAGTCACCGTCCTCGACTTCATCAATTACATCCTTGCATCCATCAAGAGACCGTGGGAACCAATTTTTAAAACCTTGCCTGCCTCTTAGGCAAGTTTGTTCTTTTAATTTTTTTGGCTTTGTCTTCGTTCACTCACAAAATAGAAAGAACTCTTCTCACTTTTTTAAATTGGCTTGCAGTCCTTTCGACTTAAAGAATCTTGAACTCTCTATTGGGTCAACAATTTCACACCAACAATTCTTTACAATAATTATTATATTGTAGAAATAGTAACTTGTACTAATAACAATTTCTCTCTTTTGATATAGAAACAAGAAACGAGGTTAAGGTTCATTCCAAAAATAATTTTCGTTACTAGGCTTTACCGATACTTAATAGGATATAATGATGTAATAACCAAAATGATTAAGCAAGCATAGATGGAAAAAGAAAAAAGAGGAATTAGAAAACAAAAGGAACTTAGATTCAAGTGGTTCTATTTTATTTATTTTTTTATGAAATCTTGGTAAAATAAATAAATTAATGGTTTTATCTTTATAATAATCCAAGCCAAGTAGCCAACTCGATGAATGATGATGTGTTGGCGTGATTTAATTTTGGATATTTATTGATCATTATTTGTGCTCCGACCAGTATTAGTGGACCCACCGCGGCACAAAATAATGTGAGATGTGAAGACTGATAAGGAGACAAGTTAGTGTAATTAATCAGTCTAGGCTGTGAGGGATATGATTTTTATCATATCGTTATAAGAAAGAAGTTGCAAAGAAAAATTATGCGTTTGGTAGTTGAATGTAAACATCTAAATGAAATTAATAAATAAATAGCATTATTATCTTTTTTAGTTTTTCGAATGCATTATTATATTATCTCCTGTCACCACCTTATCTTATCTTCAGACTCATAACATTTGTTTTTTTTTTCATGACTCAAACTTGATCAAAATAATAATATTAGTACTCTCTTAAACACATTACATTAATAGATTCTATTATTTGAGCTGTCTATAAAACTCGTGCGAAGAGAAGACAAGAATTATGCAAATCAACATGCACACTTTGTGGGTAAGTAATAATGTTGAAAGACATTGCAAACAAACTATGATTCACTATATCCTTTATACGATATTTATAAAAAAAAAAAGAAGAAAAAACTAAGAATAAAAAAGGGTGTAATTTGCTCTAGAAAGAGTTGGGTAGTTGTGAAAAAGAAAAGGTGGGAATTGATACAAAAAAGAAGGAGAGATGGAAAACAAAGTCCGATGAGTAGTAATGATATATGGTTGATGAAATGGTCCCGGGTCTCTTCTGAATTCTGATGATCTCTGTCTTTGTAAAACAGTGTGCCTGCAGCAACACACAGCAATAGCATGCATATATATGCTGATTTGCATGCGTTGATGAGTGCATGATTTTCATCACTCGCAAGTTGGATCATTTTCTCGTTACCCAATTACGCAAATCATACACTCCAAGAATCCAATCCCTTGTTTCGACTCCCCTTTCTCTAATACATACCTTAAAAGTGAAAGTGTAAAACCAGTCATCAAAGCAAACCGACACTTCAGTCCATTCACAGATTAACTTGCTGCCTCTACAACTACAACGACTAGTGTGGGGATTTATTTTACGGTGCTAACAATTTAACTAGCAATCCTCCTTGATTCATGAAATTTATTATTTTTTAATAATATTTAGCTAACATTCTAAATTTTATATAATAAATTTTAAACTCTAAACTTAAGTCTTTGATGGAATTTTCTTGAATTCCTCCAAAGAAAGTTGAGAGCGAATGGGTATACATAAGAGTGGTAAAATGGGTGACGGTTGGAGGGTGTGCCCGCCTTCTTTCTTTTTTTTTTAACCCCAATAAATAGTTTCAAACCCTAAATAACAATATCTAAAATTAAATCAATTACAAAATAACAATAACAATCAGTATAAGAAAAGTACCGTCGAAAAAACGAATAAAATTTGACAGTATAATATTTATCATCAGATTTTGTGTCGATATTTATCTGATGGAATAAACTTCACCGGTAATAAATTACGTACAGATTTATGCATTCAACGGTAATTTGCATCAAATTTAACAATGAAATATGATTATCAAGAAAACAAAATCTGTTGCAACTTATTGTCGAAAAATTTCTAATGGTAACGTTGGCGCCATAGCATGCAACTTTGCGTCATCTTACCGATGGATTAATCCGACGAAAATAAATTTTTTATTGTTTTTGAAAAATTAACTGGGCTGTTATATTGATATATTCCGACGGTAGATTTTTTTTAAATAATCTTTTTCCGCTCATCTATAATATACTCTGATAATTAATAATTAAAACAATATTTTAAACCTGATGTGAAATATCAAATATACAAATTAAGAATACAGAATGATGGTGATTGAAATATCTGAAATAATGCTAATTATATTACAATCTTAAATTTTGGTAAAGAAATACATATGATAGAACTATATTTACATTAACCCTATTCAGATTCTTCATCTTCTTCTTCTGGTTCACTATCCTCCTCTTCTGAGATAGTTTCCTGATCATCAAACTCGTCTTCCTGCTCTTCGTCGCCATCGCCCCCCATCTTCTTCTTGAAGATCATCGTCCTCTAGTAGTAGTGTGTTGTCATCTATTCCAAGGTCAATGATGTCATCATCCATAACAGTTGACCTAAGGATGATTAGATCACCGGTATCAACCACCATTTTCGAAGGAGTTGGGTCATCAATTTGGTAAGGTTCCTGACACTCTGTCCCATCAAACTCGATGCGACCTCTTGGCTTAGTCTTAACCACAACCATCCAACTAAACTTGCATGAACCTGGATAAGGCAAATAGTACACCTGTCGTGCATTTTGAGGTAGAATAAAAGGATCGTAGTGTCTATATTTCCTAGGTACATTAACTTCAGTGATATCGTAATCCTTGTGCTTTCGTATTCTTTGTCGCGAACATGGATCATACCATTCGAATTTAAACACGCACACCATGTACGTAGTGCGACAAAAATACTCTAATTGAATTATGTTGTGTAATACATCAAACCAATTAGAATGACCACCGCCTGAATCTCCACGAACCCAAACTTCGGTGTTATCTGTTTTCTTTTCAATCGACCACTATAAAGAATGGAACCGATATCCATTAACATTGTATATTGGATAGCTAGTGTCCTTATTCATTGGGCCCCAACTAAGTGCAACCAGTTCCCAATCTGTTGTGTCAGTTAGATGCACGCTGACGTATTCTCTGAACTAATGTAAAAAGTTGTTCAATGAGGCATTAGGATTTGCCTCTTGGAATAACCTATAAGATATAATAGTATAAAGAAGTTTTAATTAGATTAAGAAGTTAGTATGTTACTGATTGTAATATTTACGAAGACTCAAAAAACTCACATGAGATAGAGTGAAATCTGATCACAATTAAGCAACACATACAGATGTGTGGCATCGATTTTCTTCTATTCTAACTAGTAGACACTGCCCGCACCAATTGCAACTCCTTCCGGAGCAAAGATTAGATATGTTGTTCCACTTGACAAGGATTTTTCCCTCTCATCATTCCTTCCAACCCTTGTTCTACGTCACTCAACATGAGGTTGAGAAAAGAATGAGCAAAATGCAAATGTTTTCTTAGTTAGGAATGCTTCGCAGATGTCTTTAATCTGAGATATGTTCTTCACAGGGCGCTTGAATGAACCAATCATCCTCTCAAATAGGTACATCCACCTAAATTGACTGGCCCACATAGTATTGCTTCGTATGAAAGGTGGATTGCTAAGTGTTCCATAACATCAAAAAAGGATGGAGGGAATATCCTCTCTAGCTTACAAAGTATGATGAGAATGTTCTTGTCCATGACTGTGAGATCATTAATGTTAAGTTTCGTATTACATAACTCCTTAAAGAACTCATTTATTTCTATGAGGGATTTTCAAATATTGGTCAGAAGTTCTCTAAATACGATAGGAAGCAAAGACTCCATGAAGACGTGACAATCATGACTCTTTAACCCAGCAAGCCTACCCTGTGAGGCGTTTGCACACCTGCTCAAGTTAGAGGTATAACCTTCAAGAAACCTCAATCCTCTAATCCACTTACAAACATTTTATCTCTGGTCCTTCGTTAGAGCGAATGCTGCCTTTGGTTTAACCCACTGCCCATTCTCAAGTCTCTTTAAGTTTAGATCTGACCACTTGCAAATATCCACCAAGTCTAACCAAGCCTTATCATTATCCTTTATTTGCTCATCGTCCATTACTGTATGAATGATATTATCAAACACATTTTTTCAATGTGCATCACATTAAAACAATATCCAACCAAGTTGTCTTTTCAATAAGACAACTCCCAAAATATACTCTATTTAGTCCAATTATGCTCCCTGCCATATCACAGATGTCTCAAACCTGCCCCATTATCAACGATCATTTGAATTCTACTGACACGATGCCAAACTTGCCTACCATCCAACCTCGGGGGTGCTTCTTCTTGTTTAGTTTTATTTATTTTGAACAAGTCATCGAAAAGAATGATCCATGTCAAGGAATCTTTGATGGCAATCAAACTACGAATTCTTACTGCCCTTTGTCAACTAAAATGCCTTTGTATCCTCTATACAAATGGGACATGTTATTCTGCCCTGAGTGGACTAAGCTAACAACATCCTGTGTATAGAAAAGTCGTTAATGGTCCACATCAACGCAACATGCAGTTGGAAGTTTGTCTTTGTCGCAATATCATAAGTTTATACACTATGGATCTAAACCTTCTTTAATTCATCCACTAAGGGCTACAAGAAGAATCTATTTGGCCTTTGGATTGCTGGGACTAGGTATGATGCAAGTTAGGAACATGTATGAGTCCTTTATACATATTTTGAGACTCAAGTTATAAGGTGTCACCACTACATGCCAACAAGAGTACGCGTTACCAAAATTGAAATTCGATGCGAAGCTATCAGAGCACAAACTAGTCTAACGTTTCCAGACTCGCTTGCAAATGTAGGATAGATCTGATCAAAATGCTTCCATCATCTCTCTTATTACTATGCCAGGTCATGTAAGAGGCTAAACTCATCGATATACACAATCGTTTCAGCCTAGGAATTAAGGACAAGTAGTGCATCCGTTTCATGGGAACTCTCTTTAACCTATGTTTACGAATCTATTTTCTCTTGACTTGGAGCCTCGATGATCTACAAAATCTGTATTCAGTTAGGTCTACTTCCCTCTTATAATATAGCATGAAACCATTCAAACAACAATCCATTTTAACTGAATTTAGATACAATTTTGAAACTAACTTCTTTACTTCGTTATGATTTTGGAGGATGTTAGTGGTCTCGACAGATACCAGTTCGTTGCAAAGGGTGGCCCACTTATCAAAAGACTCTTGGGTATGATTTGACTTCGACTTAATACTCATCATTCTAACACATGCAGACAACTTCGAATGAACACACCCCTCGAACATAGGTTTTGCAGTAAATTCTAACAGATGATAAAATCTCTTTACCTCTGGGTTAGCTCTTGTTTAGCCTCTTCCAATTCGGTAACACCTATTGCATCAAACACCATCTTGTTGTATCTCTCTTGGTTACCATCCCAATTCAATTCTTCCATGTTTAGTTATCTCATCACCCGAACCCTCGTTGATCAACCACCGGACCTATTTAAATTCGAGGCAGACCGGTTAATTCTTTACTCTTCCACATCTCCGTGTTCTTTTCACATCCAATACCCATCCTTAAACCCAGTACGGTAGAGGTAAAGCGTTATGTCCGCAGGTCCTAACTACTTAGTCAGTCGACACTTATGACACAGATACCTAGATACCCTTTCAGACATAAATGATTCCAAGCTGAAGACATGCACAACAAACACATCAACCCCTCAAAGAATTCAGGTTTTAATCCTCCCCTCCTGTCCACCGTTGTCCCTGTCATACATCCATAGACGATGACTTGGAATCATATTGCAACACATGTCCTATAATTCAACCAACAACACAACTTATTAATTCTTTTAGAAAATTCGACAGAATGTACCCTATAATTAGAATCTCCTACCAAATACAATTATCATTTTCTGACAAATCAAACATGTTTTAAACAATTTAAATGATAATTCGGCATAACTTCTCCTTAATTCAAAGACATCCATCAAATAAATATAACAATTTTCATAGAGGAAGCAACTGTATGCATAAATTATAACATACACACATTCAATAAAACATCAAATCTTATCCGTTCTAGTGCGTAACCCCTTATAACTCCATAATTTTTCACCAAACAAGGGTTTCGAGAGGGCACCACTATGCGACCTTCTCTCACTTCTGTCCTAAAACTTTATCCTAAGAAAAGTAAGTCCAACATAAAATTTAAACAATTCATTATATTCAGAGATAGAAAACCAACATAAAATATTACTGCACAAACAACAAAAAAGCAGATTCTAACTAATCTCAGAGAAAATAGCACCATCTTAATAAAAAAAAGGCAACATATGAAATTCACAATTTGAAACTAATTCAAAAACTAATTTGAAAGAATAAGTAAAACTCATTATTCCAATTAATTAAAACCTAATTCTAATTTCACCAAACTAACAAGAGCCATGACAAAAATAAGCGACATAAGTTTAATGCAATTGAAAGAAACTCATTCATTAAACTCAACAAAATCTTTCAACAATTCAAACACCCTTAATCTCACCTTACTTAACCTACTCTAACATTATTTAATTTTATTTACATTAAATTAACACAACAACTCCTAATCACACACTTCATTAAACAAATTTAACCACTGATTTAACAAAAACCCTAACAAAATGCTAAACTCACAAAATAATATGAAAAAATAAATAACCATACTAACAATAAATCTAATGATAGTGACTGCAGGGTCTCTTTAACATGGTAGTGACAGAGACGGCAGTGACCACGATGTGAATAATAACTCATGCGGAGGATGCAGTGGGACAGCAATAGCAGCAAAATCGACGACGAAGTGCAGCGGCAGCAACAGCGGGTGCTCCAGGCAGTAGAAACGGTGATAGCAAGGGAGAGAAAAGACGAGAAGAGAGAGAGACAGCATTCGCACAAGTGAAGAGGAAGAGTTTTCGTTTGAATTTTATCCTAATTTTACCGTCGGATTTACCGGCGGATTAATCACCAAAATGACGTGTTTCATTAAAATGTGATACCGACGGAATATACCGACAAAAAATCCGACAATAACATTGGCACCTGTGAATTATGTTTTGGCGCCAATAACTACCATCGACTTTAGTTATAAAAAAAATGTTCCAATGGTAATCTTTTATGGCGACGAATTTCTCTTCCTTTTCGTCGGAAAACCCGATGGTAAATTCGACGATACAATTTGACGCTAAATCTTATGGTAATTCTGACGTTGGCACTCAGCATTTTTCTTGTTGTGAATAACATATTAAGACTAACTAAATCAATAACAATAACTAAATACTAGGGAACTAAATATAGATTAGAATTAATAATCAGTAAGAAAAAGATAGAAAAATAAAACAAAAACAAATAACAGAATCATCCCTCATAGGCTCCCACAAATAGAAACATCAGTCATCAAACACCCCTCCCACAAACAGAGAACAGAATCATCACTCCCAGAAATAAAAAATAAAAGAAAAACTAAACAAAAATAGAGAACATCCCTTCCACAAATAGAATCATCAAACAACCTCCCACAAACAAAAAATAAAAAAAATTAATTGTTATGTCTCGCATGTTTGCTATTGAGTTGTAAGCACTTTTAATTGTGAACTCTCCATATTGTGATAAGTTTTATAGCAATTTATCTTTTTTCAAATTCTCCATAGGGGGTGTGTTGCTTGAATTTTCTAAATGATGTCTTCATTTAGGTGAAATTTGTAACAGATTTGTATTCCAATTTTTATCTTGGTTTGTAGCTTTAGCAACAGTGATTTTCTATAAACTCTCCTCAATAGGTTGTTTTACAATATCTACTAGCCTTCTTTCTCCCTCAACCCAAGCATTTTCCCTTTTGGTTCTCTCTTAAACGAGTCAAGCTTTTCCCAATATTCTGAGAAAAAGTAGTATTAATTAAGTGCAGACATTTCTTCTTTTTTTTTTCATACTTTAAAAACCTTTTAAACTCATGCAGTAGTGAAACATAGACCAAAAGATTACATGAAAAGATTGTATTCCCACAGATAATACAAGGCAAAAAGCCTTTGACAAAATAACGAGGAAATTAAAGAAACACCTGCAAGACTAGCAATGGTATAGTGACACACGAACAGAGTCACAAATTTATACCCAAATTCTTACATATGGGCACTAATTAAAGCCTCAGAATTTATATAAAGATTTGTTCAGGAAAAGAAAGATGCTCAGGAGCATCATTTAGGAAATTGAAATCGGAGCAAATGAAATTTCACAACAATAGCAAAGATAATAATCACTAATAAAAGTAATAGACAATGATTACAATAAACAGAAAATAAAATTTCAACAGTGAGCAAGGGAAAGAAATGTTTCACAATAAGCTAATCTGCTAATTATATATTTCATTTTTTCTTTTACCATTGAAACATATATGTTTGCGAGATTGTGTCAAAATCATGCTACTTATATGCATCGAGCAAGTAACAAATATGCACAGCACCAACATCAAACTTAGTAAGCTACTGAGCTTGCATGTAGAAAGTAAATAGCTCATAAAGGAAGAAGTGAGTAATTCAACAATGCTAAGATCTTTTATGAAGTGCAAAGAGAAAAAAATTTAGAAAGTCAAACTGTTAGGGACTTGGGTATTATGGGGTGCTCAAAGTCCCACATCGAGTAGTATGGGATGCTTGATGTTGTATACAAGGAGAGTGGTTTTTCCCCCTTAACAGTTAGCTTTTAAGGTGTGGTTCTCCACTTTCCTTAGATACTTAACAATGGAATCAGAGCATGGTTGTCGGCACCGTGGAAAGGGCTACCTATAGGCTGGATTAAGGTGAATACCGAATACTGATAGACCGTAGCAAAGTGGCTACCGTTGGGTCAGTGTCGATAGAGTGAAGCCGCCGTGGACGTCGGCTCTCCAGGGCCGGTGTATTGTTAGGGACTTGGGTATTATGGGGTGCTCAAAGTCCCACATCGAGTAGTATGGGATGCTTGATGTTGTATACAAGGAGAGTGGTTTTTCCCCCTTAACAGCTAGCTTTTAAGGTGTGGTTCCCCACTTTCCTTAGATACTTAACACAAACATTAGGTAGATTGCATACATACTAGATTGCCTTAAGTAATAGTTTCGATCGTAAATACATGGCATGCCATAACACTTTGATGAATTACCAATGCCGCTACTATGACAATGACTAATTCAGAATAATTTCCAACACTAGTTCATTAAAACAATTCTGCACATTCGAACACATAAATATAGCCCCCTGGGCATGGGGAAGGAGGGTCATTTGCTATTCAATCAAGACAATGAGAAGAAAAAATTCTAACAGGGTTCCATACAAGGAAATCTTGTGAGGTAATTGCTCAACCAGATTCTTTATCTTCAACAAGTTTTCTTTCTCCCTATTACTGCTTTTTAGAATCATTTTGTCTCCCTATTACTGCTTTTTAGAATCATTTAAACAGATGAATTAGTATTAAAAGAACCAAATCTAATGATAGATCAATCAAGGATAATGCAACAAAGGAAATATTATACTCAACTAAACATAAAGAAGAAAATGTAAAACTTCAACTGTATACATAATCTAATTGAATTAGGCATAAATTGCCAGCCCTGAAAAAGATCACTCATTTGATTCTTAGTAAGATAACTTGATTGAAAAAGCATTGTCAATGCAGAAATCAAATTATAAGCAATTCACTATATCTCCAATACATTTCTCATGAAACATAACACTATTGTAACATTTATAATGATTCCTACTATAGACGAGTTTTCAGCAAAAAATATTTTGGAGAGAAAGAAAAAAACAAAAAAAACCTATAAATTAAAAGCATTGATATACATGACTAAAAATAGCAACTTATTGTTATCAGTTTTAAGTTACAATAGTAAATTTAAGGAATAAAAGGTGAAGAAAGTAAATGAGGTCAATCATCATATGGGACAGGTATTCCTGTAAGCGATGATTGCATGCCAAGAACATGTTTCATAAAATGGCACCAAAGAGAAACAGGAACAAATTTTTAACATCCTTTTCAACAATTCCAAGTAGCAATATGAAATAACATGCAATATCACTTTCAAAACCATGACAGATAAAAGAAACAAGGCAAATACAATGAAATTTATGGACAAATAAAATAAGTTATAGTCGGAAAGAACAACCTGCTTTGAAAGTTTTAGAGAAATCATAAGGAACTATATTTCCATCTTTAATTATCAAATAACAGCCCAAACTTCAGCATAAACAAGCTCTTTGATTATTAACAGAAATTTTTTTTACATTTCAATCAATATAAGGATGTCGAAAAGATCGAAGGATCCAGTAACACTTCACTCAATTTAATTCGTGTTCAAAGTATTCCAACAATCATATATAAAAGGGCTTCAAAGTTGCTACTTTTCTGTTCATATATTTGATAGAATACACAGTATTCTTGCAATATAGAAGTGGATTCTACTAACTTTATTCAATTACACAATCATGCAAGAAGTAAATTCTTTATCGCCAAATAGAAAGGCAAAAATGGATACCAAGATCATATTGCATAGTAACAAAGAATTTTTCATGAGACTTGAGCTGAAGAAATTATGCAAAAAGAGAGATAGAGAGTAAGGCAGAGAATATTATCAGTCACTACTGATCTAAATATCAAGACTCAAGAGGTTCAGAAATTGGGGCAAATTTTCATCAGACTAGGGTTCAAACCAAAATAGCCAACAAATTGGAAACAAGCAAAATTAAACTAAATTGGTGCAAAGATATTCTATCAACAAGCAAAATGACCAAATTGAAACAAACGTACAAAGACAAAAGATGAAATTGAAACAACAGAAAAAGAGGGGAAAAAGCGAACCAGGAAGAGGGAAGAGGGAGCGTTCGAGCGGTGCACAACAGGGCAAGGGGGGAACGATGACGACGACAACACCGGGACGATTGGGAAGCCACGCGACGACACCGGGACGTGCACAGCGGAGGGATGAACAACGGATGTGCCTCTCCACCTTCCTTTCGCGTGCGTGAGCTATATGGTAGCTTGAGCAGATCTGTGACGAGGAAGGATGTAGCGGCTGCAGCTGATGGACGGAAGGTATACGGCAGCAAGGATTCTTGAAACTGGTGATTCGCGCCTTTGCCCCCTTTTGGGTTCGCGCGAAAACGAGGAGAATGGCCCTGGCTTCACCCAATTTCGAATATGAAATCAAATTGAGCAAAATGTTATTTGCGGCGGTTGATACACAAAACCACCACTATCTTGATCAGTCTGTGACGGAGACAAATAACGCTACCAGAACTGCAGCTACTCAATCAATTTCCGGCGGTTCGGAAAAACCTCCGCAATTTTTTGCTGCAATTTTTCGTTTCCCTTGTAGTGTCCTTTAGTCCATAATGAGAAATTACAAAAAAAAATGAATCTGGAGAGGCAGATGCTTCTCAATATAGAAGTCTCATTGGAAATCTTTTTTATCTATCTACCACAAGACCCAACATCATATATACAACAAATTTACTATCAAGATTCATTCAAAAGCCAAATTAGAAGCACTATAAAGCTGCAAGAAGAATCTTAAGATATTTACAAAGTACAAAGAATTATGGCATTTACTATAAATCTACCGAGAATCTAAAACTACTTGGATATACTGATAGTGATTAGGCAGGGTCAATTGATGACATGAAAAGCACTTCTGAATATGCACTTATACTAAGATCTGTAGTATTTTCTTGGACATCAAAGAAACAAGAAACTGTGGCTCAATCATCTGCTGAAGTTGAGTATGTTGCATCCGTAAATGCTATTAGTCAAGCAATATGACTAAGGGAAATATTCGAAGACATAGGAGAGCAACAAGAAGAACCAACAATTATGTTGTGCGACAGCAAGTCAGTAATAACAATAGCAACGGCAAACAATTCAGTCCATCATAGTAGGACCAAGCATATAGCTATCAAGTATCATTTTATACGAAAAGCTATATTGGAGAAAAAGATAAAGATCGAATATTGCAATACAAATGAGCAACTAGCAGACATCTTCACTAAGGCACTATCAACTATCAAGATCAAAGTTCGAACTATTACGAGAGATGCTTGAAGTTATATAAATGTGCATCAAGGAGGAGTATTGATAATACTCGTAGAACTTTTTAGAATTTTCATTATCTTATTTCATAAAAATAAGTATTTAGATATTATGATGGAGAAGTTTAAAAGTTAAGTAAATAAATTAAGTATTAAAAATATCTAAGATTAATATCTAGAAATATCTAAGATGTAGAATTATCTAGAATCAACTTATGAATCCTATAGATAGACCATTATAAAGTTCATTGTAACTAATTAACAAACATATCAAATTCTACTAATCTTTGTACTCTCTCCTTAATCCATCAATAATATAACTAAAAATTTTTTAAATCATTCATCTAAACTACTTATTTATCAAAACTATCCTTGCTATAACATTCAAGTTCATGTACACTAAACCAATGTCAAACTATTTCATAAAGCTAATATGCTCTATCCCCACTATACTTAGTCTCAAATAAACACGTAATATCTAGTTTAGCCTGTCTCTTTGTTTCTTTGAGTGTACGAATAGTTGCTTGATTCGTCACACCCCTATGTTTCAAGCTATAATAATCATAGAAACATAAAGCCAAGGAAAAGAAGAATTAAACTCTTCAAAGAGAACAAGGGTACCAGGGCAGGCTGCGCCCATTAAGCACATTGCATACCCCCATTTGCAATGGAGGGTCTTCCTCTATCTGCACTGCTCCATATTCTTCCGTACCTTCACCTTTTTTCATATCGAACCATTGCCTCAACAAATTTACTTGAGTCAAGTGACTCAAAATTAGGGGGTGTAGGATCAGGAGATTCCTCTCTAGAGGGGTTATGGTTATTGTCTATCATCAGTTTCAGGTGTTTCTGGTGTGGAAGCGGGGCTTAGTGGGCTATTATTTGTCCAATTCTCTTGGCAGTGGGCAAATAAATTCTGCTTTTGTGGGATGAGGTTGCTATTCTAGGTCTGGGAGAGAGGTTGCCTTTGCGCAAAGGTGTTCTGGGCTGTATTGTTTTGGGCTAGTATAGTACTTAGTTAGTTGCTATGTTTGGTAGTGTTTTTACCTAAGTTGGGTTGTGTTTGGGCATTGGTTAGAACTGGGATGATGCTTTGGGAATTTTTGCTTGTGTTTGAGTTTGCTTGGTACTAATTCCTATTTTAGCTGAATAGAGAATTGAGGCCCACAATTGTAGATCCTTGTCATATTTAACCCATATAAGCTATAACAGGCCAAGGAGGACAAGTTGGGAGAACTCATAGATTGTTAACCAATGTGAGACTAGAATTTCACCAAACCAGAAGTTTATACTAGAAAGTGTTGGGCTACACGATGATGGTTGTTCTTGGCCCATGCCAATCTAGAAAGCATTAAGGTAAAAGTGGTAGAGCAGGCAAAGATTAAAGGCTAAAGCAAAGCGAAACTCAACGTTTGTAATTATTTTGTCCCTCATTTTTTTAGTTTTTCCAGGATCTCATAAATAGCAACACATGTATGCTATATGAACAAATAATAAAATGCAGTGTTAAAGAGAGTTTCTTTAACAAATTTCAACAAATAATAATGCCGTGAGAACTCACTTTTAGTGAGTGGTTTGGATACGGCTGTTTAGCATATTCAGCAATCTCAAATGCACTAGAAAGTCTATAAACCGCTTGATAGGCAGCCACTTTTTGAAACCCATCACGCTTGATAGTCTAATTGCCTTTGCCCCTACCTGGGCTTTCCAACCTTAATGAACCTTATCTGACATTCCACACCAAGTTGCTTGCTTATACACGTGTGACACATACCCAAAATTTAAATTAAAATATAAGATACAAGGAAAAATATATGTAGATACACACACTTGCCTAAACTAGGTAGCTAGGGTTAGGGCTTTCTTCTTTTTAATTTTTACACTTTTTGACACAAAATTATCCCACCTTTATATTTTATTTTATATTCCTCTTAAACTTTAACCATATCTTTATTCCTCAGGAGACCCAAAAATACATCTTTCTTATCTTACTTTCACTGATGTCTCTCACAGTTTCTCTGTTTGAGACTTTAAATATACTCTCATCCATGCTGGCAGGAACATATATGCATACGAAACCAAATCATCATGAGTACTGCAAATACAACAACAACAAAAACACTAATATTTTTAAAATTTAAAACCCTGGGATGAAGGTGTGATAGCGAGTGAAGAATTAATGGATGCATAGAGAAGCTTTTTCTGGGCACTTTACCTGTATAGGGATGTAGGACTATGACAATGCGACCAGAAAAGAAGACCCAAACTAGAAAGAGAAAGATTCATGAACTTACATACATTATTGATCGATGTTCACTGTTCACCTACCGGTCAAACAAGCAAAATATAATAATAACATAAAGTTGGAAAAATTAAAGGGTGAAAAAAAACGTAAGAGAAGACCCTGATGAGTAGTGTGGAATCCGAAGAATAGTGGTATGCTGTGAAAACAGTATATATATTATATATATTCATCAGATGACTACTCAAAGTGGGGAAAGGCAAATGTATGAATCTGCTGGTCCTCAGAAGAAGCATAGAAGAAGCCTTGATAGAAACATATCAAACATCATTTTTAGTCAGTTTCCCCTCAAATTTCGCTTTCATAGAATAATTCACATCCTTGTTCTTTTCTTAAAGAAAATGTTCAAAGATATATATATATAGATTACTTTGGCTTCAAACTATATATTGTTCATTTCTTTCCTTCTAAATATACTTATTAATTTTGAATTAAGAAGATATATAATATTTTTAACATATGATATTTAATTCCTTGTTATTATTGAGGGTGAGGGAGCGGATAGGGGGAGTTTCTCTCCCTGGCCTTCTGACAGATCATAAATGCGACAAGTAGAATTCTAAGTCCATGAACATATACACGTCATGATAACCTTCTTTTTTCGTAAATCATAGTGCTACTATGATCTATCTAGAGAAATAGTAAAAGATGATGATACAAAGAATAATGAAATATTAATTAGTATAGAATGTTTTGTAACAATGAGGACTAAATTAAATTAAACCAATAATGGTGTTTTTTATGAAACAAATGTGTGAAATGGTGTCAGCCTCCTTTATGGCATAGATCTGTTGTAATATCACTGGTCATTTCATGGGTTTTTGAAATTGAGAGACGACGAAGAAAGAAGACGATGCAAAGTATTTCGTGTTGTTTCTTTGGCTTCGAACGAATTCGTACATGGATGCCATTAATTATTATCAATGTGGCTTCGTCAAAGAAAAGCCTTTGGAAATTTTGTCTTTAGGCCAGCCAGCCTGTTACATTCTCAGTTCTCAGTTCTCAGCTTTTTACCCAATAAAACCCCTTCTCTCTCTCTCTCTCTCATTCATTAATGAAACTGAAACAAGCATGCAGAGATCAAAATTAGATGAAATAAATGGAGATCATGAACTAGACTAAAAGAAAATGATATGATCACACACAATGACACAATAATAATAAATTGCACCGGTGATGAAATAGGAGTTAAATAATAATAATAGATGGTTTAATCTAGTTGATACTAAAACCCACCTACACCAATGGATGGGATGGGGGAAACTGAAAGAAAGATAGTTTTGGGCACTAAGTTATATGTACACAGAATCACAAACAGTCACTCATCTCACGCACACACACGTACGTTTCCATCAATATCAGGCTACTCAAAACTGATGAAGGATCTCATTTTGCCTTAAAAGAAAGAAGAGAAAATTAAACAAACAAGACCATATAATATAACTAATATAAAAAAAGAAAGAAAGAAAGAAAGAAAGGAACTCTAGCTTTGGATTTTGAAAGAAGCCTTAGCTAATTAACAAGTAGTAGAAGGAGGCATGAGATTCAAGCCAAGGTCATCCTTCTCCAAAATCAAACGCGCCTTGTTAGTCTCTGAATTAGCTAGGTTGTTAGACCCATACTCAGGGTGCACCCTTTTCTTGGACTGAAGCGGCACTCCAAAAAGCTTGGTCTTACAGGGTGGTGGCGCTTCCACAATCGTGACGGAGCTCCTTGCCGTGTTGCTTGGACAGTTTTGAGTTTGAGAATAATACCCGAGAAGATGGTTCATCGGCCTTTGCAGCATTGAAACGTTACCATTAGCGGCACCGGAAGAAGCATATGAATGTGATGATGGCGTGTTATTGCAAAGAAGCAAAGAAGAAGAACAAGTGTTGCTTGGAGGAACTGGCTTCACATGGTTCTGAACGAAGTAGATTATGTCATTGTAGAGCTTCTTCATGTGTGCAAGCTCCGACATGAGCATGGTGTTGCTCCGCCTCAGCCTCTCATTGTCCTCCGACAGCGCCGTGACGGATGAGGTGTTGTAGCAGGGTGTGGCGGTGGGCGGCGGAGAGTCACACCAATTGGCTTGGTCATCGGAGTCGTTTGGCGGCGAGATGCTGAGCCTGCTTGAGAATGGAAAGAAAGAAGGAATCGGAGAGTGGTGGTGGTTGATGGCGGTTATCTGTTGAGGGTGGTGTGCGGTTTTTCTTCTATGGATCTCACACAGCAAGTGCTTCTCTCCCTTCTTGAAGAATTCATTAGCAAACTCCCACCTATCCGGAACAATCTTTCTGAAACCCTAATTTCATTAAACAAGTAATAAATTAGATAAAAGAAGTAGTAGTTGAAACTTGAAACAAAGTATATAGCATGTATGTGTGTGTGTGTGTACATACATAAGTATTGAGCTGGCGAACGAAACTTGAGAAGTTATTGTGTTTGAAGTAATTAGGAAGAAGATCTCTAGCGAACTCAGGAGGACGCCAAACGACGAAGGTGCTTTGGTCTTCTCCCCATGACACTATGTGATCGGTGGCTGGATCGTCCACCAGCTGGTACGTCTTTGTCAGAAACGGCGCCGGCACCGACTTGTTTGACTCTAGCGACAGTAGAATGCTCTCGCAGTTGTCTAGCAGAAGAGCCATTCCTAGTGACGACTGTGAGAATGGTGGTGTGGTGAGGTAAATAGAAGAGAGACAAGTACTAATTAGTATACTTACTTGCTAGCCGTGGTGGTGTGTGTAGTTAAAGGGATATTTGTCTGATTAGATAGATTTTATTATATATAAATATGGTTTCCTACATCGGTTATGGAGTGAGAGAGAATATGTGTCTGTCTGTCTGGGACTGTGAAATAAGGGCCTTTCAAGACAAACCCGTGACTCACTACTCACTACTCTTTCTTTCTTTCTTTCTTTCTATGTGTTTGTGTTGTGATACAGAGAGGGTTCTGACATTGATCCCGCGCACACCCACTTATAATCACGCACACCACAACACCAGGACCAACAACAACCTCCTCACACCAATGCTCTCATCCTTCTTCCCTTTTACCAATTGACCATTCCGCCCTCTCCATCGCCTCCTTTATTCCATTGCTATTAGTAGTAATCAGTCAAACACTAACACTTACCTTCTTTTCACTCTTTTTTACTCTAATCATTTTCCCCCCAATCATTCCATTTCTTATGTTTCAGACCATAAAGTTCGTTTTACTACCATTATTTTAGTGTAACGCTCCGTAATATATTCATCTAACTATTGCATTATTATACAAAAGTGAACATGTAAGCTATATTCAATTAGACATTATAAAAAATTATATTTATGTATAAAATATATCTATTTTTTAAAAAGTATGTTTTTTATACTTCATTAATTTAAATTAATTAACTGTTAAAAAATTAAATTGATTTAATTAGTTAAAATATAGTTTGACCAATTATTCTAATTTTTTGACTAATTCACTTATAAGATTTTATTTTAAATGGGATCAATTTAATAATCGATTTTTAATTAATTCGGCGGTTCGACCCGGTTCTCGTATCCAATTCCAATGCTGAAGATAAAAATCTCTGGAGCGAACGGATAATTCTGAAACAAAAATGATATTGACACGTTATATATCTTTGTTACGGGAATAAATTATTGAATTGGAATCAAGTAACCAGGGGAAGGAGGGGTTTGTTTTGTTTTGTTTCATCACTTCACGTCAAACGAGTGTCCTCTTTTTCACTTTGTAGCTTTCCTTTTGTTGTTTAATGCCACCAACCAAACACAGTCTCTAGTTTCGAATCCCTATCAGAAAAAACATATTTCTATTGCTACAATCTAATCTCATCTCATCTCGTCTAGCTAGCAGGCAAAGGATACATCGAACAACGTGATGGGAATTAATTAAAGACTGTTCTGAGTTACGACACTACTTCCTTCTGTTGCTTCTCTTTTCTTCTATATCTTCTTCTTCTCCCTTCTTTCTTTTTTAATCTTATTCATCATCAATCATAAAAAATAACATTTTCAAACTTGAATAACCAACATCATGTGTGCTAGCTACAGATGTATGCTCTCTTCTTTGACCCGCTAGTACCTTAGCTTTTACTCGCTAGTCGCTACCATATAATATACGAATAAATAACACAAAAAAAAAAACCTATTTAGGTCTCTATAGAGCTACCCTTTTGAGTTTTCAACTTTTTTTTATCGTATCCTTTAATTAGCCACCACAATGATTAATTTATTGTAAATTTAATTTTTTTTTTTAAATTTATTAATTAATAAATTATTATATATATAAAACAAAATTTAAATACCTAATACTTTTTTAAAAAGATAAACCATTCAACTAATTTAAATTGATCACACTTGTTTTTTAACGGTGGAGCTGATTGAATTATTGACCCAAAAGGCCATGAATGAATAACACAATGGCAATCTTTTGCACACCTTTCTCACCACCCATTAATTTGTATAATGCAAAGTAGTATTGTGTAACATCTCTTTATTCTACTCATCATTTTAAATTACAATGTGATTCTACTTTAAATGAGATTTAACTTAAATTCTATTTATATGATGATAAAGAGAATAACGAATAAAAAGAATATCCTTCCATCACTACTATTAAAGTGTTAATTAACATAATTAATACCGCATTTTACCATATTATACAGTCTTATCATGACGATTTCGCATGAACAATAACGCACATTTTGAATACTAAGCTACAGGCCAGGTTTCATAATTTGAAAGAAAAGAGGAGGTAAAAGACTGAAGAAAGTTGCTTGAAAACCATAGAGTGCAATAAGTAGTGGAGAGTGAGAGGATCCAAATAATTAAAAGAAGAAGCGCATTGGTTTTGTGATAATAAGTGAAAGTAAAAGAGTATGTAGTAGGGACGCAGAAGCAGATAGAGAGGGCCAAAGCAAAACATAAATGGCAAAATGATGACTAATTATTTCGGATAGATACCAAAACTGATTATTTTGATAGTGTTCATGATTCTCATTATTGGAAAAACAAAGCTAATCTGTCCCGGTTCCCCACCCAGCTAGTAATTATTTCTCACTTTACAATTTTCTTTGCTTTTCTCATATTCAATGTGAATATTTTTACATAACAATATCTAGAAAAGGTTCTACTCAACACTCAAATGTAGCTTACTAAAGAAGCTGCATCAATTAACTATAAAGTATAAGCAGTTGTAAGATAACAAAGATATACTGCTATATGCTATATATTATATGTACCAGTAATAATGGGAATTAAATTCGGGTATTAGGTTCCAGGGTGGGGTCATAGTTTTGCATCAATATGGAAAAAGTAACACTGCTGAATCAACCAGCCTCTAATAACACACTTATTATTTGTTACGGTTAAGAATATAAAACTGGACTCCACATGAATTTGTAACAAAAATACTACTTTCCGGGTCTAGCTAAACATAAAGTCATAATTAATTTTGAGTTAAGTAAGGTGAAAATTAAATAAGCCAAGGTAGGATATATGGGAGCAGAAAAAGAGGAGGGAAGTAGCAATTAAGTTAACGCGAGCATCATCAGTTTCAAGTCCCGATAATGAAATGAGAAATAGAGAGAGGGATTCTAGTTTGTTTTGCATTGCATTGCACCCTAGAAAAGCAGCTATGTTATGTGATCTAGTTCAGTAGTCTAGTCTTGTACTATTATTATAGTGTGACAATTGATGAAGCAAGAAAGGGACGAAACTCATAACTATGGATAGATAGATAGATGGATGGATGGTATCTGTCTAGCTAGCGAGTAAGTTCTAACAATCATGCTGCTCTATATTGCATTAATCAATATCTTTTTTCATTTTTTCTTTTTGCTGCTTCTTCTTCTTCTTCTTCTTCTATCTTGTTCTGCCTCTGCTGCCGAATATGTGCTTCACAACCTTTTCTCTTATTCGCAGTTACCTTGAATATAATACTAATACGCACCCCTCTCTGACCCGCTTTCGCTGTACTCTTCTACCACTGCACCCATTGCAGCAACAGCAGCGCCTGACATGGAGACAGTACTAATAGTCCTTTTTTATTTTATTTTTTAAATTTTCATGCATCATCCATCTGTATCTGTATGCGAGTATTACTAGTCTCGTGATACTTGTTTTGTTTTTTTCTCCCTCAGTATTACATATACCAACTTATTTATTACCACCACCTTATTCTCTTAGCTTCTTCATGTTACATGCATATTTATGGGAATTGAAATAGTTAATAATGAAATTCACGGACATATATATATATATATATATATATTGGAAAAGTAATATATTGGAAAAGTATAAGTAATTAACAACATTTTTAAACTATATTTGAACAATGTAAATTAATAAAGTTAAAAAAATAAATTGATCTTATATTTAATTAATAACATTAAATTATAGTGTAATATAATTAATAGTTGTTTATATTATTTAAAATAGTCATTATTTACCTAGCATTCTCCATATATATTATATAGAGTAATAGATAGCAGGTTCAATTTTCCTTTCGGCATCTTTGTTTGTTGTTATTAAGCATAAACGGTCAATGTGTTATGTGTCCCGTACTATTCGAACTTAATAAAGTATATATTTTTTAAAATTTATTAAAAATATTCTTAATTTTTATTTTATTTTAATTTTATTTAAAAAATTTTAATTTTTATCAAGTATATATCTGATAACTAATTTTTTAAAAATTTTAGAATTAATTCAGCAATAAAACATATATCTAGTTTATTTAAATTAAGTTATTCTTATCAAATTTGTTTTGATTTTTTTAAATTAATTATCAAAAATATATTTGATACAAATAAATAAAAAAATTTAAGATAAAATTAAAATAAAATAAAATTTAAAAATATTTTTAAAAAAATTTTAATAAACTTTAAAAATAAAAAATATAATTTATCCTTATACAAGCTTGTTCAAGAATTATCAGATATACTACACATCCGAGCTTTATTGCTATCCAAATCTAACCCAATAGCTCAACACCAACAAAAACCATTCTCATTAAAAGAGCGTGTACATACGCTTGAAATCCCCAAACAAACGTTATTTTTCGCGCTCTAATTTGAAAAACTGTTCTTCTTCTTCTTCTTTTCCTATTTCGTTATCATAATCACCAACAACACCAACATTTTACTAACATCTTTATTAGTTTTGATTTTCTCTGGTATCATCATTAAATAATTTCGTTTCATTTGGATCCCGAAATAAATTCAATGTATTTTTGTTGATAATTGAGTCTTTTTGACTGCTTATTTAAATCTGAACTAATTTCGATTTTGTATATTAATTGAGGTTCGCTTGATGCTGCTGATGAGTATTGACCAAATTTTTTATTCCTTAAATAATTTTGGTTCATTTTCTTAGTTTAATTGATATTCATTTGGATCCAAAAATGAATTCAACGTGTTTTTATTGATGATTTAGTTTTTTCGACTGCTTGTTTAAATCTGAACTAATTTTGATTCACCTGTGTGTTAAATGAGGTTCACTTAATGTTGTTGATAAGTATTGATCAAATTTTTTATTCTTTAAATAATTTCGGTTCATTTCTTAGTTTAATTGAGGTCATTTGGGTCCAAAAATAAATTCGATTTACTTTTGTTGATGATTATGTCTTTTTTAGCAAAGAAGGATAAAATTATTCATTATCACTTTATTCAATTGCATTAAATTTTATTCCATTCCATTCAATTCAAATTGTTGAAAATGATGATATTGAAAGAGAAAGATAACGAAAAAGAAAAAGAAAAAGATACAGTATCAGGGGAGAAGAAGAAGAACATTGTTCTGTAAATTCAGAAACTCCAGCATTCTATCCAAATTCTATTAATTATTACTTTATTCAATTGCATTCCATTGCATTCAAAATCGTTGAAGAATGAATCGAAAATATTATCAAAACGAAACTATTGTATAATACCAAATAAACCGTAAATTTGTCCATTATATAAATTCAAATTTAGAAACACTTGCGTCTCAAATGAACCAAAAATATTATCAAAATAAAACCATTATATAATACAAAATAAACCAAAAATAGTGTTCATAAACAACTGAATTTAGTGATTGCGTTCTATTCCATTGAATTCAAAATTGAATCATCTAAATATCGTTTACTTAATTCAATTTAAAATAATCATTTAAATCGCTCTTATTCAACTGACTTTTTTTTTGTGACTTCTCATTCAACTAATTTAAATTTGAATGATTTATTATTGTTTTGATATACTATTAAAATCTGAAAACAAAAAAATTATAAAATCTAAAATCTAAAAACGAAGAATATAAATACAATGCAGATCAAAATTTAAAAATAAGAAGAACACAAAAAAAAAATCAAAAAAATTAGAGCAGAGAAAAATAACGAAAAGTTTTATGTTGAGAAAGAAGAAAAAAAATGTTATATTAAGAAAGAGAAATTTTACATTAAAAAATGACCAACGTATAAAATAAAAATAACTTAGTTTGACTTAATTAAAAAATTATATGGATGTAGAATTATATATGTTCGGTTGATTAAGGGCCTTGTCTTACTCTTGACCATAACAGAATTTAGACTCAATAATGTAATGTAATGTGATTATAACAAGTATATGATAAACCATGAAAGCCAAGTTAGATAATGGACCAATCTAATTAAGGGGATGGGTATAGCTATAGTGTGGGACCCTTCCATTGTTTCTTTTTACGGTAGCATATAGTATGAGAAAGACGAAATCAATTTGCTGAATAATCCAACATTAACAATTCTTGAGAAGATGATTATAATTAATAAGAATTATGTATGGATAAAAAAAATGATGAAACAGAGAGGGGACCCCTGAGAGTAAGGGAGGAAATCTAGAAAGGAGAGGGTGATTTTGCCATTACAAGTTGTCAGCAACTGAGACAGATCCTAGCGAGCCCACCACAAAACCCATCAATACCCAAATTCACCCAACAAAAAAATTAAATGAAACTCAAATCCTCAATAATATATAGATATCTCTACTCTCATACATACACGTTGAAGTAGAGGCAAGAAGATTCTATTCTAATTTCTAAAACAAACGCAGTGAAAGTGAAACCCAACCCCACCTCTCCTATCACATGACCACCGCCGCTACCTTTCAAATAAAAATCATATCATATTTTCTTATTATTGGACACCACGCCCATGGGAATTTCAAGGAGAGACAACTTAAAAACACCCAATACGGATAAAACCATTCAATAAATAATTATTACACACTAACGTTACGTTCATAATAATAACCATTATATGTAGGGTCTTAATTAAGATATCCTAATGACATGTTTGTGGAAAATTTTAGTATGATTATATTATGAAGAATGCTCTTATAAAAATGTGTAAAATGTCTTTTTATAAAGATATTTATGTGTTATATTATTATTAGACGTATTAATGAATTAGTTATTTTTAAATTTTTTAATAAATTAAAATAAAATCAATTTTTTTATAACAATAATAATAAACTCAATTGTTATCAGATTCGGTCGAATCAACTAATTTATATAACCCACTGGATTATGATTTATTTTTTGTTTTTTTTTTTTAAATAAAAATTAGGAATATATTTATTTTTTTATTAAAAAATTTAAACATAATTCGGTTTAAATTGTGTAAATTGATCGAATCAAATCGGGTCTAATAATTATAATGCGGACAATTGGATTTATTATTGTTGCTATAATAAACCAATTTTGTTCTGATTTATTAAAAAATAAATTATTAACCGATTTAATAAAGATGTCCAATAATATCATGACACATATAAATATTTAAAAAACAAAGACATTTTTAGTGTTTTTATCAAAATGATCTCCTAATATTATAATAATTTTATAAATATTATTAAAATTAAAATTAAATTTTTTTATATTTTAGTAATATTTTTTTAAATAATATTTTTTAAAAAATATTATTTAATAAAAAATTTTAATTTTAATAATATTTTTTAAAATATTATAATTATTGTAATCATTCTAACATAATTATATTAGAATGATGTTTTATAATATATATTACTGACTTGTTACTTATTTTGCTTGTGACAGCTTACAAAATATGATTTTTTTTTTCTTAATTTTGTAGTTTGTATCTGTAAAACAAGTCTGTACTAGTATAGTAATATATACAAAGACATACATAAATATAATTTGTTTACGCAATTCAAAATTAATGATTTTTTATTTAAATAATTAAAAAAGTCGTTTCTTCTTCTGTCTCTTTTTGAACTCTCTTGTCTGTTACAGTGAACCCGTCTTGGGTTTCCAGAAAATTAAAACGTAACACACCATTTATTTAATTTAAAAATAAAAATATACAGATGACAGGTAGGTAGGTATACACAGATGGAGGTGCTAGTACATACACTATATATACTATAGGGCCAAACAATCTCAATTCAAATTAAAAGGATCCTATTTGCATTCAGCGTTACTATATACATTGCTTATTAAATTGGAGGGTCACGAGGGACCATGAAATAGAAATATGAGTCCCACGAGGAATTTACATTCAGATAATAATGTACAAGACAAGATGCCCGTTTGTCATTTTTCATATATATATATATATATATATATATATATATAGAGAGAGAGAGAGAGAGAGAGAGAGAGAGAGAGAGAGAGAGAGAGAGAGAGAGAGAGAGAGGCACATGAATTGAATTGAATTTACATATAAACATAGCAGCGTATCTCATATATGTTAAGACTTGTTGCTCGCTTCTCGTGTGTTCGCGCTCCATCATTGGCATATCTCGTTCCTTCTAGATCACACCACTTCATAAAGTTCTTTAATTTCATAATGAATTTTCCTGTAGGCATATAATAAATTTCCCATTCCTAGTAGGGCTTCCTTGATAGTATATACTATATATATATTTAATATAAAAAATAGTTGTCAATGAGTTATACCTCAAATGACATAATTTTTCTATATTCATCTAAAAAGTCGTGTATTAGAGTTTTTCTATTTTTGTAAACAAAAAATAGAAAATTAACATAAAATAATCTAAAATTATTTTATTTTATATCACTACAAGAAAATAAGTTTTTTGCCACGCTTTTAAAGCGTGCCGAAAAGTGCTAAAAAGAGTGCCGATAGCTTTTCGCCACGCTTTTTGAGCTATCGGCACACTTTTAAAAGGGTCACATCCGCCAGCGTGCCGGTTGCTCTATCGCCACGCTTTTGTGGATCTATCGGCACGCTTTCTTTTTGGCCACGCTTTCAACTCTTGCCACGCTTTTAAGCGTGGCCATAGGTGTTAACTTATCGGTACGCTTTAAAAGCGTACCAAAAAGTTCACATATCGCCACACTTTTGAAACGTGCCAAGAAAGCTGGTTTTCAGTACACTTCAAAAGCGTGCCGATAGAAAAATATACGGCTACGCTTTTTAAGCGTGCCGATTAATGACTACAAGAAGATATGGCTACGCTTATAAAGCGTGCCAATAGCTACATAAACCCTTCCCTAAGCCACTCCATATCACTTTCAACATTGGGAAAGCCACCATAATCAACATTAAATAACCAATCATTATGCAAAAACTAAATCATGTTATTAAAATAAACTTTATATAAAAATACAAAAATAAACTGGCACAAGAAAATTGAAAACTCTTTTTAGAGACAGTCAATATCACAATCCGCAAATAGCTCTCTTTGTTCCCAAAAAACTCGAGAAAATTCAAGTAATCTACATAAAGAAATCCAAAAACAAATAAAGATACATTATTTTAGAGACTGTTGTTAAAGAGCATTTTTGTTCTTGTTTTGATCCTTCCACAGCTGGGGTTGCTGCTGCTGTTATTGCAGCCGCTGCTTTGTACATGATGAGTTTCTGAATGACTGCTTTGTACATGACGAGTTTCTGAATGGCAAAGTTGTTTGAATTAGTCCAAGAAGAAAACAAGTAGGACCCTTTGCTAGCTAAGACACCAGGGTTTATGCACAAAAAGGAGAAAATTATATACTTGCCTCATTAGGTTCTGTAAAGAGTACGATGCATTAGTGTCTTCCAAAAATTTTGAGACAAGAATTCCAAGACCTCGTCCTCTGTCTCTCAATTTCTGTTTTCTCATTTAAGTTAGTTCAAATTGTCCCAAAACATCACATTGTGGTCAACCAATATAATTAAGTAATTAACTATGTAGTATTATAGCATGGAGTAAAAAATCAAGAGAGGTGGTCAGATACCTTGAATGCATCTTCATCGATTCTATCATCTCTAATATAAACAGGAATTTTAGCTTTAAACAAGTCTAAATAGTTTAACAATAATAGCAATAGCAATAGCAGTCAGCAGCCACTAATAACTCAAACCCACAATTTGAGTGCATAACCTCAAATAAATAAATAAATAAATGAATAAATAAATAAAGCGCTTAATGTACTAGAATAATTTATCATGTTCCTATTTTGACAAATATTACTTAATATACTAGAATAAAGTATGTAAGCCAAAAAATATTTTCCTTCCCTTTTTACAATAAAGGATGAACTCTAATCTTTGGTCTCTTATTTAGATTTATGAAAATGACTCCAAAAGTGTTAAAGTGGATTTTTAGAGAGAAAAAGAAATTAAACCTAATCATGATAGGGTAGCATTTAAAAATATACTAATTTTTATCGTCATTCCATTTCGTTTCATAGACTATACAATAATAATCAATTTGTACAAAGCCTAATATAGCAAGAGACAAAAATCTCATTCTAATTAATTAAGGTATAACTACTGTTTATGGCCTAGCTAGTAGCATCAAAGATGAAAAATTGCTTCTCTATTGTCTCAAATAGATCTCATTACTCACATTTAGTTAGGACCCCAACAAGATAAGTACATGACTGTTCTTAATAATGAATTGAATACAAAATATTCTGTAAAATTTGATTAACTTGGTCAAAAATTTTAGAAGGTCTATATGATCGAAATTCAGTATATGGTTTTCTTTGCTTTTTAAAAAAAAAAGGAAGAAGAGAGAAAGGAGAAAGCCACTAATCAAACTCTTATCAGATGCAGTGCTTTGTTTTTATAAGAAAAATTACTAAAAATCAAATAAGCAGAATATCATAAAACAAGGCTAGATTATTACAAGAAAAGTCTTTATAAGGGAAGTTTTAGGACAAAACAAGGACCTACCGGTTCACTGTATGTACCAACAGATCTCATTAGTATATTTGATGTTCCATCATATAATAAGATGCAGACTTGAACAGAAGCTGAAGAAGCTACTGCAGCTGCCTCTCTTGCTCTTTTTGATGAACTACCCTTGGGAAGAACAGGAAGTCTTGGGGGAATTGCTGATTCCAATATAGCAAATCTGTCACAGCATGTATCCCAAGCAAGAAGCCTTGCAGTTCCAGAGTCAACAATTGACCAGTCACTAGCCATGTATACAGAGAAGTAAGGAAGAAAAATGTTTCATTAAAAGCTATTCATATCATTGAAAGGAAAACTTTCAATTTTTGTACCTTCAAAAGATGTTGGAAATATGAAGAATGTCGGTGCTGGTTCCTGTTCTTATAGACCAATCTTTGCAGAATGCCACACTCACATTGGAGTTGTGCAAGCATAGGTGTTATTCTTGTCTCAATTATTTCAAATTCAGTACCCATCAAGTACCTTCAATTTAAAATATGATTCACTGATAAAGCAATTGAACAAAGGAAAATAAACACATCAAGTACCCATCAAGTACCCTTCGTGTTGAGTGCATTCGTTTCAGGACTCTTGCAAGTCTTGCTGGACAGGTTGGCTTCACGCCAAATTCTGAAACTATTTCATCAGATAACTTCAGCAGCCAAGAAGCTGAGGTTCCAGTTGCTATTAGTGAAGACAAGTACATAGTAAAAAAAGTTTTATCTAAATTAAGTAGGGTAATTAATTCATATGGGGAAAATTCATAAACTCAATATTTATAAAAAGATTAATGACAATACGATAATCAACAATAATCAATCTAACAGACCAGCAACAATAATAAAAAATATTTATATGGATTGTGTATGAAATTAACACAAACACACCATCAACAATAATCAATCTAACACAAATAGTGAACACAGACTCAAACTCAAAATAGTTAACATCGAATTCCATTGAAGCACACATAATAGCAGCATTGCATTGGGATGCTCCTCAAAATAATTAACATCAAATCTGCACTGCATTACTCACACACATTTAATCAAACACATGGTGGGCAGTAACAGTGGCAGTGATAGAGTCTAAATAAAGAAACGAAAGAAACCTCAAGGGTTGAGCGCCGAGTGAGGGATAGGTAGCGATAGACAGCGCCGATTCAGGGAGGACACGCCGAGGGATCAGCATCGATAGAGCAGCACCGACGGGGCAGCGCCGATAGAAGGTTGCGAGAGAGGGTGCAAGGTTGCGAATCTAAGGAGGAGGCTTACATTGAGGGTGCGACGCTCAGTGATGAAGATGATGAAGGCGATGCGACGCTCATTGATGAAGATGATGAAGGCTGTGGGATAATGAAGGCGTGCGATGAACATCGATGAACATTCGACGACGCAGCTTCACTTTTAGGGTTAAAAGGGAATTTTGAAATTAAGTTAAAATATGCTGTTGTTATCACTTTAGGCTTAAAAATGAAACCTTAGTAAAAAAAAAGTAAAGTGTAGACAAAATGGGTGGGGAACTAAATTTTAGGGGAGGAAACTCTATCGGCACGTTTTTGCAGGGTGCTAAAATAAACACAGGATATAGGCACGCTTTAAAAAGGTGCCTATTAGAAAGCAAATTAGCCACATTTTATAAGCGTGCCAGTTTCTCTCTATGGCCACGCTTTTTAAGTGTGACAAAAAAAAGCGTGGCCAAATTTTAAATCAGTAGCCACCCTAAAAAAAGCGTGCCAACAGCCTTTTATGGCCACGCTTTTCAAGCGTGGCAAAAAAAGCGTGGCCAAATCACAAATAAGTGGCCACCCTCGTAAAAGCGTGCCCATTGACCACTTTTCGCCACACTTTAAAAGCGTGGCAAGAAAAAAGTGTACCGATAGACCTTTTTTCTTGTAGTGTATTTTTTAATTAATTATTATTTATTTTATTTTTTTAATTATTATTAAAATAATTAAATAATATTAGATACAATAATAAATATAAAATTATAAATATTACGTGCGTGAAATTATAAATATTAAATTTATAACATATTTTTAAATTATTATATTCCTAACATTTTACTAAACCAATATCAGATTTCGCAATAAATTCTATCTCCTTTAATTTAGAAGCTAAATAGAGTCATGTTTTTCTATAAATTTTCTACCGTTAATAATGGCACAATGCTCATCCCCATCTTATTTAAAACTATAGACCAAATACATCCTAGCTAAAATGATACCGATTCAGCTAGTTTGTTAGATCGCATTTTGATAAGTAAAATATAAAAGTAACAGAGAAATGCGTATGTATTAGATAAATTTTGAAGCAAAAAGCAAAGGTTATATAAAGGAGATAGAATAAAGAGTATTTACAAGGAGGAAGTTGTTATCCATGCAAAAGTTAATTTGTCCTGAAAAAAGACGTCGTAAAGCATGTTCCTAGAAGAATATAAATTATTATCTCCATAATCTATGTAGTATTATTAGACATGCATGGCATATTTGCTATAGTTCATTCTCTTCATCATCAATAAAATAAAAAAGAAACCCCATTTTAAATCAACACTTTAGAGTTGCATTAAAAGGGGAGAACAACAAGAGAGGTCTTTTCTCCTCTACTTTTCACCCTTTCTTTTCCTTTTCTCCCTCTTTTTCTTTCCCTTTCTTTCTTTCTTTCTATATATCGTTCTTAAAAGTCATACATAGGACTTCTACGTGAAGGACCAGAAAATATAGGTAAATAAAAAGATCCTTTCATATATTTTTATGGTGAAAAATAAGATTTATTGTATTACTTTTGTATATATATTTTGTAAAAAAAAAATTATGTATACAAAAAATTAACCACTAAATTAATTATTGTATATTTATGTATATATATGTTGTTTAACTTATTTTTAATGTATATTTTATACGAATAATTAATTTAGTTGTTCATTTAATGTACATGTAATATGATTAAATTTTGTATATTTTTTTATATTATAAGTAACAAATTTTTTTATTTTTTTCTCACTTTTATCGATTATTTTTAATACCAATAGTAAAAGATGTAAAAAGAAATATATTGGTATATATATATATATATATATATATATATATATATATTTTTTTTTTTTTTTTTTATGTTACGTGTATGTGATGAGATTCGGTTTTGCCTCGTACCACAGAATAAGAATAGAACGAGTGTATATTCATGACCTACAACAACCAAACCCATCACACACATGAATAGAGTAATTAATTTATAACTTAAAAAGAAAAGTGGTTAGATGATTATCCATTGATTTGATGTGATGTTGGGGCTATAATAATAACTTCAATATGTGTCTAACAAACTTTTAATTTGATGCATGGATCCATGATAAAGCACATTATGCATGCATGCATGCATGGCCGACCTCGCATGTCGAATAGTGGGACCTGAATTATGTTAAGATTTAAATGTAGCTAGCTTGCTTGACCTAAATATGATTAACCAAAAAGTCCAGAGATTCACCGAATGAATGTCAAAAAAGACAGAGATCGAAGGAATATAATTGCTTTGTGGATTTAATGGAAGGCTAAAAGAACAATAGTAATGAAGAAGAAGAAGAAGAAATTAAAGATAATAACTGAAGGTAATGGGGAACATAAAGTCTGTTGGATCACATGTACATCACATACATTATATTCTTTTTCTTCTTCTTCTCCTTCTCTTCTTTTTATACTGTGGATGATATGAATTAATGTTTAAAGAGGAAAAAAACAAAAAATAAAGGTTGATTATACTAAGCAACAAGAGAAAAAGAAAAGAAAAAAAGTGTGGGAATGGTTAATTCCACCTATACATTCCATATTCCACAGTACAGTTAGTTTTGAAGGCTGTTTCAATTCTGATTATCTATCTGCCACATCCTCCTCAATCCAAGGGATTTTGTGACATGATGAATTGGTTATTGCTCCTTCTTCAATTCATTATTATTTTTGGGTCCACCAATGTCATCATTTCATGCATATAGAGAGTTGTAAAGACCCACCACCACCACCTCTCTCACGTCCATAACTTTGTAAAGAGGAATAGTAATGTAGCATGCATTTTCCTTAAAGTCGCATTTTTTTCTGATGCCACTATCAATAATGTATTCATCACTACTACTATTGCATGTTTATCAAAATAAGGAATAACACATCGATTTTCGCCAAAGAATCAAATACCATAACATAACTGAATCGCAAATTGATCCCGTTTTATTATTATTGTCTTGTCATTATAAAATCATTTGCCTTGTTTGATAGATTCGAACACTAGATACTACACTTTCCCGAATCTTGTAATTCTCATCCTATTTATTAATTTTTCTTGCTATATATATGCGTATGCAATTATTTTTCTTCTCTTTTATTTTTCCACATATATAATATAGAAAAAATTATATAATTGCCACCTAATTTTCCACTAAACAAGAAAGATCCCTTTTGCATGACTGATTAATCATGTCTGATATAAAGTTCTTTTTGCTATGCGGGTCTCCTTCGATCAATTACTGAAGGAAATGAACGTTTTGCATCAAACGCTATCACTCTTTTGATATTTACTTGCTCCTCTAATTATAGTAACGCATACAAATGCATGAAGAAAATTAATTAGTTTAATTATTACCTCTAATCAAACTGAAATTTTTTTAAACCAGCAGAATTTTATATTACCTATTAAGATAGCCAAAATAGAAGGCCTATTCCAGTGTGCTTTTTTTAGGTAATCAATAACCTGTCCTTATAGTTTTGGTTAAAAAAAAAAAGGCATAACTCCCATTAAGATAGAAAACCGTAGATCTCTTAGAAATTAAATTAAATAGTTTTGAAAATGGTTGAGGGAGTGTTTTTATGTGTGTAATGCATAATTGAATAATAGTACTGTTGCCAAAAGTGGAACCAACATGTTATTATGGCCCGGAGCTTCTTTGGAGTTGGCTTTATTTACAAAAGAATAGTGAAGGGTGTTTTCACGCCCCACGCACCCAAAAAAGTAAATTAATTAAAGGGTAAGGCACCAAACTCTGTAGATATATATGAGGATAAAGAAAAAACAAGATATGCGTGCGTATAGTACAACGTAACCCTCTATGTGTAAGACAAAGCGTACGTCGTCCTAGTTTCCAACATCACCACCCTACTCCACTTCCATCATGCATGGTTGTACTGTGAATTGTGATGACTATTCATTACTCTACTTACTACTTACAACCACCTTCTACTTCAACATTCAAATCACACAATTATATAATAAACATAAAACGCTCTTTCTTCTCCTTACTATTATGATTTTAACTTAGAAAAAAGTGACTATTTAATTATCCTCATTATTGTTGCACCTAACTCACTGATACAAAGTAAAATAAAAATTAGTACTCATTCATTATGCATTCTCAAATTAATAAGGACACAAGAAGAAGAAAAATTAAGGACAAGGATAGGAACATAAGTGTATAGTATTATATACTCCAGGTAGCATATATATTAATATTATAATGGGAGTAAAGTATTGTTTTTGTCCCTAACGTTTGGGGTAAATCTTAAAATTGTCCCTAACGTTTCAATCGTCTTATTTACGTCCCTAACGTTTTAAAATTGACTCAATGTTGTCCTGCCGTTAGGGATCCGTTAATAAAATTAACGGTGGGACAAAATTGAGACGATTTTGAAACGTTAAGGACGTAAATAGGACTAAAACGTTGGGGACAAAAACGATACATAGAAATAAATTTTAATTTTATTCTTTAATAATATCAATTTTTTACTGTACATAGTATTCAATTATTTTTAATCATATTTACACTTAATCACCTTATTTTCATTCTAAATAAATTAATTTTTTTATAATTTTACGCTTAAAGTAATATAATTTTTTTATAAATAAATAAATTTTATCTTTTCATTCTAAATAAATAATGTAATTTTACTTTCATTACTTAATTACATTACTTATATTTTTTTTATAGTTTTACACTTTCATTCTAATCACATTACATTATTTATTTAGAATAAAAGTATAAAATTTATTTATTTATAAAAAAATACATTACTTTAAGTGTAAAATTAAAAAAATAAATTTATTTAGAATGAAAATAAGGTGATTAAGTGTAAATATGATTAAAAATAATTGAATACTATGTACAGTAAAAAATTGATATTATTAAAGAATAAAATTAAAATTTATTTCTATGTATCGTTTTTGTCCCCAACGTTTTAGTCCTATTTACGTCCCTAACGTTTCAAAATCGTCTCAATTTTGTCCCGCCGTTAATTTTATTAATGGATTCCTAACGGCAGGACAACATTGAGTCAATTTTAAAACGTTAGGGACGTAAATAGGACGATTGAAACGTTAGGGACAATTTTGAAATTTACCCCAAACGTTGGGGACAAAAACAATACTTTACTCATTATAATGGTCAATAATGTACCAATAAAGCCACTCTCACCTCCCAAAGTGAAACAGTGAGGAATATTGGGTTTTACATCAGCACAAAAGAAACAAATGTTCCATTTACGTGCGGGGAAGAAGCTTTGGATCAGAGCAATACAATATATATATATATATATATATATATCCCTCAAAAGCACAAACTCTGGCCATAACTATCTACATTGTTTAGCTTAAAGAGGGAATAACTTTGACTGAAAAAAAAAAAAAGAAAGAAAGAAAAACAGTGAGAAAGAGAGAGAGAGATACTGGAGTCCTAAAATGAAATTCAGTAAAGTGTGTAGATATTATGAATAAAAGAAAAAGGAAGCATATGGTGATACAAAGTAGACACCAAAAAAAAAAAAATATGGTGATACAAAGTGGAAGGAAGCAGGCCTAGAGAGAAGGCTGGCCTCTGACCCCACAAAGAGAAAGAAAAAAAAAAGAAAGTTTAAAAACAGCTTTATGGGGAATAAGGATAAGACCTTCCATGATTGAACTCAACTTATAACACTATATTCACGATAAAAAGATAGGAAACATTTCAAGTGCACCCGGGAGTACCGGTGCACCAGTTTTTTTAACCGTTGATTTCAATTAATATATATTATATATATTTTTTATAATTCAAATCAACGGTTAAAACAACTGGTGCACCGGTACTCCCGGTGCACTTGAAATGCTTCCAAAAAGATATTTGCACCATGTAAATTTTTTAGACCACATCACCTCTTATACTAAAATTAATCATTAAAATTTATTATTAATATAAATATATATTAAAATATAAAATATATATTAAAAATAAATTAAATAATACGTATATTTAAACATATATTTATGAAATTAATTTTAATATATAAATAATATCTTTTAAATTTTTTATATATTTTTTTATAATATAACTAATATTTTTTATTTTTTCTCATTTGATCACCGTCATTTTAATACTAATAATAAAAAATTAATAATTTTTAGCCAACTCTCTTATAGATAAAAAATGAGTTATTTTTTCTAACATGTTAAATAGTTATTGAAAAAATTCAATTATATTATCATGAGTAATACTAATCATATCTCTTTAACTTAAGTTTTAAAAACTAAATTCATCATTATAGTAAAACTATTTTTATAAAGTATAAAAAAGTTTAAATAAGTCTCAATTTATAATTCTTAACTTTTTATTAAACTACTTAATTTATTAGTCAGTTAGTTCTAGAAAAAAAAAATCAATAAATGAAAACAAAACATAAATCAAATCACAGCACTCACTTTACCGGTTATTCGATCTCGCCTTTGAGGTACAGGAGTAGCATATTGTTGTATTGTATGCATACTCATTAATAGTTATGAATTTGAATTTTTGGTATTGTTCTTTTAATTTGTTTGGCACAAGCTAAGGAATCATGTTGAAGTAGTTCTAGCACATATTATCCTAAGTGCGATCATGATGTTGTTTACCTTTGACATATGTTCTACCATGGGAAAGCAAGCAAGAGATATGAATCATTTAAGTTCTTTGACCGACACTTTTTTTTTAGTTTTTTTTTTTTAATTTTCTTAGTTAGAACTGAATAATGAATTGGATGGTTTGGAAAAAAAAAAGTTAAAAATTGCAAATTAATAAAACATTTGTAATTTATAGAAATTTTTTAATTATAGTTAAATAATTTGGTTTTTAATAAAACTCAGGTTAAATAAATAATTAGTGCTAATTATAATAATATAGTTAAATTTATCTAATAATTATTGAAGAAGTCATAAAAGACAACTAACCCCTTATTTATAAAAAAGTTAGCTAAAAATCACCGTACAAATACAAAAAATAATGCTAAATCATTAACAAATTTATCATTTTAAGTCAATAATTTTAAGTCAACAAACATATTTTAATATATAATATTGCAAAATATGATATTAACTAAGCTCTAAATTATAAATTTAAATATTAAATTTTAAAATCTAAATCTTAATAATACAAAAACATAACATTAGATCAAAGCTAAGTGTTGACTAATATTATAAAAAATACCGACCCTCTAACATTTTCAAAGAAAAATATACAAAAAATTATATACTCTATTTTCCATTAAATTGTTATGTACATATACTATAGTATACACAGTTATACACTAATATCTCTGTCTAGCTACCATCTAAATATAATGAAGGTGACTACTTTACTCTAAAGAGAGAAAGAAGAGAGGTAGAAAAAAGAAAGGAAAGGGGCATGAGTACGACAGGACTAAGAGCTGAGAGGGTGGTGGAAGTGGAGGAAGTGGTGGGAGGAATCATTATTCTTATAATTATAACAATAATGGATTGCAAGATAGATAGATAGATACATAGTTTTAGTTATAATCATGGCCGACGCATATTCACTCTCCTATTTGTCATCACTTTCTAAGGCATGATTAGAAAAAAGTTCACCAATCTTCTCCACCTACTTCAAAGAAAGAAAAATGGTAAAAATAGAAAAGCAGTCTTCTCTTAATATTTCGTCCTTTCTTATGGGGGAAAAAAAAACTTACATCACAAGTATAAAGTATTAAAAATAAATAAAAGCCAAAATAATCCTATGCTTTTCGTTCGAGTATTTGACCACTATATTAAATAGTGGGAAAAGTTTGAGCTAGTTTTATATCAGTATATTAAGTATAAACCTGCAGGAACCCTAAAAAAAATTACTTCTCTTACTTTCATGTTAAAAGGTTTGAGATCCCTGAACACGTTAATAAATGTGTTCTTGAAAATTGTTTGTAAAGGAAGATTGGAAAGATATAGTGATATGTTGTTCCCTACCACGTTTCAATCTAACTAATTAGACCCAACATTCAGTGTTCAACACATATCTAAGGCATTAAGGTCATCATTAGATTAAACAACCTTCAATTATTTCGATGAAACTTGATTTATATATGTTGCTTCCAACCTATGAAGCATGGACATTTAGTTGAAATGCTGTGTTCGTATCGGAGACAATATTCATCCATATTCGTTTGATATGCATGTTTGTCTAATTTTGTTTTAATAAAAAATAAAAAAAGAAAATTTTTTTCCAAACACGTTTGAACATAATTAAATACCATTACGTGTCGGTATGTCCAATCTTATTCTTAATATATATTATTGAAATAAATTTAGATATAATATATATTATTATTTATTAAAACAAAAATATTTTAAATACTTGATATAATTAAAATAAATTATTAAAAATAATTAAAAAATTAGTTTATATTTTAATATCAATAAAATATTAAAATATTATTACGATTTATCTAAAAAATACTTTATATTTTATATGTATGTGTCTCTGTATTTTATAACATTTTAAAATTCGTATATCGGCGTGTTCCGTATCGTGTCGTGTCTCGTGTCAGTGTTAATGTCCGTACATCATAGCTTTGAACTATATGTATTATCGGTAATACGAGTAAAACAATAATTCAAATATATTTTTATTTAATTTAATATTTATAATCACATTATAATATTTATAATTATATATTTAAATTCTAATATTATTTAATTATTTTTGTAGTAATTAAAAAATACAAAATAAAATAATTTTAGACCGATTTATTTCCTATTTTCATTAAAATATTTTTTGCTATATTAATATTAAGAATTTAATTAGGATACTTGTTAAGGCTATTATTAACAACTATTTTTAAACTTTTTTCTTTTAATAAATACTACTAACAAAGACATTGGCCTCAAAATAAGAATAATAATTCCTTAAACAATCACGGATACAAGATCAAGCTCTTTTAAGATGAAAAAATTGATAGAGTAAAAAATAAGAATCTAATTACTATTGAATTAAAATAATATAACTTAGACATAATAAAAATTATAAATACAATGATAATTAATTTAATTCTTAACTTTATTACTTTACCCATTTGGCAATACGCTCTTTTTAAAAAATCTTCTTCCAACAGTCATGAGAGTCGATTCACCATATCTCAGTAATGGTCAGTTAACCACGTAACCTTAATGATGAAGCTGTTGACCAATAATTCTTCCAGGTGTGTTTGGTTGAAAGATAAAAATGAAATACAATTTTTTTGTGAATACATTGTGTTAAAAATACACAAACTAATGAAATTTCATCTTACAACAATGAAGCATGCTATTTTATTTGTATGAGAACGCTCTTTCTTCTTATCTCATAAGAGACGGCCTATAAATTTCAATAGCCTATTGCACCTCAAGCAATGGGTGATTGCAGTAGAAATTTCTTATGATTTTGTTTTTAATATTTATTATGTGTCACCCCTCAACTTAAACATTTTCTGTTCATTTTGTCTGTTCTTTTAAAATTTTCCTTCTAGAAGTCATCCGTAATCCAAAAAGAAAAATGTTTAAAAGCCAAAGCCCAAAGAAGATGTCACCCAACTATAAGGGCCGATTCAAAAGCCGAAGCCCAAAATTGAAACCCAACTATAAGGGCTGAAGGGACGCTAAATCAACGGGTTGGTATTCTAAAATAAAAAAAATACTACAATACATAACTGGCAAAAAGAACCCGACTTTGTTTAAAGATTAAAGAGTGAAGATTCTCACTAAATTTATAAAAAAACGTGTTTTTTCTATTAACCTTTGTTCATATATAAAAAAAAAAATCATCTTCATTCTTCATTCAAAAATACTTTTTAGCATAGTATTATCCTTATTTAAAACCCTACAACTACAAGTTTAAGTGAACTCTTGGAACTTGATTGCCTTGCTAGATACCCAAGAATATATATATATCTTTCGCATTGCATCACATGTTCTTATTTATAACAATCACATGAACTCACATGTTCAAAAAACTACGATCACCTAGCTAGAAGCTAGAAGGCTATAGAAAGAAACCTATCATGTGAGTGATGAACTTTAATCAAATTGAAGACAGCTGTAACTCTTTCATGCATACAGTAACCTAAGCAACAATTTCCAGGGAACAAATATTTGGTTAGCACCAGGTTCTTACACAGCTGAACATTCCTCACAATATTTGATATCAGTAACACAAGCAAACATGTGATTTTCATATAAAATTAGAGATTTCACATGTAAGACCATCTTTTTACATAAACACCTCCATGCCAATGAATTTAGAGGATTGACACACAGGACAAAAACTGAGCTTACTCTCGCAATTTTTACAGAGGCAGAGATGCCTACAAGGTAATAAAAGCATGGTGACTTCATTGACTCTGCAAGCCTTGCAAGTCATCATTTCTTTCATATTGTTCTTCTCTTGTGAGAGAAGTTGAAAATCAATGGAATGGCCGTTGAAGCATGAAGCTGTATCATCTACCTCACTGTCACCACATCCTTCCTTACTGTCTCTGCTATGGACATAAACTTGCTGAAGCTTAAGTTTCAAAGCAGAAATCATATTCTCATTATATCTGGCTCGTTGTTGCCAGACATCGGCTTCAGCACTTAACTGCTCCATTCTCTCTTCAAGTTCTACGTTCTTCTTATTGATGGTTTCTACCTCAGATTCTTTCTCATGGAGTTTACGAAGGACTTCGTTTTCAATGATAGATAGACTCTGAAGTTGCGTTTCCTGAACTTTCCGTAGAATGGATTGCCGCATTTGTTCACCCTATCAGAATTAAAATAACGAATTATTGTTATGTTACTCAGATTAGACACTGCACACAGCTTTCTTGTTTATATAGATGTCTGTCAGAATAGGTTATAATGCATGAAATCCAACACAGGAATAAGTGATTTGAACTCTGAAGCAAGTTACTAACAAGTGCAGTTTATTGATTGCACAATGATGAAGAAAAGGAAAGATGAAGAAGCTCGATCTCATTATTACAGATCTGACTCTCCAGGACCAGAGTGAGAAATCTGGAATCTCACATTTGCAAGCTAAACCAGCTTTACAACATCAATGATTCTTACTAATCATAACTAATTATCGGAATACACATTGTCCTTTACAATCACCAAAGACAACACAAATGATTAAACAGGTATTTTCAAAAGCCAAATATGCTAACCCTGAACATAAGCACATTCCATGAAGAAAGAAAATTTGATAACAACGATGCATACAAGAACGAATAATTTGATCTTCATATCACAGAGCTAAAAACATCCATCATGAATAATCATTGCAAGCTGCATAATAATGAAAATAGCATATTGTCATTTAGCAGCAGAAAACCCTAACTAAGCAAACATGAAAATACCTGAACTAACCTGCACTCGGATAAATCTATCAAACTCAGCATCCTGCTGAAGTAACTCTCGATCAATATCGTCAACAACGAGCGAAGACAAAGCAGAATCTCCGGTGGAAGGAAAACGGGTATTGTCGAGTGACAAACCCAACCCAGTGGAAACCGGTCGAAGCTGCATGAAATCAACACAGGATACCTGAGAATTGTTCTCCAAAAAATCATGTTCCTTTAACCTTTTTCCCTCCTTCTCCAAACCGTAACTCCATTGCAAATCGGCACCGCCATCAGCCGGAGCAAGCCCAGCAACAATTACTATAAAAACAGCACGAAACCGCATACCGAACAAAATGTTAATGAAAATTCAAAGTTTAAAATAGAAGCTTTGAAACCTAGGTGATGCAAAGTTGCTTCCTTTTCTTTTGCAGGTAGTGAAAGTAAGAAGAGAGAGCGAGAAAATTGAAAAACAAAAAAACAAAAACCAAAGACCTAAATGGAGAAATTGACATACAGGGAGGACTGTGGAGCAAATCGGTGGGGTTAAAGTAGGAGTTGGGTTGCGACATCTGAGCATCAGAATCGATCGTGTGGAAATTTCTGCGAAAAAAGAAGAGACAGATTAAGGGGACTTTATTGTTAGGGGTTTTAGAAAATTTGAATGCAAAGAAAATTACATGAAAGATTGGGGTTTGTGTGGTTGGTAGTGTTGTCGGAAGTCCATGGAAGTGGATTAGATGAGCACTGCACAAATCAGGATTCAGGGCACCAACCGGAAATCTCTTTCTAATTCCAACTTGCTCCTCCGCCCAACGATGAACGATATGCTTTGGTCAAAGAGATTTAAAAAAGACCGTCATAAAACCAAAAAATTCTCTCCCCAAACGAAGAAAAAAAAAAAAAAACTAGAAAAGTATGGAATAAACTTTTTTTAAACTTTTTTTTAAGTCTAAATGATTTTAAAAGTAGATATTTTAGTTTTAAAAAAAATTAATATATAAATTAATTTTTAAAATTTTATTTTGATAGATAAATTAGTTTTTAATTTATTTTTTAGTAGAGTAATTATCAGATTAGTTTTCAAAGATTTTAAAAATAAATATTTTAATCTTTAAAAAAAATTAATGTACAAATTAATCCCCAACGTTTTTTTCTATTAGTGGATCTTTTCCAGTGGAAAAAAAACTGGATGATATCTAGTGAAAGATCTCACCCTTCATTGCATTTTCTCTCTCATTTATTTCTGGTCCCACTTGTAGAATTAAAAGTGGGAAATTACATTTTATTCTCTCCAGTGACAAAAAATGGAGAGGATCCATTTCCGACATAATAGTCCTTCTTCCAAAAATAAAATAAAATAAAATAATTATTATTAATTACACAATAATATTATACTATAATTTTTTATATTATTTAGACAAAAATAATAATAAATTTATTTATTAGATTCTTTTATATATATAATCACTCAATAATAAAATTATTAGAGATTATTCTACAATAAATTCTAGGTTAAAATTATTTGATATTTTTGTATTTAATATAATAAAAAATATCTTATTTAAAAAAAATATGTTTGTATTAAAAAATATATATTAAAAGAAAATATTTTAATTTAGATTTATATTAAATATATGTTTCTTTTAATACAAACATATTTTTTAAAATAATACATTTTTTAATTATATTAAATACAAAAATATTAAATGATTTTAATCTTAAATTTCTAATAAAATAATATCTATTATTATTATTATTATTATTATTATCCAAAAAATACAAAAATTTATAGTACAATATTATTATGCAATTAATAATAATAATAATAATAATTATTTTATTTTATTTTATTTTTAGACGGAAAACTGTTATGTCTAATGAAGAGAAACGTTGGGGATTGATTTGTACATTAATTTTTTTGGGGACTAAAATGTCTGATTTTAAAATCTTTGGGACTGATCTGGGTAATTACTCTGTCGAAAAATAAACTGGAGACTGATTTGTCTGCCGGAGTAAAACCTTGAAAATTAATCTGTGTATTAATTTTTTTGGGACTAAAATGTCGCTTTAAAAATCATTGGAAGCTGATTTAGATAATTACTCTTTTTTTAATAATATCAATGAATTTTTTTAATATTTTAAATGTTAAATATTAAATTTTAAATTTTAAATTTTAAATTTTAAATCTTAAAAAATAAAAAATAAATTTACAATAAATAAAAAATAGATTAATGGTATCAAATTATTATTATTTTTTTATCTTTCCTTTCCCCATAGATATGTAGGAAAATTCATTTCCATTTAATAAAACTCCTTTCAAAACTTTAGGGGAATAAATTTATTTGATTAGTGCTAAAATACTTTTTTTTATTATGAAAAGATAAATAAAAATGAGATCATTTTAAATAATTTTGTATAGGTTGATAATGAAATGAGTAAACAATGTGAATAATAAAATAAAAAAATAAAGATTAACAATTACATCCAATTTAAATTTAACCTCGTCTCTTTATTTGCCATTTTCGATTTGCAAAGGTACTTCTAAATGTCGTTTCACTTCCCATCACTCCGATCTGATGCCACCCAACCTCCAGCCGACGCCCTCATTCGCCTGCTGGTGCTGTCCAAACATCTCCGCAAACGTCCGATAGACAACCACCTCGACGCCAACGCATTGTTCAAAGCCATTCAGAATCTCTATTCCGTGTTCGCCTCTCGTTTCTTCCTTTCCGTCTTTCTCCACCATCTTCGCCACGAACATCACAACACCGCATAGTATGGATCTAAAAGGCTACCTCTACAGCAACATGCTAGACGTGCAGTGAGAAGGTATACAGCGGAAATTTTATATACACATATGGATGTTTATTTTTTCATGCAAATGAGATGTTTATTCTTAATATAAATGAGATGTTTTTTCTTCATATATATAAGATGTTTGTTTTCAATATAAATGGAATGTTTGTTCTTCATGCGAATGAGATGTTTGTTGTTAATACAGCACTCGAGGGGGAATGGATCCTCTCAATTGTTAAAAAAATTGAGAGTGTAATGTGTGATGTCTAACCCTTCATTTCTCTCTCTCTCTCATAGTTATTCTTGGTCCCATTTATAAAATTAATTGTGAGAGATCACACTTTATTCCCTCAATTGTTTAAAAAAATTGAGAGGATCCGATCCATTTTCCACTCGAGGTTGGTGACGGCGGGAGATGGCCACAGTGGGGAGGGGGTTTGGATTACAAAGAAGTGTAATTAGAGTTAAAAGGAAGGGAATAGTTAAAATTTTCAATAGTAGAGTTAAAAGGATTTTTTTAACTTGATTTGATTTTTTTTTTAATTCTCGGTGAGCTAAAAAATCAGCCCATTGTTCACGTTGTTCAATTTTTTTATTGTCTACCTAATAGAAGCCAATTTTAAATTATGAAGTAGTCTCTATAATTCGACTTTTATTGTACCGATGAATCATAACTTGATTTATTAGTCTTAAATTTAAGTTTGGAGTTGTCATCGCTGCCGTTTAGCCCCATTGTCATTGCGATCAGCACAACATCGTCATTGCTGTTGGAGTTTCCGTTTAAAGCCTCTGCTACTATTATTGGTGTCCCTTTCCGTCGAAGGTCGTCACCGCGTCGCCGTCATAGCGTCTGAGGTCCGCCGCGCCAAAGATAAGGTTATTATCTATTTTTTTATTGTTTGTTATATTAGTAAACTCTAATTCCATCACCGTAGATTTCACTACCACCTCCTATCACCACCACGCTTTCTCTATTCTGCAGTCACTATCAGAAATAATTTTTCTATAACTTTTGTATTTTGTTATTTGTTTAGAATTTTATTAAATATTTTATTAAATTCTTGATTAAATATTTTAATGAAGTGTGTAATTAGAGTTTCTTACATTAATTTAGTGTAGTTAGAAATTAAATAATATTATGTAAGTAGAGTATAATTTAAAATTTGTTTTGAATTAATGATATTTTAATTGGTTGTTAAACTTTTAAATTTATTCCTGTCTGAGTTAATTATTTTGAGTTAATTTTTTGAGTTAATTATTGATTTATTATTTATTATTGTTAATTGTTTAAATTTTATTATGTATTGTTGCTCTTCTGACTTTTTGTATTCCGTAGAATGTTTGGTCATGCAAAAACTGAATATTACTATACTAATATACTTCTGAATGTCAATATCTACAATATCTAATATTTAATAATAAGGTGTTATACAATTTGAGTGTTAAATGAAATGAAATATTTTTTTGTTAATAATAGGGAAGATTGAAGAGTAAACATGAATTTATGGGTGAGGTGAGAATTGGGGTGCACTAAAGTAAGTTTGCATTGTCTATGTTTCATAATTACTACTACCTCTTGCACTGTCTGTATATTTTATTGGCTATATAATTCTACTTGCTTTGTTCAGGTTTATAAATGTAGTAATTACAATGAATCTCTAGAACCACCAACTATCTCAATTAAGAATTTGCTTATGCTACAAAGAAAGCAAATAATCAAAGTTACATACCGTTTGTAACCTTTTGTACCATCAATATATGCATTATTTGAATTTTCTATCATTCCTCGTACATTCCTTGCTCTTTCTAATTATAGTTGTCTCTGTTTTGTAGATATGATAATGCAAGCATTCATGATAAACTAATGGTTGTTGTAAAAGGCTTCATTGATGTATATATATTAAGCGTAATTTCAAGCATCTTGTTTGTGGGTTGGCCATTATATTTTGGTTGTGCTATAGATAAATTATTAGAGGTAAATACCAAATTGGTATCCGAAAGATTTTGACGCTGACAAAATAGTACCTGAATTTATTATTGACAAAATATCCTCTAAAAATTTTTAAAATTTAACAAAATCATCCAACCGTAAAAGAATGATATCACAGTGAATGGAAAACCTGATGTGGCTGTCGGAAGAGAGTTCCGATGATGGTAGAGAGCTCCGGCAACATTTTTGTTCTTCTTCTTCGTGTTCGGTGTTTCTACTTCTTCAACACACTGTTGCGTGCTCTTTCACCATGATAGCTGAAGAAAAAGACCGACATGGCAAGCCGCTGCACCTCGTCGCGTCCTTCGTGTTCGCCACTTCTTTTTCAACATGCCATTGCGTCCCCTTTCGCGTCTCCTTCCGCCATGGAAGTACCTCACCGCATTCTTGTGCTCGCCGCTTCTTCTTCTTCAGCATGTCATTGCGTCCTTTCTGTGTCTCCTCTGCCATGGCAGCATTTCGGGGCTGCGTCCCCTTCTGCCATGTTAAAGAAGAAGAAGAAGTCGCAAAGAAGAAGAAGCGTCCCCTCCGCCATGGAAGCACCTTGTAGCTGCGTCCCCTTCCGCCATGGCAAAAAGAAGAAGAAGAAGGCCATGGCAGCACCTTGCCGCTGCATCCCCTTCTGTCATGGAAGAAGAAGAAGAAGATCGGAAACATCGCCGAAGCTCTTTGCCATCATCAGAGCTCTCTTACGACGGCCACATCAACGTTTTACGTTCACTATGACGTCATCTTTTTACGGATGGGTGATTTTATCAAATTTTAAAATTTTTTAGGGGCTATTTTGTCAATAACAAAAGTTAAGTACCATTTTGTCAGTGTCAAAATCTTTCGAGTACCAATTTGTTATTTACCTCTAAATTATTATAAAAAATTATAAAACTTTGAATTTCTTTAGATATTATTGAATTTAAATATTTAAAATTATATATTAAATTTTTAAATATTTTTTTAAAAATTAAAATTTAAGTTTGTCATTGGATTTACTGTTGATTAAATCAGCCGTCGTTGTGTCACTCTTTCTATCTATCTCTCATTCTTTTCCTTTTTTACGCTGTCGAGATGAGGCAAAACTAAAATAATCATATAATTTACGAGTTCTAGACATCCTGATTATTAAGCTATAAAAAGTAGTTTTTTGATTCAACCCTCTTTTTCATGTCATTTGATAACATTTAATTAGTATCAGAGTTTAGACTCAAGGGACAAAATTAACAATTTAGGGTTAACAATCCATGGCAACTAACGCTGTGATGTATACTCTGATGCAAGGACAATCCAACAATAGATCACCATACTTCAATGGCACTAACTAAGTAACTATACCTATTGAAAAGAAAAGATGAGGATCGTCGTGCAATCCACAGACTACAACATGTGAAAGATTATCCGCAATGGATCAGATATTCCTACCAAAGTCAATGCGAAAGAAAAGGTGGTTCCAAAGGAAGATAATGAATGAAATGACAAAGACAAGAAGAAAATCAAGCAAGATGAAAAGGCAATTAATATGATGCATTGTGCAATTAGTTTTGAAAAATTTAAGAATGTCTCAAGGTGTAAAATTGCAAAGAAAATATGGGATAAGTTGCTGCTCACTTCAAAAGGGCCGGACTGAACAAGTTCAAGAAACTCAAATTGATATGCTTATGAAGGAATATTAGATATTTTTCATGAAGGAAGGTGAAGGCATAAACGAGATATTATTTGAAACGTTGTCCATTATTATCAATAATCTTGATGCTATGAGAAAGAAACGCATAGAAGAAGAGCTTGTGAGAAAGATTCTAAGAAGCCTTATCAAACAAGGGAGATCAAGAGCACTACATTACTAAGGAGAACAATTTGAAAAAAAAAAAATCTCTTATGACGAGTTGAGAGAAACATTGTTGACTTATGAACAAACTCACCTAAGCCAAAAATCTAAGAATTTTGAAGTCAAGAATTTTCTCTAAGGATAAAGAAACAGAAGATGATGTTTTTTTTATAATGATCTCATATTCTTTGCTAAAATATTAAGGAGGCTGATGAGATTAAAAAAATGAAAAAAAAATTTCAAGGGATTTCAAAAGACATCAAAGTAATGTGATCTGCAACAATTGCACAAAACCTGGTCATTGTAGGTTTGACTATCTGCAAAAAAAGAAAGAGGACATCATCAAAAAGGAGAAGAAGAAGGTTCTTATGATATCATGAAAGAATATCGAAAATGACACTGATAATAAAGATTATGATCATGAAGTCCAAATTTTTCTCATAGCTGATAGAATCAATATTGATGAGGTAGATTTCAAAATTTTATGTTAATCAATTGTGTATTATTATTGATGATTTGAATGAAAAATTTTGGAAAGCTTTTTAAAAAATATAATGAATACAAGAAAGAAAATAAAGCTTTGTAATTGGAGAATGCTAATCTCAAAGAGAAATTTAGCAAGGTTTGAAAAGTGGTTCCTTAATTCAAACTTCCTTATCAAATCACTTGGAAACCTTCAATCTTTTAAGATGATCCCATAAAATATCGTATAATTTGTGTTCTTAGATCTAGAAAATTAATGCCTAAAACCCTATGTCCACCTATTCACTATCCACACACTCAAGGGAGTCAGAGTTAAAAAAGATCCAATACATGTCTAAAACCATGCGTACCCAATTCGACCCAAGAACTAGGTTGGATCTTATTAACCTGAGCAGATCTTACATTGGTCCCCCTGAAGTTGCCTCACAAACCGACTTTTGAAGCATGTTGTAGCTCTTCATTTATGAGAGAATCCCACACAACAATTAGAATTCCACCTTTATGACTAAAACGATTATGCTGCTAAGAATGGTGATAACCACTCCACGACTTAAAATTGGAAAAACCCCTTTGAATCTATTAACGGTTTATGTTTTTATATAAGTATCCCTTATTAAGTAAATTTTTCATTCTAAGTCACAAACTTTACAACAATACCTACTAATGTTTGGTATCAGAGTCTCTTCCATGTGCTTCCAACCACTACCTCAAGACCACTTAGGAGATTTGAACTATCATTGTGTTAGGCCCATTTGTAAACTTTCTGTAATTAATAAATAATTAATTAATAAATTAGTTATGAGTCAAGAATATTAGAAAAATAAATTTTATAATTTGGTAGAGTAAAAATATTTAGAATAAGGGTTAAAACATTAATGTTAAGGATTTTCGCCCAAAATTAAGTTGACATGTCGAATTGGTTGAACCGGACCCAAGTGAGTCCAAGCCCACTTACATTACCTCATATAAATGCAAGCTTTCAGCCTTTCTTTTCCATTTCAAAGCTCATTCACGCTGCTAAGGATGAGAAGCAAATAAAAAACCTAACCCCCTTTTATTTCAAAACTTCAGTCTTCCATAACTTTCAATTCGAAACTCCGATTGATAAGCAGTTAGTAGCCATGCGTTCGTCTCAAAATTCTCTATAAAACCCACTAAAAATTTTGGTAAGAAATTTGATATTTTGAGCCCAATTCTTTGTTTCTCTTTTTCACGAATTTGGGTTTTGGTATTTGAGAGATTTTGTGATTTTGATGATTTAGAGGTGCTCTAGTGCGAGATATAACCGGGTGTTGTTCAATTACTCAGTGAAAAACGGTAAGAAAATCCTAACTCTTGTGAATCTTTGATTCTTATGAGGATTAAAAATTTAAATTGTGGTCATATATGAAATTGTATGCTATTAGATTCAATTCATGTGAAATTGAAGTCAAAGTGGTGAATTGGAACCAAGTTGTGGTGGCTGTAAGCTGGTTGAGTTGATTCGAAGACCTTGAAGCTTGCGAAGAAGAGAATTTGTGGCGTTTGTGGCTTAAAAAGAAATCAGCCAAGGTATGATTTTGGTTTCTCATAGATAATGTATAATGTTATGTGCAGACTTAGGCTAATTGACAGTAGGATAAGTTGAATTGGTGTATGATGCATGTTTAGTGGATATAGGACATAAATATTGAAGTTATTGTCATTGGTAATGAATTAAAATAAATTGGTTATGAGTGGTTTTGGTTTTGTATGGGTTAAATGTGTGTATATATATGTGATATATGATGAGGATTGATGATGATTATTGATGACTGTATTGATTGATGATGATAATAAGTTGTGATGATGATAGTTTGAATAATAATGAGTTGTGTAGTTTTCATTTTGGATTAATTAGAATGAAAGCGGTAAAAATTGGGTATTGGTATGTTGTGGAAGAGATGAAATGAATATAGAAGTGCGTGAACACAATTGGTGTTGTTTTAAGGTGTGAAATATTGATTTTGAATTGAGGTTTTGGCAAAAATTGAGGTTTGGTACTTTTTGGTAAAAACAGATTTTTAACCAACTTCGACGATCCATAACTTAAGTCTCGAATATTGGATTTGAGTGAATTTTGTTTCAAATTGAAAAAAATTTAAGAGCTTTAAAACGGTTTAAAGATTGTGAAAATCAAAATTTTGTAGAAGAAGTTATGGATGTTGAAAGTTGGGTACAGAAAACTGAATTTGGCTAAGTTGCAGAAAATCAATATTTTTGGTGGGTGTGCATACGCACGCTACGTGCGCACACACAGACCAGAGCATGTGGCTAAGCTCGTAAATTTTGCAAGTTGTGCATATGCACACTATGATGCGTACACACAATGTCCTGTTTTATACTAAAACTCTGTTTTTCATTATTTGACATCCCCGGCAAGCCTGTAAACCTCCGAAACAACTATTTTGATAAAAATTCACCATTTTTAAACTATGAACCATTTCTCTAATTTTTTCAAACATCTGAAAAAATATGTTTAAGGTTCGATGACTAGGTTTTAGGCTACAGAATATGAATAAGTGTGTTTATGGAGCTAGTTTTTGGTGTCGAAGAAGATTTGAGAAGTGAATAATTGACGTGATGAGATATTATAAGTAATAAATGAGACATGAATTGAGATGACGATGGTGATTATGATTGAGGTATATGTGACTGGATAAGATGTAGTGGTGTTATTCACTTGCTCCAGGTAAGAGTCGAAACTCCAGGTAAGAGGCAAGGGTTGAGTTCTGTCGCCGCTTGTTCTAGGTCAGTGATTGTGACACGCAGGTTGATGAAGGGTGTGATGAGAAAGAACTATGATATCATGAAGGGATGATAAATGAGTTTGATCAAGGTATGATGAGAATGAGTATGATAACGAAAGGTGAGAATGATTAATGATGAATATGTTTATGATTTCTCTCTGGTTGTGCTGTGACAGGGCACATATACCCTCTAATGGGGACAGGGCATATATTTCCTCTAATGGTGATATGACACATGCATATTCACTTTAATGACAGGGCACTCTTTCTCTAACGGTCAGCCGATGTGCTGAGATTTTAAACGCAACAGAGAGACAATGTCTGGGTTAACTACCGGTTATGTCGGGTTTGACTGTATAACCGACAGATGAGCTCATCAGCTATAGGATAGGCACGCATCATGTGCATTAGTATGATTTGTTTGAGTGTGCAATTGTTTTGGTTTGCTTAAGTGCTTATATGTAATTAACTGCTATCTGATCTATTTGCTGTAACTGCTATTTATATATGTGCTTTTCTTGTCTATTTTGTTTGTGTTCGTAATTGAGAGATTTCTAATGCTAGCAGAGGTGACGCTGAATGTAGTTCCACTGGTGATTCAGAGGGTTGGAGGAGACAGAAAGTGAAGTGTTAGGTTAAAGTTAGAATTAGAACCTAAATACCTTAGATACTTACCGAATTTCTGGTTTAGTTGGATCTTTAAGCTGAAATCTGAGTGTCGGAGTTCTAGAAATACCTCTGACTTTTTTAGGACCTTTTATATTATTTATGCAGGCACCTTTACCATGCTGAGAACTGCCGCTTCTCATTCTACACATATTCTGTTGTTTTCAGATGCAAGTCGAGAGGCACCTCGTTGAGCATTTTAGAGACTCTTGGAAGCAAAGAACTCTTGGAACTTAGTGTTGTATTTGGTTTATGTATATATGTGTATATAGATTCTCTGCCTTGTATATTTTGTATCTTGTCCTTCTTAGAGATCGGCTTGGAGAAACATGTGTTTGTCTTATATTTTGGGATGCTTTTGGGTTATATATAAATATGTATATATTTTATACTCCGACCGGCCTTAGCTTCACAGATCGAGTCTGAAGCTTGTTATTATCCTTTTCGTTCAATCTTATCTACCTTTCTGCGTTGACCCAAGTGTGAGTGGCGCTTTTTTGTTGGTGTTTTTGTTCAACTTCTTTTTCAAGGTTCCTAGTTACAATTTTTTGCAACTATGGTGGCCACAAGTTTTGGTGCCTATGGTGGCTATAGACTTCACAAAATGATATTTTCAACCAAATAAAATAAAAAATTGAAGCACGTTTCAGTTTTATTAATAAATAATGACATGTTTATTAGTGTAAATAAAAGAAAAAAATTAGACCATTTATCATATTTTTTGACAAAAAAATGATCTATCGTTTTCTCTCGTCATCGGAAATGGAGTCGCTACCAATGCCCAAAATTTAAAAAATGATAGTATCTAAAAATACTTACATTGCATTAATTTTTTTTCTCACGTTAATAAATAATTATTTATATCTTTTATTTTTAATTAAAATAATAATTTTATTCTGCAATAAAAATTTTGAAGTCTAAAATTACTGTTATTAATTAAATTTTAATATTAGTAAAGTAAAATTTAAAATTATTAATTACAAAAAAGAAAAGTATAAGTAGATAATAAAAATATTAATGCAATGTAAGTATTTTTAGATACTATCATTTTTTTTAATTTTGGGCATTGGTAGCGACTTCATTTTAGACGACAAGAGAAAACGATAGATCATTTTTTTTGTCAAGAAATATGATAAATGGTCTAATTTTTTTCTTTTATTTACACTCATAAACATGTCATTATTTATTAATAGAACTGAAACGTGCTTCAATTTTTTATTTTATTTGGTTGAAAATATCATTTTGTAAAGTCCGCCTCTTATTTACGTTCTAGGCGTAAAACTTTGTGTGGTAGGGTGTTACATCATTTACACTTAATTGTTCAGATAAGCACTTCAGAATAATATGTATTAACAAAGAAAAAGATTGGCACAGGGCATCACTACGGGTGTTCAAGACTTGGCCTGGCCAAAAACCCAGCCCGATGTTATTTTTACCCGATGTTATTTTCGAGTCAGGTTCAGGTTATGCTTCAGATCGCCCGACCTTACTCGAATTTTTTTATAATAAAAAATATATTTTAGAGTGAAATTAGTAATGTCATATTATATTTTTATACTTCAATTTAAAATTAAAGTTTTATTACTTTAGTATATAAAATTTACAAATTTATATACACTAATTTTACGTCAAGTCGACTTGGTTTAACCCGGTTTATTTCGAGTCACTTTCAGGTCAGGTAAAAATAGATCCGATGACCTTTTAGGATTATAGACCTTAAAAAATATTCTCGTTAGCTATGAATAACGTTTTATAATGTATTTTCTTAGTGGTTAAACCATACTCAACAACTTTTCACATAAATTTGCTATCATGAGAAAGTATGGGTGGTAATAGGTGTTGGAATAAATTATTTCATTAATTCAGATCATCCATATTAAATCACTAAAAATATATCATAATGCGAAAGCGTACCTTTAGTCATAAATAGAAATTAGAAATAAAAAATTGGCAGAAAGATTGTCTCAGTCTTGTGGTTCTTTCGATCTTCCTCAACCAAAGCCTTCTGTATCTCTAGGTGGCTGAATTGCAACTCATTTGATGGAGAAAGAGCAACAAAGGTGGCTTTTGGTATATTGGAGACCGAAACCCTGAAGGCACTATTTATATTTGAGCATGGCACCCATTAAACCCTAAAGGCCAAATAAAATAGTATCTAAAGTCCAAAAGATAATATATCTAAAATCCAAAAGATAATTATCTAAAGTCCAAAAGAAAATATCTGGTGTTATTCTCGTTTAATTCCAAATCAAAAGTAATTATGACTTATTCAATTCAGCATTTATAACGATAAATGAGATCACCATTATATAAGTCATTTAATTTGAAATAGTATAATTTGTTATTATAATTAATATATGTATTACCCACAAATAAATTAAAAAATAAAATAATTTTCTAATAATAGGCGGATAGAATGAGTTTTAACCGTATTCGACCTCAACCATCTCTAAAAAAATCCACATAAAATATGCCACGTTTCTACCCGCAGGTAATAAAAAACTGAACCTAACCCACTCTTGCAAATACCCACCCATCTCCTGTAATGATTAAAATTCAACAAACAAAATTAAATTTCAAAACTTATATAATTAGAGTCACATACATAACATGAATTAAGCTAAAAATTGATACAATATCAAATAATATTATTAATTATTTTTATCCTTTTTAACATATATTATATACATTATATATATACTAGGGCGGGTAGGGACGAGCATTTTCTAGTCCGACCTTGGCTCACCCATCCAAGACTTAGTCATGCCAAAAATTCGTCCTATACTGGGTCAGGTAATTACCTATCCACACCGAGTAGGAGTATGTCTAGGGGTGTCAATGGGGCAGGGCGGGGGGCGGGGCAGGGGACGCCTCCTTTCTCCCCGTCTCCGTCCCCAGAATTAATCTCCATCCCCGCCCCGATCTCCGTCATGGGGGGATAATTGTCCCCATCCCCATTCCCTGCGTTCCTTGTATTTCCCGCGGGACTCCATTTTCCATCCCCTTATATTTAACATTCATATGAAAATTATAGTAAAAAATATCAAAAAATAAAAAACAAACTACAAAATACTATTACAAACACACAAACATATCTTATCCAAGATTATAAGTCCACAAATACAACATAGCAAATTATAGTCCATAAAATAAAATCTTAAAATATAATTTCTATTCTAAAAATAATAATAATAAGATATAGTCTTTAACATCAAGTGGAGACTGAAGAGAGTTGGGGCTGTGGGAGAGAACAACGTATGGTGTTGTGGGAGTTTTGGAGTTTGAACAACGTGAAGATGGAAGAGAGTTGGACTGGGAATAGAGAGTAGATGACGCAGCAAACAACACAATGAGTAGGGAAGACTGAATAATAGGTTTAGGGTTTTTTAATTGGTAAAATTACTAAAAAACTCCCTATGTTAGAAATAAAGTAAGGTTATTTAAGAAATTTCAAACATTCGGAGAATTATCGGGGTTCCCCACTCGAGTCCCCGCGCCTGTCTCGGGAGAATTGGGCTCCCCATTCCCATTCCCACGGAAAAAAATTTTCACCATCGAGACCCCATTCAGGGCGGTCCCCACGGGAATCCCTGCCTCCTAAGAATTTTTGACACTCCTAAGTATGTCGATACCCGCGATTCAAATAGTGTTGCCATCTCTATGAAAAAGTGTGAGTAACTAAATTTTTTTCGATAATGTTTTTTTCAGTTAATAAAACTGCAGTTGATTATTTATCTTTTTAATGATAAAAATAAAAAATTATTTGAAATTAATTAAAAAAGTAGATAGAATAATATTATTTTTCCAAAATTTTAAAAATTAGTTGAATAAACAAAATCATAGTGGCATTGATATATATAATAAAATTGTCACTAATTTATAAGAATAAACGAAAAAAAAGTGTGGAATTAAAAATAATTTTATATGAGACAACACATAAAATAGATAGTAAATAAAATTTAAGTAAAAATATAAAAAATAAATTTGAATAATTAAAAATTATTCCAAATGTGTTATTAGAATGATTTCTTGTAATAATAGAATATGAATTTATAAGATTGAAATACGAGGTTGATGTCCATGTTTTAGATTGGCATCTCCATGAGAGTGGAGTATATCTGAAAGAGACTCTAATACTCAAGTCAGTAATAGGTTAAAAAGCATTAAAAATAAGGTAAATACCTTTTCTGATCTATAATCTTTTCTCCATGAGACATATCGCACCCTAATCATCCTTAAACCTCAACCAAGCCCCACTTATCAGTAAAATTGGACAAATCGGCCCTGCAACCGGTTGACAATAGGTTGCTCGTCTAACATGTCAGGTGGAGTATGATGTGTCAATGCCAAGTGTCATGTGTCAACTCCAAATGGTTATAAGAACTAAAAATTTTCTCCCTGCAAAAAAATAAAATAAATAAAATAAACCCCATTCTTTTCTTCTCCTCTTTTTCTCTTTTCTTTTTCCTCTTCTTCTTCTTTCTCTTTGCCTAGTCACCATCATCTCCATCACCATCATCATCAAGCTTCACCTTCGTGACCATCAACGTGGCACCACCATCGCCAAACCAACTTCTTTTTTCTTCTTCTTTTTCCTTTTCTCTTTCTCTTCTTCTTCTCTTTTTCTTCCTCAATCACGCTATCTCCAAAACCACCATTTTCTCCCTCTGTTTTTTCACCAACAATTATCACCATCGTGGTTCCCTCTTTCTCCTCTTCTTCTCCTTCTCGCTCTCATCCAACCTCCCTCAATAGCTCACCCCAAATCTTCTTAGCGTCACCAAGATCTTTCCTCCCTTATTGTCCTTTGCGCTGCCGCCGAACAACTCCTTCTTCCTTAATTGGTACGCCATCCAGAGTCATTTACCCTGCCTCATCCTCCGCAAGCGCTACAAGAGCTCCCATATTTGTCGAAGGCTTCCGATTACTTCCAATTCTTGTCTTCTTGTTTATATGAGGTGTATTCTAAATTGTTAATGATATATTAATTACTAACTTTATGATATTGTTAAGGTTAATGCAGAAAGAGTCTTAAAGATTTGGAGGTAGATAGCAATGATAATGAGTCTGAAGAAGAGAAAAAGAAGGAGGAGGAGGAGGAGGAGGATGTTTTAGTCCCTATAACCATTTGGAGTTGACACCTAACACTTGGCATTGCCACATCATACTCCACCTGACATGTCAGACGGACAACCCGTTGCTAATCGGTTGCAAGAGTTGATTTGTCCAATTTTACTAATGAATGGAGCCTAAGTTTAAAGACGATTAGGGTGCAATATGTCTTACAGAAAAAAATTCAAGAGTTAAAAAAGATATTTACTCTAAAAAATAAAAATAAATAATATATTTTAGACATGTATATATTAAGCTCTTTATTTATATTATTTGAAGGGTGAATTTAAAAAAATCTAAATAGATTAATGCGATATATATATAGAGTTTTAGGTAAATATATACGAGACAAATTACGTTTTTTACAAGTTCACGCATGTCTTGTATATATGAATTGTATGTTAAATTGTTAATGATATATAAATTACAAGTTTTATGATATTGTCAAGGTTAATGCAAAAAAAATTTTAAGGCTGTGGAGGTAGATATTAATGATAATGGGTCTGAAGAAAAAAAAAAGAGGAGGAGGAGAAGGAGGAGGAGGAGGAAGAAGAATAGAAGGAGACCAGGGTGTTTTAGTCCTTATAAGCATTTGGAGTTGACACTTAGCACTTGGCATTGCCATATCATACTCTATTTGAAACGTCAGACAGGCAATCCGTTACTAACCGATTGTAAAAGTTGATTTGTCTAATTTTACTGATAAATGGAGCCTAATTGAGGTTTAAAGATGATTAAAGTACAATGTGATATATTTTATAGAAAAAAGTCTAGCTAGAATTAAAAAAAATATTTATCCTAAAAAATAAAGATAAATAGTATATTTTAGACATATATTAAACTCTTTATTTATATTATTTGAAGGATGAATTTTAAAAAAAAAAATCTGAATAGATTAATGCAAGATATATCTAAAATTTTAGGTAAATATATATGAGCCAGATTATATTTTTTATGAGCCCACGAATGTCTCTAAAAAAGATGCTCTTGGACCTATTATAATTTTAGAATCTAAAAGCTAGATTCTAACAAGAATTATGAAATCTGTATTTCTTTGGTTTAGTCATCTATTTATGTATTATCATTGTTCTAATTGTAATCCTCGCAGATTGCACCTTAACAAGTAGCAGGTTAGAGTATCTGCTAGTCTGCCATTCTATGAGAATGCAAGGTAAATAATGGACTTTTAAATCTAGTAATGAAAAATCACCAGTAAAAAATAGAAAGATTTAAAAAAAAAAAAGAAAAGTAAAAACCACATTCGAAAAGTGAGAACAAGATTTAATCTTTTTCCTATCTCCCACGTGTATCAGAATGGACCGAAAGAACAAAACTCTATATCAGCAATATATAACAGGGCAAATTAACTCATCTTGTTTAGTGATTAGAACTCAATGATTCAGGCTATAATCTTCCTAGTATAGGATAAGCAATATGCCATTATTCAACCGATTCAAGTAAAATAATATATGGTTGAGACGCACAAGAAAAATGGGATTAGAACTCTTAAATTTGACAATACAAATGAATTACATGGTCTATATAAATAAATAAAGCATAAGTGCATAACTGAAAATTTCAAGATATAACAACCACTTTGTGTAAGGCATGATGTATAATCATTATGTCCATAAACCAAAAATCAAAAGAATAAGGTCAACACTTTACCTCTTCCAGGTAATAATGTAATATTATAAAGTTAAAGCCCGCCATCGTTGAAGAATTGTAGTCCTTTGCTAATACGAGAGAAATGATTTTTTAACACCATACTCAGCGTCAACTAATATTCATTATTTTACCGTCTTTAAAGTATAATTTGGTACTCATTCTACCATTCAAGTTCTATATATATATTTTTTTATCGTTAATTAATTACAGATGAAAACTATACTTAAAGTGTTTATTTTGGTAAAGCAATTTATCAAAACTGATTTTTAAATATTTTTTAAAACCTGCAGTACATATATTTAATAAATTAAATTAATTTTTTTAATAAATATAAATAATAATAATTATATTTGATAAAATCATTTTTAAAATTTTAAGGATCATAATAAACATAAATATAAAAATAAATTTACATATAAAATTATATAAATTTTTTCATTTTAATAAGTATAAACTCATTTAAAAAAACTTTTTAAATAGTTTTAAAAATACTCTTTAATATTTTTAAAAATTAAGGGCCCTTCTTTTTTTATGGGTAAACTACAAAAAATGTACCTAAATTATTTTGGTGCTCACAAAAATGCTTTCAAATTTTTATATCGACAAAAATGTTCTCAAATTATTTAAAACGGGATAAAAATGGCCAACATTAAATATGTATTCTCAAAAAATACTTTAGAAATTGAATTTTAAAATAGTTTTTTATAAGCATGATTAGAAAAACAAAATATTTTTATTTTTAAAATTTGGTAATTTTTTGTTAAATATATAACTTTTTTTTGTGTTTTTTTGTCAACAATCAATAATACTTTTCAAAAATAAAAAATATTAGAGATCAAATTTTTATCTAATTTTTTGTAAATATTTTCTAAATAATTATCTACATATTCTTATAAAATTTTGGATCAAATGCATAAATGATTTGTCGAATACAAAAATTATTTTCTACTTATAAAAAAAATATCTTTTTTTGTACATTTTTATCACATTTTTAAATAATTTGATAATACTTTTGTTGATAACAAAATTAAAAGCATTTTTATGGGAGCAAAATAATTTGGGTGCATTTTTAGTGTTTTATTTTTTTATTTATGAAACAAGAACCGAAATGCCACCTCTCCAAAAAAAAAAAAAAAAAAATCCCCAAACCATGCTTAATTAACACAGTAAAGCACTGAATAAACGATTCAATACCGTACAAACAGTAAAACTAACACAGGTTGAGCAGCACACAAACATCCAATGACGAAATATTTCGTGAAACAAACAAGTTTGATTATCGGCACTCGGCAGCATCACATATAAGGCTTAATCTACTTCACAAACAACATTAAAAAGAAAAGAGAAAAGAAAACATGAACTGAAGCAGCTAGCAATTATTCTTCAAGCAACAAGGTGGAAATGCACGAAGGGCACATTAATTAGACGCAGAAACCGCATTCATGAACTCTTGGTCAGATTCCAACGCACACATCGAATCTGGAAGAAGACACATTTCCAAGTCAACGCTTCCACCTCCTTCGCGGCCAGGGTATGACGTCACTTTCCCATCAAATTTATTAGCATATCCACTCAGAACCGCCACCGCTTTCCCCATTCCAAATTCATTCCCATACATGTTGAATCTCGGTGAACTACCCATCATCACACTATCCGGTTCAAAGAACCGAGCATGTTGATAGATCACTGGAGACTTCAACCACTCTTTGAGAAACTCAAGCGTCACTCCATTGTTATGGTTCACAACAGCCAGGTGGATCTTCCACGCTGCCCAACCCAGATCATGTTCAAGCAATTCCCCTGCTGTCATTGCTGCACTCACCGCATGAAGTACGTTCCCAAAGTATTCCTGAGGCAGAGGAGGTTCCATTCTGCTTCGATTGTTCATTGCCAGCTTGCAACTCGTCTTTCTATCATGCGGTAATCTGCGAGCACGAGTGATGCATCTCCAAACAAGTGCTGACAATGATTGGAATGAAGAGATCTTGGTGGTGTTGGATTCCTGGTTTGCCTTTGCTTTCAGCTTGGCAATGGATTCTGCACTGAAGTGGAAGATCCTCTCTCTGAGTTTTGGTGCTTCGAATCTACAGACAAACTCGTCATGGTGTTTGAATGGGAGATTGATTATTGGGCCGCAACCCTGTGGAAACCAGCGCTTGTGAATGGGCTTGTGGGAAATGTTGGTAACATCAACGTCTTGTTCCCCTTTGAATTTAGATTGAGATTGAGATTGAAAGATCTCAGACCAAGCGTTGAAGAAGTTCCAGTAAGAAGTGCCATCAGCGAGGGAATGGTTCATGGAGCAGCCAATAAAAACGCCGTCGATTAGTTCAGTGACTTTGATGCTTAAGAGGGACATGTGGTGGCCGTCATGACTGACGGCTCTGTCATGGTCAAAGAATGACTGAACAATCGCAGGGACGTCAACGGGGGAGAGGATATCAGATACGGTGAGATCCACCGTTGCGTGGATGAATTTTGCTCCGGGAGAGTTGACGCAGTCAACGGAGACAGAATAAGAGGGAGGATCTTGGGTTTGGTGGGTAACAAGGCGACCAGCCAAGGGATAGAAATGGACAAGGGTAAGAGAGAGTGAGTGTTTGAGATCGTGCAATAGATTTCGGGTGAAATTTTGAGGTTGGTCTTGTGGCTTCTTGAAGAGAAGTCCCTTTTGGATGTAATGGACGGAGAGCATTGCAAGATCCCATGGTGTTAGGTGGCACAGTTGTGTTGAGTCTTGCGTGCTGCTGTGTGGCTTCACGAAGCATTCCGAAACAGGGGATGTGCTATTCATCGTTTAATCAATGTTAAGAGGGTTTGAAGTGGAAGCGGCCAGGGACGCATGTGTTGTCTGATTATATAAAGGAGACGGAGGGTGGCGGCAAAAGAAACATGTGTCCCTTATTTTATTTTTGATAATACTAAGAAAGATAATTTTTTTATTTAATATTTTATTAATTATTTAAATAAATTTATATTTTTTTATTGGTTTTTTCTTTTTCAAATATTATTATTTTATTTTTTAATAATGTTGGGGGGGAGGGGGGCTCACGTGCACCACCTAATTGACTGTCCAGTGTCAGCTTGTGCTTTAGTGATTTATAGCAATTAATTAACTATCATTAATATTTTTAATAGTATAAAAATTTATCTAATAATATAGAATTATTTATTTATTTTGTTAATTAAGTGTTGGTCAAATTTTAATAAAAGTACTAATTTTAATTTTTTTATATATATTAAAATCAATCATTAAAATTATCTATCAATATAAAATAAAAATATATTAAAAAATTAATAAATTTTATAATTTATAATCATTAATTAATAATTATTAATATTTTTAATAATATAAAATTATATTTAATAATATAAAATTATTTATTTTTTTAATAATAAATACTAATTAAATTTTAATAAAAATATGATTTTTAAATTTTTTATAAAATATATTAAAATATAAATATATATTAAAAATAAATTAAATTATATATATTTATATATAAATATATTAATAACTAATTTTAATAATTTAATTTAATATAAAAATAACATTTTTAGATTACTATACTATCAGATATCCTAGCTAAGCTACTTTGGGTGTTGATATGGTTGTCATCGCAACACTTGGTTGGTTGACTCGAAGGATCGGCACTGAATTGGATATCCCCACATATTTACATCTTTTTCTGTTCGCAAAAAACATTTTAAATAATTATATTTCAAATCAAAATCTCATTAAATAAAACTAACATAGTCAGTAGAACGGAACCGATAATTGAATTGATCAAATTATTAGGTCATTAGATTATTAATTCAATTGATAATTACTGGTTGAATCAATTGACTCAGTATTATATAAATAAAAAATAATAAATAATAAATAATAAAAAATTTAAAATTAAAATTTAAAATACATATTTTTACTAATATTTTATGAATATCTAATTATTCTAAAATAATATAGAACATGAATAATAAGTATTTTGTTAATTTTATTTATCATAAATATTTTTATTTTGTCTTTATATTAAAATAACTATTATTTTAAAATTTTAATAATTTATTAATAGTTTATATCTATTATATATTACAAGTATTTATTAAAAAATAATATTAATAAATAATATATCATTATGAAAAGAAAAAACAAGTGAGTTTATAATTATTGTTAAATAAAAATATAATTAATTTAAGAATGAGTGAGTTTATAACTAAAATTAAAATAAATTAAATGGAAGTAAATTATTTGATAAAAAATACCTATATGTATTATAATTTGACTAAGAAGGACATTTTTTCCATGAAGATGTCGAATCTCACCTCACATATTTCTTGAAATTTTAATTTCAAACAGTTCGTTCAGACTGGTCTTCGCAAATTTAACCAATTTTTACCAGTTCATTCTGAGTCTAACCAGTTTGTTTCAATTCTTAACTTTGTGCGATCTAAATGTCGGACTGGACCGGTATTAAATTCAGTTCACCAATTTTCAATCAAATTGACCCGTCCGATTCAGTTCTAATAACTATGAAATCAACCATAAGACATATAGAATCTCATAGTTAAAATAGAATATATATAAGAGGATGAAATCAAAACCACTGCCACCACATCAAATAGCATATTCTGAAAGAGTCTTGCTATAAAGTCAATGAAGTATTTATACAATGTGTACAATGTGCTGCTTATTTAGCCCAGTATGAATTAAAAATGAAAATTACTCAAGAAATAATAAATTTAAAAACTCTTATTCAGTTATTTCACATCAAATTTCAAATTTCAAATTCTCCAATTTCAGATTTCAAATTTTTAAAAAAATATCGTTAGTTATTTAAAAAAAATAACCATCTGAAATCCTTCAATACTCTCTTCTTTTTCAATCGGCGGCCACCCCACCTTCATCAATAGTAATCTCATTTCACCGTCGCTACTTAGCTTGCCACACACTACTCACCCTTAATAAAAATAACCATCCACTTAAGGATAAAAATAATCATCTGCATACCTAATGAATTGAACATCTAACATATTTTAATTATATATAACTAAACTCAATCCAATCAAAATAATCATCTACATAAAAATAAAATAACCATCCGCATACCTACTAAAATAACCATCCTAAATTGACCATTAAAATAGAAGAAGATGATGAATAAACAGAAGAAACTATTATTGTGGTGAAACATAATTTTGAAAGACTAGTCATGACAAAAGCGACACTGTTGTGAAGCATAGGGCTCAAATAATGAAACAAGCTAACTATGCTTGGATCCAAAGAAGAAGAGCATGGTGGTATCATCGGTGAGAAGAGACTTGAAGGAATGGGAGAAAGCGAAGGCGCATCGGAGGAGGTGAGGACGGTGTCGGAAAGAAGGCACATACCGGCTGCGACGGAGGCGCTGGACGTCCGGGTTGCTGCGGTGCCGTTAGTTCGACCCACCCAATATGTGCGTCCTCCCTTGGCGGTGGCCTGTGCACCAACGACACCAGTCGGAACAGTGTCAATGCGATTTTCGATGGCAGCTGGTGACCGTGGCGTTAGTGTACCGACGAGACTCCATGAGAAAGGTATATAACGCTGACAAACCGTATTGAGAGAGAGAAGTGAGAGAGGGAGGTAGTTTATTTGTTTCCAAAACCGATGGTAATCCTAATATTTGATTTAAATCTCAAATTGAAAACTATTAAAAATTAATTAGTTGCCTATAATTTAAAATTAATTAATTGCCTATCAAATATTTTAAATTTTAAATTAACCCCATTATATGTGACGTGTATCCCGCTAAGCTCGGGATTAACATCAGCAACAACAGACCAACCATAAATCTCGGAAACAAATAATCAAAACTGAAACAATCACTTAACCAAAAACACACGTGAGTCAAAGATTATCCCCCAGCCGTTACCTACAGCAACAGAACTTATCATCTTGGCCACTAATATCGGAACAAATCAGGCAGCACATGGCACTCCATTCATCTATAAAATCAAACCTAAGCAACCTAAGAAAGACAGGTTACACTACTCATTCTAGTTTATTATTCTCACTCTCTGATAATTCTTACTTTAACTTGAGCGTTGGAGTGCTTTTTGTAGGTGCTCCCGCCGCCGTGTTCCTGGTATCGAGGTTATTTTGTGGCGCTGCTCACCAGACGACTTATAGCACTTCCATAAATCCAACAGCTGGCTAGGCGTCATATACCTCGGCTCTCCTCGTACGGAACATTTGGCGCCCACCGTGGGGTCGAAAGTTACATTAACCCCAATCTTTTTTACCACATAGTACTTTGTGTTTTCTTTCTACGTAGGATTTCTCAATCTCTACACATGGCCGACAATGGAGTTCATCAACCCACCCAGGCCGAACTTATGGCCCAGATGGCTGAACTATAGACAGAAGTGAAAAGACTTGCCGAATTATCCACTCAAAAAAACGCTGGCAAGCATGAGGACAATGGATGCAAAGGAAAAGGCAATGCAGACCTGTTGAGTGTCGGCCCACCGAAGGAGAAACTGACCTTGGATAACCCGTTCTCTGAGGAGATTACCAATTACCAGATGCCAAAATATTTCACACTACCTTCCTCACTCGAGCCATATAAGGGGATTGGTGATCCCCGGGCTCATATTAAGAAATTTCAGTCTATGATGTTCTTTAATGGCCCTAATAATGAACTTGTTCTTTGCAGAGCTTTCCCTACTTACCTCGATAGCGCAGCTCTCCTTTGGTTTTCAAAATTACCTGAAGGATCAATCTCTTCTTTCGAGGAATTGGCAAAATCCTTCATAGATTACTTTGCTGCAGCACGGATTTACGTACACGGATCGGATTATCTCGGCACCATTCGCCAAGGTCCCCAAGAAAGCTTAAAGGACTATCTGACCAGATTCGCAGATGCAACAATGGAGATACCCGATCTAGATCCCGCCGTCCACCTGCATGCCTTAAAAGCCGATCTCAAGCCTGGAAAATTCAGAGAAACAATTGCAGTCACAAAACCGAAGACCTTGGAAGAATTTCGAGAAAGAGCGGCCGGGTAAATGGAGATTGAAGAATTCCGTGAGGCCGAAAAAGCAGAAAGAAGGCAGCCCAGAAGAGAGGAAAGCCGAGCAATAAGGTCGACCAATAACAAAGACCCCAGGAAACCGTTTAAGCTTACGCCAAAGTTCAACAATTATACCAGGTTCAACGCCAAAAGGGAGAAGATAATTAAAGAAATACTCAACGCTAAAATCATAAAACCACCATTGAGGGCGGGGAGCTACCAAGACCAGCGATTTGTCGACCGAGGCAAGCATTGTGCCTTCCACCAAAAGTACGGCCACACAACCGATGAATGCGTAATAGCCAAAGACCTATTAGAAAGATTGGTCCGGCAAGGCCTCCTAGACAAGTACATCGAAGGAAGGAGACATAAAGAGTGCGATAGAGAAGAACATCAACAAGCCTCGGGAAGCAAAAAAGCCAATAAATGGTCAAACACTACGCCACCCAAAGGGGTCATAAACACCATTTCAGGAGGATTCGCCGGAGGTGGAAAAACAACTTCGGCAAGGAAACGTAGTTACCGTGCAATGTTAGCGATAGAAGGAACAACACCATGTAGCAGCAAGGATGCCTCAGACCTAGAAATCACTTTCAACCAGGGAGACATATGCTCGGCCGCACCACACTCAGACGATCCAGTGGTAATTTCTGTCCAAACAGGTGAATTACTGGTAAGAAAAGTCCTTCTCGACCCAGGTAGTAGTGCCGATGTCCTGTTTTATACTACCTTTTGAAAATAAAAATATCCGAAAAACTCATACAACCCTCCTCCGGAGAATTAGTCAGATTCTCTGGAGAAAGAGTGCCAATCAAGGGTTACATATGGTTGAAAACAATGATAGGAAACCACCCATTGTCACGGACCATTGACATACAATACCTCATAGTTGACTGCCCTAGTCCTTATAATATTATCCTCGGAAGACCTGCCCTGAACATGTTTAGGGCAGTAGTTTCAACTTTTCATCTATGTGTCAAATTCCAGGCACAGGACGGAGAGATAGCAACCCTCCACTCAGATCGTTAACAAGCTCGGCAATGCTACAATGCAAGCCTAAGAAGGTCGGCCCCAAGAATAGAGTTCCAATAAGAGGTCAAAGCAATTCATAACACAAGCGAGGTATTGTCTCTAGCAGAGCTCGACCCCCCGAGAGGACACTCAAGAGAGGCCTCAACCAGCAGACGAACTACAAGAAGTCCAACTGACGGCGAAACCAGAACAAGTCACATATATCGGTCAAGCACTACAGGGAAAAGAAAGATCCAAGCTCATCAAAGTATTACAAGACAATGCCGACCTATTCGCCTGGACCGCAGCAGACATGCCAGGAATAGATCCAAACATTATATGCCATAACCTCGCCACTGACGGAACTACCCGACCTATAGCTCAGAAGAAGAGAAACCTCGGGGTAGAAAAATCAAAGGCAGCTCTAGAGAAAACTAAAAAGCTTCTCAAAGCTAACTTCATCAGAAAAATCAGGTTCACCACATGGCTTTCGAACGTGGTAATGGTAAGAAAAAACTCATGTAAATGGCGCATGTGCGTCGACTTTACATATTTAAATAAGGCATGCCCTAAGGATGCCTACCCTTTACCTTGCATCGATAAACTCATAGACAGTGCATCAGGTTTTAAAAGCTTGAGTTTCATGGACGCATACTCTGGTTATAACCAGATACTTATGCATCCAAAAGACCAAAGCAAAACTGCATTTATAATTGAACATGGAAATTTTTGTTATAGAGTAATGCCATTTGGTCTAAAGAATGCAGGAGCAACTTACCAACGACTGATGGACAAGGTTTTCCATCACCAAATAGGTCGGAACATGGAAATCTATGTCGACGATATGGTCGCCAAAACCACCCAGGAAAGGTCACACTGCGACGACCTCCAAGAGATATTTGAACAGATACGAGCATACAAGATGAGACTCAACCCAGAGAAGTGTGCCTTTGGGGTACAGGGAGGCAAATTCCTCGGATTCATGCTAACTTCATGAGGAATCGAAGCGAACCCTGAAAAATGCGAAGCAATACTTAACATGAAGAGCCCTAAGACAATAAAAGAGGTACAACAATTGGCAGGAAGGGTAGCAGCACTATCTCGGTTCTTACCATCAGCGTCAAGCCAATCATATCACTTCTTCCAAACGATAACAAAGAATAAAAAGTTTCAATGGACAGAGGAATGCAAGAAGGCATTCGTCGAGCTCAAAGCCATTTTGTCATCACCACCAGTGCTGCGAAGACCAGAAGTTGGTAAACCTTTATACTTATATTTATCAGTTTCTAACCATTCTATAAGCTCGGCTTTAGTCATCGAGACAGGAAAGACGCAGCAACCAGTATACTTTGTCAGTAGAGTCATGCAGCCAACGGAACAAAGATATCCGAAGATAGAACAGCTAGCTTTAACACTTGTAATAACGGCAAGAAGGCTCAGACACTATTTCAAAGCCACACAATAATAGTACGGACAAACCAACCATTACGACAAATACTAACAAAGCCAGAACTAGCTGGACGACTGACTAAATGGTCTATAGAACTCTCAGAATTTGATATCCAATTTCAACCAAGGTCGGCATTAAAAGCACAAATCCTTGCCGATTTCATATCGGAACTAACCTCGGATGAACACAACAAGTACTGGGAGCTACACGTCGACGGAGCATCCAACCAAGGAGGAAGTGGAGCTGGTATAATTCTGAAAGAAGGAGACAACGTGGTGGCCGAGCAATCACTACAGTTCCACTTCCCAGCAAGCAACAACCAGGCCGAGTATGAGGCCCTCATAGCCAGACTCAAGCTCGCCCTCAACCTCCAAGTACAAAGCCTGACAGCACACTGTGATTCCCTCTTGGTGGTTCAACAAATCCGAGGAGAATATCAGGTAAAAGATCCCTTGCTAGAGCGATATTGGCTCGTAGCAAAGGATCTCATTTCAAAGTTCAGTACATTTATCATTTTACATGTTCATAAAGAAAAGAATGTTAGAGCCGACATCCTATCCAAACTTGCCACCACTAGGGCAGACACACAAACGTCGGCACTATCACAGCTGACACTTAAAAAACCCAGCATCGAATTACTATCCATAACAAGCATTAACCACCTCCATGACTGGAGAACACTTTTTCTTGAGTACATCAATACAGGTACCGTGCCCAAAGACGATCTTAACCCGCAGAATTTCAGAAGAAAAGCAAGTCTCTATACAAGCATAGCGGGAGAACTTTACAAACGCGGCATCTCTCAACCATTGCTAAAATGCCTAAACATGGATGAGGCAAGAGAGGTAATAGATGAAGTACATGAGGGCATATGTGGAAACCACATCGGAGGACGAGCCCTAGCCGCAAAAATCGTCCGAACAGGATACTTTTGGCCAACTATGAAAAGAGATTGCATAACGAAAGTCAAGACATGTGACAAATGCCAAAAGCACGAAGCCGTCTCTACTAAGCCGGCCGATGTATTACACAGCATGGAGGTAAGCTGGCCTTTTCACAGATGGGGGCTCGATATCCTCGGCCCATTTCCAATAGCACCAGGTCAGGTAAAGTTTCTTTTAGTATCAATTGACTACTTCTCAAAATGGATAGAAGCACAACCATTAGCAAAGATAACAGCCGAAAAGGTAAGATCTTTTATATGGAAAAATATAATATGCCGATTTGAAATACCAAAGGAAATAATATCAGACAATTGTAGACAATTTACCGATAATAAGCTCGATTCATTTCTAAAAAATTTTAATATACAGCACCATTTTAGCTCGGTCGAACACCCCCAAACGAATGGGCAAGCCGAAGCTGCTAACCGAGTTATATTGCAGGCAATAAAGAGAAAACTGGACAATGCAAAGGGAGAATGGGCCGAGCTAATCCCAGAAATATTGTGGAGCTACAACACAACAATACAAACAACCACAGGAGAAACACCCTTCAGACTAGTGTATGGGTCAGAAGCACTAATTCCAGTAGAGGTCGGAATCCCCACAATACGCATCGAGCTCTATGACGAACAACACAATACTTGCACAAGAAACGCCGAGCTTGACCTCGTCGAAGAAGATAGAGAGATTGCGGCGATCAAACAGAGAGCCATGAAACAATTGGCGGCAAGAAAACACAATAGCAAAGTTGTCCCAAGAGCTTTCTCTAACGACGATTTAGTCCTCAGACGAAATGAAGATGCCAGACGACCTCCTTTGCACGGAAAGCTCGCCGCGAACTGGGAAGGACCTTTTCGAATAGTAAAAGTACTCGAAATGGGGGCCTATCAACTTCAAACATTACAAGGCAACCCAGTGTCAGGAAACTGGAATGTTTCATCATTAAAGATGTATAGATCATAAGATGTACAAACAGCGGATAAAGGTACTCTTTTTCCCCCTTAGAGCTTTTTTCCCAAAACAAATAGGGTTTTGCCTAAGGAATGGTTTTAATGAGGCCGGACGCCCAATATATTCAAATTATCAAACGATTCTATCAAAACCAACCCAGCTCTAAACAGAATACGAAAACAATAAAACACACGCTACAAAAATCACAACAAAGTGAAATCATCAACTTGGCCTAACCTCGGCCAAAGCAAACAGCTCAAAGTATCAACAAAACAAAGACCAAACCTCGGTCAACGAAACCAAAAAAGTAAAGAGTCAATCATACATATCCAAAATATAAACAAAACAAACTAAGAAGGAGGAGCGTTCTCATCATGCTCCTCCACAGTGCCATCTACAACCAATTTTCCACCAACCACTATCTTAGTCATATCAAGCTGAGCACTGTCAAACTCCGGGGACAAAACAGCAATCTGACTTACAGCTCGTTCAAAGTCATAAGAGAACATCTCCATGCCATTTTCCTCCAACTCATGAACATGGGAAGTAAGTTGACCTTTAGCCACATCATGTTCCTTAACCTCAGCCTGCAACAGACGAATCTGATCTCTTAAGCGGGATACCTCCTCTTCCAAATCCTTTGACCTAACCACAACACTAATGACAGCATCATCTTTCTCCTTAGCAGCTTTTTCCAATTCAGCAATCCTCATGTTATACGACTTCTCCAGGTCATCGACTTTGTTCACAGCTTCCTGCTGCTCAACACCGATGAGCTCGGTGGTACGACCAACACACATCAAGCGAGAGGCAACAATCTATACAAATTTAAAAGCCGAAATAAAAATCAGAAGGCAAACAAAAAGTTTAAAAAAGCTTGGATTGTAAAGATTACCTGAACAAATTTACCAAAAGCTTCCATGCCAACGCGGCGAGTCGTCAACATGTCACCAGGATAGTGGGACACCTTATCAGAAAGATTGGCAAAATCAAATTGATCGCTCCATAAGGAATGCGAGCCAGAACCAGGAATAAAGCCATGAAGTTTCTTCTGCCAATCAAAAGCAAACCCGCCACCTCCATCAACCCCCTGACTTCCTCCGAAATCACCTCCACAGATTTTTCAACATTATCCCTCTTCCTTTTGAAAGAAGACGCCGCTTGAGCAACAGATTGAGCAACATCACCACCCCCTCATTCACGGCTAAAGAAGCATCAGTAAGTTTTTCTTTCTTCTTCTTAAGAAAAGTCTGAAGATGTGACGGATCAAGGAGAGGAACTCGCCCACCTACACAGAAGCAAAAAGTCAGAATAAATAAGGCGAATGAGAAACGAACATAAAACAATCAAGAAATACCTAAATATGTTTTCAAACCCTCCATATCACTAGAATCATGATAGCGAAGAAGGTCAGGAATAGACAGACACTCCCCCCAAGCAAAACTCTCAACCAAAAAGTCTATCAATCGCTCTTCCTCCTCACTTCGTTCAACGGCCTCAAGAATCTGACAAGGTTCCGAACACCAATATAGAGGAAATCGTTCTATCAACTCGTCATCAAGATAAAAGGGGTACTCGGACTCCACCGACCTTACTTTCACGAACAAGGAATTAAAATTTTTAAAAGAAGACTTATACAGAAGGAAGAGAGAACGACCAGGGAAACTACTCAAACATATCCATAACCCCTTTCGAACCCCTTTTGCTTGAAACAAAGAAAAAAACACAGCAAGAGAACAAGGAACAGAAAGAAAGCCCATTAAACATTGGAAAGCACGCAAAAACACCCACGAGTTAGGGTGTAATTGTGAGGGCGAACATTTTAGCTGAGTTAGAACGTCACACTCAAATGCAGAAAACGGGAACCTAACGTGAAGCTCGATAAGACAGGGTGTATAAAAGTAGAAGTACTACCAATCCCCCTCCTCTCACAAACCCTATCTTCCCTAGAACAAGGAAGGAACTCAACAACAGCACCAGAACCTTCCTTCACAACATGTAAATCGCAAAGCTCATTCATGGAGTCAACACTAACGAACGAGGAGGAGCGAGTCCTCACATCATCGTGAACCCAGTAATACAGACTAGCTTTATCCTCCTCCACAAATTTATGTTTTTCCTTATCTCTCGCCATTTCAGAAGAAAAAACAGAAAAATAAAAACAAACTACAGAGAAAAAGATGAACCTTTAGAAGTCATGGTAAGAGTCAGCTAGTAGAAAGAATTTGAAATAGCAACAAAATTCCCAAAACAAGGAAAAATTATTGCAAGCCCACTAACTTAGTGGGTAAATAACTCGCAACCGCTAAACAAGCGTGGAAAACCCAAACGGCAAATAAAAGCATTAAAAGCGGGCACGTTTTGCAAGAAAAGAAACAATAAAGTCTTCCAAGATCATTTAAAACTTCCCTGAAGACCATTTTGAAGTCCAAAGACCAGAAAATACAATAAAGGCAACTTAATAAGCTCGCCTACCACTTACATGCAATGCCAGCCGAGCTTGAGGGCTATGACGTGTATCCCGCTAAGCTCGGGATTAACATCAGCAACAACAGACCAACCATAAATCTCGAAAACAAATAATCAAAACTGAAACAATCACTTAATCAAAAACACAGATGAGTCAAACATTATCCCCCAGCCGTTACCTACAGCAACGAAACTTATCATTCTGGCCATTAATATCGGAATAAATCAGGCAGCACATGGCACTCCATTCATCTATAAAATCAAACCTAAGCAACCTAAGAAAGACATGTTACACTACTCATTCTAGTTTATTATTCTCACTCTCTGATAATTCTTACTTTAACTTGAGCGTCGAAGTGCTTTTTGCAGGTGCTCCCGCCGCCGTGTTCCTGGTGTCGAGGTTATTTTATGGCGCTGCTCACCGGACGACTTATAGCACTTCCATAAATCCAACATCTGGCTAGGCATCATATACCTCAACTCTCCTCGTACGGAACAATATGCATTGTACAATACCTCTATTGTCTCTTCGTACTTTCCCATTCTAAAATAATCCCAGCACTCATATCATTTACCCAAGCCTTTTACATTATAGAAAATATTACTCATTCTAAATTGAAATGGCAGCACAGCATATTGCTCACTTCTCTCCTCTTCGTTATCTTTTAAAATAAAAAAAAAAACCACTTAAATATAACCCTTATGAAATTGGAAAGAAGTCAAGAACACAAGGGCGGGGCAACAAGAAAGATTCTAAACTAAATAGAATTCAATTCCCGAAAGAATTTTGATTCCTGGCTTTTTAAATACACTCTTAATATTTCTTTTTCTATTACTTTTGTTTGATGGTAACTAAGAACATTCACACGGTAACTATTTCCTCCAACTTTAATCACCCGTATCCTTTTTGCTAATTCTCCAACAAATCCATCAAAGTTTCAAGGTGTGTGTCATGTAAGTAGATAGATAGATGTCAATTATTGCTCATTAGGCATAAACAAGTGACCTAACTAACGATAATGCTAATGATGAGAGAGCAAGTACTACGAAGAATTGGAACTAGTGGAGGGGATTGAACACAGAAACCGTATCCATGAAGTGTTGGTCAGATTCCAAGGCGCTCATCGTATGAGGAGAAAGACACACTTCCAATTGAATGCTTCCCCCACCTTCGCGGCCAGGATATGACGTCACCTTGCCGTCAAACTTGTTGGCATATCCACTCAGAACCGCCACGGCTTTCCCCATTCCAAATTCATTCCCATAAACATTGAACCTTGGAGAACTGCTCATCACCACACTGTACGGATCAATAAAGCGACCGGTTTGATGAATAGCAGGGGATCGCACCCACTGGTTGAGCCAATCCATCACCACTCTGTGGTTGTAGTTTGCGACAGCTTCGTGCACCTTACCCGCTGCCCAACCCAGATCATGCTCACTCAGCTCCCCTGCTGTTGCAACCGCTCTCACAGAGTTAACTGAGTTTCCGAAGTACTCTTGCGGCAGAGGTGGTTCCATTCTCGTTCTGTTGTTTATAACCACTATGCAACTGCTTCTTTGATCACACGGCACGCTGCGAGCACGTGTTATGCTTCTCCAAACGTGAGCTGACAATGACTGGAACGAAGAGATTTCGTTGGTGCTGGAATCTTTGTTGGCTTTGGCTTTGAGTTTCGCGATAGAATCAGCTGTGAAGTGGAAGATCCTCTCTCTCAGCTTGGGTGCTTCGTATCTGCAGATAAACTCGTCATGGTGTTTGAAGGGAAGATTAATTAACTCTGGAAACCAGCGCTTGTGGATTGGTCGGTGAGAAATGTTGACAACATTAACATCTTCCCCTTTGGCTTGAGATTGAAATATCTCAGACCACGTGTTGAAGAAGCTCCAATAAGAAGTGCCATCAGCGACACAGTGGTTCATGGAACAGCCTATGAAAACACCATCGATTAGCTCAGTGACTTGGACAGACAAGAGAGGCATGGCGTGACCGTCATGGTTGACTGCTTTGTTGAGGTCGAAGAACGAGTGAACAATGGGGGGGACATAGACAGGAGAGAGGATATCGGATACGGTGAGGTCTAAGATTGCATGGATGAATCTTGCTCCTGGAGAGTTGATGCAATCAAGAGAGACAGAATAAGAGGGAGGGTCTTGGGTTTGGTGAGTCACAAGGCGGCCTGCAAGTGGATAGAAATGGAGAAGGGTAAGAGAGAGGGAATGCTTCAGATTATGCAACAGATTATGGGTGAAATCTTGTGGCTGGTTTTGTGGTTTCGTGAAAAGAAGGCCTTTCTGGATATAATGAATGGACAAGGGGACAATATCCCACGGAGTTAAGTGGCACAACTGCGTTGATTCCTCGTTCGGGAGGTGTGGCTTCACGAGGCATTCTGAAATGCGCTTAACTACTCCACTGCTCCTCATCCTATCCAAGTAATAGCCTTATTCATGTGGATAATGTTAGTTTGGAACACAGCCATGGATTCTAGGTTTTATCCACTCATCCTCTTTTTCAACGTCTTCACTCCTCCACATCCATTTCATTTCATATCATCCAGTGCTCGGTACTTCCTTCTTCAACGTCTTCACGCCTCCCATCCACTAAAATTTTTAGGCATTTATTTCATTTTGTACGTGGTCTTATTTATAACGGGAAGTGTTAGGTAAATAATGACCATTTTAAACAACATTAACAATTACCAATCAAATAAAAATATATTACATTTTTAAATTAATTATTTAAATTTTAATATTAAAATAACCATTCATACACCTTATGAAATGAACATCTAATATATTTATTGTTCACATTGTTTAATATTTTAATTGTCTATTTATACTTTTCCATTTACATATATACAAGGCTAAATTTTATTTGAAATGCTCCACTTTTTCTGTATAACATTATTTTGCAATTTGGATAGGAAGACACTCCGATAAAAATGCTTAAAACATTTTTTTTAAAGATGTTTGTTACTAACTAAAATTTAATACATATAATTGATTAAATTATATTATTTTTGTCAAAATTAGATCAGACAAATTGATTTGGTCAAAAAATCAATAAACCAAACCTTAAACTGATTTAAATTAATATTCTTTTTTATAAAAAATGACTACAATAATCTTATTATAGAAAATGACTAAAATATTTTTATTATATATTTTTTAATTTTAAAAATTCTAAAATCTAACCATGTAACAACACAAAAAAAGGGTTAGAATTTATGATTCTTAATATATATATATATATATATAAAAGAATATTTTAGTTATTTTTTATAATAGAAATATTATAATTATTTTTATAAAAAATATTAATTTAGACCGATTTAAGGTATAATTTATTAATTTTTTGACTAAATCAATTTATCTGATCTAATTTTGATAAAAATAATATAATTTAATTAATTATACGTATTGAATTTTAATTATTTAAAAACATCTTTAAACAAAAGATGTTCTAAACGTCTTTATCTAAGTGACTCCTATTTGCATAATCCTTCAGTTATAACCAAAACTCTTCAAGTTTTATATATGAAAAAATATAAATCACAAAATTTGAAAAAATATAAATCACAAAATTTATTGTCTACCTGACAAAGTAGTATATATATATATATATATATATATATATATATATATATATTACTTTAAAAGTTAGATTACATAAAATAAAAAATTAAAATTACTACTTTCAGTCTCATCAAAAGTTAGGTTGCCTCTTACATCCCGTCCTCTCTCCACTCTATTTTCCTCCTAAGTTGGACCAAAAATTAAATCTCTACTTTTTGAACCTTTCCTTGCTGCAACTTTCCCTTCTTATCGTCGTCATCGCTCTTCTTTGTGCTCGTCATTGCCGTTGCTCCTTTCTAAGCTGTTTGCATCATTGGTCGTTGACGGTGCTGCCCCTCTAGTCTCTGGTTGTTAGACCTAAATTTGGAAGTGAAAGCAAACTGATTTCAGATGCATGACTCAACTGTTCAAATGTATGCATATGGCCCGTAGATCTAAAAAAAACTCCAATTTGTCATAAATAGAGGTTTAGAAATTGAGTCACAATACTAAGATAAAAGGTGATCCTTGCAAGCAAAAAGAACAAGTTAGAGTCTTCCGTTAGCATCGATATTTTTTAAAATATTGATATTCTTCCTCTTGAACATTCAAACACCAAAGGATATGGAAAGCGTGTTAAAGGTGGCAAAACAAAGCAACTGAAAAATAGAAAAAATACAAAGCTTGTAAGTAATATGCACATCATGATAATGCCAAAGGAGATAGGAAAAGTCTAGGGGCCAGCAGTTTTATTGAATTTTGGCCAGCATGTAACCAGCAGAGGAAGGTGAGTCATTGGATGAAATTTCACACCAATCTCACACCATCAAATCATCATTGATGGCTAGTTGATGGCTAACAATCACAAAAATTGCTGGCCCCCTAGCATTGCTCAAGGAGATAAATCATGTGTTAGTAATTATGAGCATTAGTTACTTTTTTTTATTTATTAATGGCTTAGTTTAAATACTCGTTTCAAATTAGAAATAGTTAATTATATTTACGTTTAAAACTAACACTAATATACTTTTTATTTTTTTATTGTAGGAAAACTAGTATTACATATGGAAATAATTGCTTTTGTAGGAGAAGAGACGCATATATTGTCCATATCTTATTTTAACTATATTTTTACGATTGTATTCAATACTCTTTTGAGTTGTAGTGTATTGTTGGTGAAGTGATACACGCATGATGGGTGAGGATAATTTTTATGTGATTGAGTTGATATAATTTGTGTTGTAATTATTGTGAATTTGAGACTTATATGACACTTGTTCTTAGGGATGGCAATTTTCTCCGTGGGCCGGGGACAGGTTTGGAGGCCAATTTTTCCTCGCAGGGGCGGGGAACGGGTATCCATTTAGTAAACAGGGCGGGGGCGGGCCCCGTGGATACCCGTTTAATACCCATAAATATGAATTTACCAAAATATCCCCAATATATATATTTTTAACAAACTCTATTCCCATTTTTCCATTTCACTCATTCTCTCTGCCCGAATCTCACTCTCAGATCCTCTCCTCGTCACTGCCGCCACCTCCCTCGCTCACTTCCCAGACTCACCGCAAGCTTCTCCTCCTTCGGCGAGGTCGTTGGTCGCCTCCCCTTCCCCCTTCCTTTTCCCGTTTTCTCATCAGATCTCCTCTTCGCGTGCCATCCCTCCTCCTCCTCCTCGTCAGATCATCAACGCCACGGATCTGCCCATCGCCGTCTCCGCCACAGATCTGCGCGTCGCCATCAGCGCATCGCCGATTTTCTGTCGCCGTCTACTCCATCTTTGGGTCTGCTTCTCGTCGCTGTTGATTGCAACTGCCTCGTCGTTTACAGATCTGTGTGTTTTAATTTTTTTAATATCTATTGTTAATTTGCATTGTTATAAAATCTGCATTATATAGATCTGTGATTGTTTAAATTGTTCTAAAATATGTATTGTTAATCTTCATTGTTTTAAAATTTGCATTGTACAGATCTGAGTTTTTTAAAATTGTTCTGAAATCAAAGTTGTTAATCTCCATTGTTATGAATGCTGTATTGTTAATGTGCATTGTTTCTGAAATATGGGTTCTTTGAATTTTTTAATTTTTTTAAGGAAAATCCGCGGAGAATGGATATCCGGCGGATATCGGGTATCCGCTACCGTCACGGACGCGGGGTGGGGGTGGGGGCATGTCCCTGTCCCCATGGGACCCGTTGTCATCCCTACTTGTTCTGATAATGCCAAAGGCGATAAATCATGTGTTGTTATTTTTTTTTATCAAAATCAAAATATAACTCTAAAATTTTATGGCATTATTATTTTATTATTCATTTATTTATTTGTTCTCCTTCTTAATAACTATATTTTATATTAATTTAAATTTTAACTCATCATAAATTCAATTACTCTTGTAAATTAAAACACTTTTGGCCTAATAATTTTAAATTATAATAATTCATACAACCAAATCTAACGTTTTGTTAATAATCCAATTTTTTCAATAGAATATTGTTAAGACTAAAGGACTATTTTGAGTACCGCTATTTATTATTATTATTATTATTATTATTATTATTATTATTATTATTATTATTATGCCAACTAACATACTAGGTAGAATTTTGGTTAAGTTAATTTGATGATGGATGAAAAATTTATTTTAATTTACGGTTTAAAATCAAAACACTATTTTAATTAATTTAAAAATTAATTTGAATTAAAACGGAAGAATCATTTTAATTATTATTTCGATAATCAATCACAAGTATGAAAGAAAAAGGTTCAGTATTCTAACGTCAATTTGATAAATATATTAGCAGCGCGGCTGAGAATACATGATTCTAATCGGTTTGTTGTTCAGCAGAGTAAAATTCAACATATTAGCAGCGCGGCTGAGAATACATGATCCTAATCGGTTTGTTGTTCAGCAGAGTAAAATTCAACGCATCCAATACTCTTGCCAGATATTAGATTCACAATCCAAATCAATGTTAAATTAAAGATCATTCAACATTTAGGAGAAAAAATAGGAGAGAAATTGGCAAAAGTAACCGAGAGATTACTAGGTGACAAATGAGTTGTGGTCAAGTTCCCCAACTTACAGTAACATGTCAGTAACTGGTTTGAGACTACAGTAGCATCTACCTGTAAAACTAGATCAACCTAATAAATTTATTTTAGCATATAACTGATTTTATATTTAGTACATTTTAATCTATGTTTTTTATTTATTAAATAATAAAAAAAATATAATAAACTTAAGTAAAATATTATATTCATCCAATAAATAATTTAGAAATCAAGTATATATAAAAAATAATATTTCAGTTCATAGTGAAAGTTTGTTTGCAGAATCTCAATTTATTTTTTACAATTGTTCAATAAAAATTACACTAAATTACGTATATAATTATTTACCTCACCGAAATTGAACTCTTATTAAAATATGGAATAAAATGTATTCTACCAAAACTTCATAAAGTAAAAGTTCAAGAACCAACCATCATAATTCAAATTAACGGGATATAAATACCAAAATTTTAAAGGGAATAAAAAAATGCCGCCATCAAAATCTCAACCAGCCAACGAAGAAATAAAACAAGAAGTAAATTCAAAAACTAATCCAACGAGTGCTGCTAAATCCTACAAGAAACCGGACACAAAACTGTGAAGTTCTACGATCATGTGAGCTGCTGAACGGACAACGTTGCATATCTAAGAGACAAGATTCTCATTGAGAGAGAGGGAGGCGAGTTGATCAGCTGGGGCATTGGTTTGCTGCTGAGCAACATTTTTCAACACGTCCATGGCCTCGGCAACTTTCGCCTTGAGAGCATCGGGTGACTCAATCAGATGCAACACTTCAGGCTGGTCCATCTCCAAAAGCATGCCTGTAACCTTTGCTGCAGCATCATGTTCCAGCTTATCAACAAGTGGGTATAAAGCTTCACCAAGCATCTACCAAATTATTCAAGAGAAAGTCAGTATGACAAATTTCAAGTGTGTATAATACAATGGATACTCGCAACTCAAATATGCTGAAACAATAGCAGGGAAAGAGCTCTCTTACAGTCCTCTGCTGTCCTGGAGGAGCATTTGCAAGGGCGGTAGCCAAGGCCTGAATGGGCATTGGTTGTCCCATCGCATCCCGGATGGGCAGAGCTCCCATGTCATAGTTGACTGCAAGCATTGGAACCTCCTGCATGTTGCGACCACCTGGATAACGATGGCCACGTCCCCTTGGAAGCATCTGAAAAACACAGAAAGGGGTATCTCACCAACAGGGTTTAATAGCAAAGAGAGAGACACAAAGACACACAAGTTGAACATGAGCACACCTGCTGCTGCATCATCGGCACTGGCTGCTGTGGTTGTTGCACAGGACCTGTTCCTCGACGGACACCTGGGTGCTGCCCTTGTTGACCCTGCTGAACCACTGGAACAAAGAAACTTGGCATTGGAGCCCCTGGCCTCATCCCAGGCACAAGTTGCTGCTGATAACCAAATCCAGCCTGTATTTATTATTGTAAAGATGATTACTTTTATTGCAAACATTATATTCAGTAAATGAAGTGATGCGATGATCAAGTAACAGATGCAGGGGCAACATAACACAACAGTACTGATCAAACCTTTTGTCAAAGTATTACTTGATAATCATGGCATCAGCTTTTTAAAATTTAAACAACTGAAATGTAAAGAAGTGATATTTGATAATAAGCCAGTATAAAAGTTGCCATTCACATTTTATCCACAAATTGAAAACAACAGACAACGTAAATAAATTCTAAACAAAATCTATGTATTTACTTGAGGAAGGACAGCTGGAGGTGCCTGCCCATACAAAAATGGATGTCCAAGACCCATGGCCCTTGGAGGATAGAGCGGGAGATGAGGTGCAACAGAAGGAGCCATTGATACGTGCGTCATTTGAGAAAACTGGGCCTGCATGAAGTAATCAGGCTAGATGAAAATAATAACAAAGGTATAAATGGAATGCAGGATCGAGTAAAAACCTTTCTGATTTTCTATTCATTTAACTAAATCATTCACAGCGTACAATATACTCATATTGGAGCATTCAAAACACCTACCATCAATGATGGACAAGATAGAGGAATTTCTGTTCCTAAAAAGGATCAGAATTCCATTATAGTAGTATTATTTTATATATAGAAGATTATAAAGAATATATATCTAACAGCTGACACTTGTCCAAAGTATTACCTGCAACTTGGCTCTTCTTTCTTCTTTTCTCTGTGCAAGGGCAACATAGAGAGGTTTGCCAGAAATCAATTTCCCTTTCATTTCTCCGAGCTTCAAGTAACAACATGATTGATTATTAGCAATTGAGTTCAGGGCCAATTATTAAAGAAGAAAACAGACATTTGTATGCTTACAGCTCGAGTAGCTTCCTCAGGAGATGAAAATGCAACAAACCCAGACCCTCTACTGACTCCATGTGGATCACGCATAACCTGCAGGCAGGAAAAACCACACATGTTTCACAAACAGAAGACAATAGAAGGTTAGGTACAAGCAAAAGAAGAACCAGCATTCAAACCTTGCATGAAGTTATTGTACCAAAATCTGAGAAGAGTTCCCTGAGCTTTACATCATCGATGCTATCATCCAAGTTCTTGAGATACAAGTTAGCACCTTGATATTTGTCAGCAGCTTCCTTCATACTCTGCTCAAATCGCTCCTTCAGGGCAAGCTCCCTTTCGGATTTCTTCTGGGCTTTCCCAACGTACCACTCCTTATCATCAAATTTCTTTCCATTGAGTGCCTCAACAGCTTTAGCAGCATCATCAGCATTTTCAAAATTGACAAAACCAAAACATTTCGATTTACCGTCTAAATCTCTCATCACTACAGCACTAGTAATTGTCCCATACTCCCCAAAAATTTTCTTCAAGTTATCATCCGACATGGACTCTGACAGGTTCTTTACATACACATTACTAAATTTTGTATTGGCGCTTAAGACACTCTCTCTATCCTGCTTTCTTTGAAAATGCCCCACGTAAACCTGTTTATCATTTATCAGCATTCCATTCAACTTGTCAATGGCATTTTGAGCAGACTCTTCCTTCTCAAATTGCACAAAGCCAAATCCTTTTGACTGGCCAGAAGGATCTGTGGCTATCTTGCAAGAAAGAATAGTCCCAAAAGAGGAAAAAGTATCATGCAGAGCCTTATGATCAATCGACTTATCCAAATTCTGCACCATCAGTAGCACCAACAAACAGAATAGATTCAATAAGCCAAATAATATGCCGCCACTCACAAATACCGAAAGAAAAAGGTTCGAGATTCTAAAATCACCTTGATAAATATATTAGCAGCGCCGCTAGTGCGGGAGCTAGGGTCCCGATGAGAATACATGATCCTAATCGGTTTGTTGTTCAGCGGAGTGAAATTCAACACATCCAATGCTCTTGCCGCTGCGAGAGATTCACACAATCGACATATGTTAAATAAAAGAACATTCAATATTTAAGGAGAAAAATGGAAGAGGAATGGACGAACGAACCGTCTTGAGGGTTACTGAAATTGACGTAACCGTAACCGAGGGATTGCTGGGTGGCCAAGTCCCTGCAGACGCGAGCGGAGACGACCTGGCCGATCTGGTTGAAGAGATCGTAGAGCTGCGGATCCTTGACGTTGCGGTCGAGATCTCCAACGTACAGTGACGTCATCACTGACTGGTTCGGGACAAAAGCAGCGGCGGCGGCGGAATCACCGTTCGCATTGGGGCTCACCTGAACTTGTGCCATTGATTCAAAATTCAGCCGTTGCAATAAGAATGCGCGACACTATAAATTAGAAACAAAACCCTAGCAGAAAGAAAAAAGATAACGCCGATTTTTTTTTTTTGGTTTTTTTGATAAACCCGCCGGAAAAAGAACGGAAGCTGAGGAGGAATTTAAATTTTGATAATTTATTTATTAATATTTTTAATTTATACGTTTATGGGTGAGTGAGGACTGAGGACTGAGGACTGAGGAGGGCAGGTGGGTCTGCTCCGCACCCGCTTGTACAGAAGGCTGTCCACTTATATAGTGAGAATCAGACTGTGAGAGTGGATCAGACCTAATAAGTTTGTTTTTGCATATAACTGATTTTATGTTTAGGACTTATTAATCTATGCTTTTTATTTACTAAATAATAATCTATTTATCTATCTACTTAATATATTAAAATTTGGTTTTTCTCCCACTTACGATAGTGAGGTATCATTTTTTTGTTAATTTATTTTCCCTCCAAAATAATTACACTATTCGTTATTCTAAATTTATTTTAAAAAAATATCTTTAATTAATATAATTATATTATAATTAGTATTTAATGAAGGACAATTTACTTATTTAAATTGTTCCATTCTCAATATTACGCACATACATTATTTCAAAAACGGATACGTAAATACATTGATTCACATATCTGTATAAACCGCTACTGGTAGTAGCGGTTTACAAGAGAACAGAAACCGCTAGTACCAATCGCGGTTTACATGTATGCTGGGTTGGTCATAAACCGCTGCTGCTAGCAGCAGTTTATGTAGATTGGTATGCGTGCGTAAACCGCTGTTGTCTATAGCGGTTTACGTTTAGTATGTATCAATGGGTTCCCTATATAAACCATGGAGGGGACAAATGTAGAGAGGTAGAATTTTATTCACAAATGGATGGGGAGGATAATATTAAAAAAATACAATACTCAAAGTATTAAATTATATAAATCAAGACTATTTTTTTATTCTCGTGTCTTTTAAAATTTATAAATAATAAAATAATTTATTTTTAGCCAAAAGTTCACTAAATCATATATTTTTCTCTTTAAAAATCACTTCATTCTCTTTTATTTATATCAACCATACAAGAGAGACTAGGAGAGTTTGAAACATGGGTTGTGTTCTTTGCTGCTGATTTGCATTTGAGATTCTAGCTAAATGAATTTTTTTTATTTGTGCAACTTTGTTGTTTTATGCCAAAAAATAAAAACTATTTGTATTTTATAGTTGATTGATTTGATAAATAATAGTGATAGCATCATGATTTTGATGAATAAAATAAAAAATATAAATATGCATGTAATAATTTTTTATTTGTATTTATTATTAAAATGAGACTAAATAGCAAATTAAAGAGCGCGTATTCACAGAGTACTAAAATATATAAACTAAGACTAATTTTTTTTATCTTCATCCCTTCTAAAATTCATGAATGATAAAATAATTTTTTTTAGTAAAAAATAGTGAATTTTTTTTATTTGATTTGCTATTTTTAGTGAAAAAAATTCACTATTTTTTACTAAAAATAAATTATTTTATCATTCATGAGTTTTAGAAGGGATGAATATAAAAAAATTAGTCTTAGTTTATATATTTTAGTACTCTGTCAATACTCACTCTTTGATTTGCTATTTAGTCTTATTTTAATAAGAAATACAAATAAAAAATTATTACATGCATATTTATATTTTTTATTTTATTCATCAAAATTATGATATTATCACTATTATTTATCCAATCAATCAACTATAAAATATAAATAGTTTTTATTTTTTGGCATAAAACAATAAAGTTGCACAAATAAAAAAAATTCGTTTAGCTAGAACCTCAAATACAAATCAGTAGCAAAGAACACAACCCATGTTCCAAACTATTCGAATCTCCTTTGTATGGTTGATATAAATAAAAGAGAATGACAAATTAAATTTTTTTATTTATGATATTATTTAAATAGTATATACCATTAATTATTTGTTTTGTAATTATTTTTTAGATAAAGATTAGTTTTACTATTTGTTTTCATACTCAACGTAAACCGTTGTTGCCTCTAGCGGTTTACATACGTAAAACCAATGCACATAAACCGCTACTGATAGTAGCGGTTTATGACTAATCATAATCATGCAGAAACCGCGGCAGGCAACAGCGGTTTCCATGCTACCACAACTCAACGTAATCCGCAACTGACAGCAGCAGATTCTGTGTTTGTGTAAACCGCTACTGCCAGTAGCGGTTTCTATAGATATGTGAAACAATGTATTTGTGTCTTCGTTTTGGAAACAATGCATTTACGTAATTTTGAAGGTGAAACAATTTATTTAAGTGAATTGTCCTTTAATGAATGATACATAATTATACTAATTTAAAAAACTGTCTTTGTTATAATTATTTCAAATCAATATGATATGATATGATAATAATATGCTAACGGCATGAGTTATTCTAATCATAATAAAATTCTTTTCAATGCACGAATTATTTGATTATTCTGTATTTATAAGTCTTTTTCAACCGATTTATACAATTTAAATCGAATTATGTTTAGATTTTTTGATAAAAAGATAAATATATTCATAATTTTTATTTAAAAAAAAAACATGATCTAATAGGCTATGTAAATTAATCGATTCAACCAGATCTAATAACAATTAAATTTATTATTATTGTCATAAAAAATTGATTTTATTTTTATTTATTAAATAATTTAAAAATAACTAATTTATTAATACGTTAAATAATAATACGACATATAAATATCTTTACAAAAAACGTTTTACGCGTGTTTACGAAGCATCCTCCATGTATAACAACAACAGAACTCCCTCCCTAAAACTTCTATCGCACAGTGACCCACACCCACTTTCTCATTTAATTATTTTTTCTTCAATATTTTACAAATGAAAAAATCGTTTTTTTTAATCTATAAACTCGTTAATAGCCGACTGTTTTCACAATACATATATGAAATTTAATATACACACGTGTGTATATTATATATAGCGTCTATAATAATATCAACATATATGTTTCAATATACGTATAATTTTATTATTTTACAATACATATATAATAGTATAATACTATTTAGTATACATTCGTATTATATTACTATTTCACCAAATTCTAATTTATTTCTGAGTGCATATTAACATACATATTAAAACATATAAACATATTTAATTACAAGTCACTAACAAATATAAATATTTTTGCCTTCATATAAATATCTATAACTTTATACATGCTTTATTTACATATGTTATCCCTATTAATATATATATTAATATCTTACCAGTTTTATTTATGTACATATAAATATAAATATATTGACAAATATATCTATATATGTACGTAACTTAACGAGAATAAATATATTATTTTTTTTAATTCTATACATACAAAAATACTTTATTAATAAGCATATCCATGTTCGTATAAATATATAAATTAATCAACTTATATATTAATATACATATATACTTAGGTTGCGAGAACCGGTCATTAAACTGATCAAGTAACCGATTTAATAGTTTAATAGTCTAATCGAAATCGAACAATAATTAAACTGGTTTAATTGAATATACATTCTCCATTGTGGGAATGCACTGGCTTTCGTCACAGAAGGGTAGGCTATGTTCTCGCCCGAAACTACATGTGTTCATAGACTGGATATATGAAGCAGGAAGAAAGGAGCATAGCTTACTCTTCTGTGACTGGGCGAGAGCTATCTGTTTCGAGTCACAATTGCAGTTCGTTCCCACAAAGGTGAATGTAACAATTGGAAATTGGCTTCAAACTATGCTTCAGTACAACAGTCAAGTAAACAAAGAGGAGAGGGAGCAGCATTGGAGAAGGCTGGGATTTATAATGTGGGCAATTTGGAAAGGTAGGAATGAGACTATATTTAGAGAAGCAAAAATAAACTCAAAACAGACACTACTCTATGCAAGATTTATTAAAGGAGAATTTAAACAAACAGAGGAATTCACAGCACAGACAGCAACCAACAAGCAAATTCAGAATCAGATACTTGTAGTTTGGAGACCACCCCGCGAGTAATTGGCTCAAAATTAATGTAGATTCAGCATATTCCTCAGCAATCAACACTAGAGCAACAACAACGGTCATCTGGGACAACAATGGTACAATAGGTAAAGGCTCTGCAACATCAATAAAAGCAAACTCTTGTATTATTGCAAACGCCTTAGCAACCATAGAAGCTTGCATTCCAGCAAGAAGTATGACAGAAGAAAAAGTGACTATAAAATCGGATTGATTACCTATTATTGACGCAATCAAGCAGGATAGCACTCTATGGGAGATTGATTCCATAATTCAGGATGTTAGAGAACTCCAAAAATAGATCCCCAATGGCAGCTTTGCCTGGGATTGGGTAAAACATTCTTGAGGGTAGGAGATAGTTAGTGCAGGGTAGTTTTGGCTTGTCAATGGTAGAGACCAATTTTCGTTTTTTTTTTTTTTTTTTTCTTTTCAGGGGGCCAATTTTCGTTTATAATTGAGTTGTTGCTGTTGGGGGTTTGGGTCGGGTCTAACTTGGCCCTAACCTAGACCCCCCAAAAACAGAATAAATTTTGGATGTTGAATTTTGAAATGTCATGTAAATATACATAGAGAACACAAAAGTAATCAGGAAAATTGATAACATGAGTTCAGACTTCAGAGCTCATTGGTGTTGATAATACTTAAGTTTTACAAGAGAGAGAAAAGAAATCTGGTGGAGATTGAATGCAGTGGACTTAAGCTATCCAATTGAACTATTGACTATTGAACGTAATAAATAATAACCATTGGTAATAAACTCTATCGACAACAGCATTGAATTCTTGAACTGTTATGTGGCGTTAGGAAGATTCGATGAAACCCTTTACAGCAGCTGCAACATCTTTGTAAAACCCATTCCAACCTGATCTTATTCAGAGGGAGAAGTCGTTAGTTATATCTTCATCCTTAGTATATGATTTTATCAGCTTATTGGTATGCAAAATAAAATTTTATGTTGCTATAACTATTGCTACTGTGAATTCTACTTACATGAAACTAATGTTATAAAGAAACTAGGACTTACAAATCCTTGAAGCATGTGCTCCTAGATTCCAACACTTGAGGATGCTGGTAATCCAATGAAAATACTGATGCCTTGCAGAGAAGGGGAAGATTCTCGGCTGAAGTATGAATGGAGGATGGCGGCGAGAAGGGCGGCGAAGGAGTTGAAGATGCAGAAAAGGAGTATCTCAGGTTGCCGGGCCCGAAACTTATGGGAAGAGGAGAGGGAGGTGTAGGAGGTGATGATGCTGAAGACTCACACCTGAGAGTCATATTCATCATCACTAAAATTCAATTCCATTCTGCATTGCTTCCAGTGATAATTTTCTGGACCGGTTTTAAATAATTAACAATAACACTTGCAAGAGTGGTTTTCTTTATAACCTAACAGTCAAAGGCCGTCTAGTACCAACCATCAAACTAGTTATTCTATTAATTTCTTGGGCACCTGAGCATGCGGTTGACTTTGGGTTGGCCTGTGGTTCTTAGCCTTTCTTCTCCGTGAATATGAAAATAAAATAAAATAAAATAAAAAATCATTATTATTTCATATATACAACGTCACAGCTCTAGCTCCATTTCATCACCTAGCTTTTCTTCGCAACATTTAAATTTAAATTTGACTGACATATATATGGTGAATTCGAGACCAAGAAGTTTGGCTATGACAATTCAACTATTTACTCGGTCTTAAATTACAGACATTGCTGAATGAAATATCATACCGATCGCCTAAAATTTTATGCAAAATTGAATTGAAAGAATGCACTTTTTAGGAGCAGCTCTTTCCTTTTATTTCTATCATTTCATGCTGAAGGCATAAAATTAATGGCAAGGAGGCAATTGCTTAATCTTTCTTCAGATGGTGGTCTACCTTAGCTTCGCTTACTGCTGCAGTCTACAGGGGCATGAGTCTTCTGTACTTGAAGAACCAAACAAATGCACAAAATATGCAGACTCCACAAACTCCTGTAATTATAAGGACCCAATGGAATGCAGTGGGTTCATCAAATAATGGGATTTCAAAATTCATCCCAAAGATTCCTGCCACCACACCAAAGATGGCAACAACAAATGTTGCAGTTGTGAGCAAAAGCTCAAACTGGATAAGCTGATTACGCACGTTATCCTGTAATAAAAAGAAGTCAGCTCAGCTGCTCCTAGATTTATTAAGCTATAAATCAGTTCCTGGTATATGGCCATTTGTTCTTTTCACCCCTAGAACTCGTCAATGATCAGCAATGTCACATCAAAATCTCATACACCTATTATTTTACCATTTTGGTTCAAATAACAAAATTTAGAGTGCCCTCTCCCCCAATAATGTATTGGTTGTGTGAACATTAACATGTGTGTTCATTTGCATGCACAATAGTTTACATGACCATATCAGGAAAAATGAAATTGACATGAACCTTTGGGTAACTATGAAAGTGAAAGGATAAAAAAAACACACCAGTTGAATGTTGATAAAATCTTCCGTATCATCAATGTACTCTTTCAACTGAAACAAGAAACATGAATTGATAAACTGTGATGAAGCTAGATAGAAAAAGGTTAGCAAAATCAACACTGCTTACTGATGTCAACTTGTTTAGCGTGCTGTCAATGACAACAAAGTATGCTTCTAGCAACATCTCAAGCTCTTCTATACTTTCGGTGGTACTCTCAGTGCTCCTCGAGCTCTCATGTCGACTCCTAGCAATGCTCAAACTCTTTTCAAGCCTTCGAGAATCAGGAGGTGATGAAACAGGAGAAACGGGGGCAGAAATAGATGCACCATCAAGAGACCTATATCCAACCAACGACTGATCTCCACAAAATGATAACTCCATCCGTCTTTTCTTCTCCGTAAGGTACATTTCGGCCATATCACCATCATCATCCATAAGTTGCTCTATTTCATCTCTAACCTGAATATATCCATCAAGTAAAAGACAACATCAAAATGTAGTAAGATCCAAAATGTGGTACCTTCCATTAGCAATCGTGTAAACGAAGAAGAAAATATAGATCAATACCACCTTTTGAACCCTCCTAGTCAGTGCAACAAGTCTGCTTTTCAGTCGACGAACACGTTCTAAATTAAGAGTACTGATCTTTGATGTTAATTCATCCAGCAAAGGATAAGCCTCAATTTCTAACTCTGCTGCCTTTTGAAAATTGCCAGAACAAAAATGATAGTATTACAAACTAATTTAACAAGATCAAATGAACCAGGACGTGTAAAGAAAAGAAAGAAATATTCCATGCAAGTATATTGGATCAAGAATTCAGAAATGGATGGGGAGAAATGCACGTTCATATTTGCTTCCTACTTTGTTTATTTCTTCGGTCTCTTTTCATTCTTTTAAGTTATTAAATAAGAAACGCTGAGACATTTATACCACCAACAAATCATGGAAGCTACACTTTTGCTACATTACACATGAAATTAAAATGGTAAGCCAAGAAGGGAACTATGGAAGTGGCACTTGTTGAAGTTACTTCATGGCCAAGCCATCCTCCCATTACATGAACATGACATAAGGCAAGGTAAGGCCATCCATACGGAAAGAACAAACAAACAAACAAACAAACAAACAAACTTATATCAGGGCATATAAAGGAGTAAGGGTAAAAATCCAAACAATACAGAACCTCTAAGATCCAACTGAAACAAAGTAATGGTACAGATAATGGTTTCATCTAAAACATTGGAACAAATGATTCTGAGGACTTGGTCTCCTCTCCTCTTTCCCAAAAAGGGCTTTCTGAGTATGCATCAAATCAAAATAACATATAATATGCATGGCAAGATTATTAAGATTATCTACATGTTCATTTAAACTTAATATGATAAACTACCCAGAAATAAAGAAAGAAAGAAATATCATAATTTCAAACATAAACAGAAATAAGCCCCTATGTTTGTACTCCTACAAACCTGAGAGTCAAGAAATGTGCATGCCGCTTCCAGGGCAACTTCAAGAGCCCTAAACTCAAACGGCAAATAATCAGGGGAAGTGTTGCTAATGACATTTTCAAAAGTCCTACTTCCCCTCCTTCGGCTCATGTCAGAACCGTCCGACTGCCAGACCTCACCTACCCCAGTTGTCAACCGTCGTTGTAGCTCCATCACATAGTGCAGTACATAACTATCAAGGGAATTCAAGAGAAGAACCTCATCTGCCGTAATAATACACCGTATCTGCTCTAGATTTACAACAATAGCCTTTTCTCTACCAAGGATCGTTGAGGGGTATACAAACAGAGGATCAAGAAGGCGAAGATCACGAGCAGGTAGATCACAACGTCGCATCATTGTAAACTTGTCTACTTCAATTGCTTGGGAGTTCCCAGATGTGTCAACACGAATCCATGATCGGATACCTTGACCTCGCTTCTTTAGCCCAAGAACATCCATACCTTGAAAAGGTAGCCTTCCAGAGGCAGATGGTCGATTAGCAGTCTCTCTTACATTTAAAGCTGATGCAGGTTTTGGTGGAAGTAGCCGCTCTTTGAGATCTGCCATTATCAAGGTCTGAGAGTTTCTGAACGCATATATAAAGAAAGAGAATTAGCCCAAATCACCTTCACTACAAGAAAAACTAGCAATTGTATCAAAAATATTTGTTACAAAATTTGCTAATTTTGTTACCAAATGATTTCATAACAATTTCTTTTTTGTCACAGAAAAGTATTTGTAACAAAAAAAGAAAAACAAGTAATATTTTGTAACAATTTTTTAAACACAATATATATATATATATATATATATATATATATACACACACACACAAACTACGTGTTCAACTAAATACAACTTTCTCCTACCATTAGTGTTATATAGCATTATAAATCCAATAACAGAGAACTTTAAAAAGTTCAAGTACACCAAAATATTCTTGACTCTTCTAGGATGTAATAATCAAAGAAACTTGTATCTTCTAACATTTGTTACTATCATTGTTGTCATCAATTATTTCCTCTCCCCTGCAAATGTAACAAATGAAAATAGAAAATTAAAAACAACATAAAACATTATTTACTTTAGATCAAATCCAACAGCATCAAAGAACAGAACATGTTCCAAACATACAAACAATTGAAACACACAAGCTTTAACACAAAAACATTATCTTCACAAGTGCTTCTTGAGTAAGCTTCAAGCTGAGATTTCTTTTGAGCTAGTTCTTTCTTTTGGTGTGCTGTTGGTCTTCAAATTTTTCTTTGAGCCATCTATTTCCTTTGTATGATCATCATGATGACCTTGCATTGTTTCTTCAATAAATAAGCAAATGACTCTCTAAATCAGTCTAGAAAATCATTAATTACATGCAGAAAAGTAAAATTAATACTAGTCATTTGCGCTAATTCAAATAATATACAAGTCATATATATGACTTTGTTCCAAGACCATTTTAAAGATTTTAGTCTAAAAAGATTTCAAACTTAAATTACTTACCCATAATGATACCAATCACTCAAAGTTACTTAATCCATCATTTGATCCTTAAATTTAAGTTTACCGTAGCTGAACTTCTCAATCTAATTTTTCTATATTTTAGTCATCCTTAAGGAAAGATTCTAGGACCATTGATGTTCTCTTTCTAACTCCACTCTTAGATTAATTGAGATTAAATATTACCTAAGCTTTGCTTCTAACCAAGATATTAATCCAAAGCCCAAAACCACTCTAAAACCTCCAACTTATTCAAATCAAAACATAAAATTCTAGTTTGTACTAAATTACTAGACCTTATTCAAGGTTGAAAATATGTCATCTAAGTTCCTAAATTTTAAGTTATATTACGACTTATATGTTTTGCTTTGTAAACTTATTTGTTGGATCCTAACTTAAATTGAGTGAACTAAGTGGTTAATGATATTTATAAATACCACTATAAATTAATTACCTATTTAATCATAAATTCATAATAACAATAACTCATCATAATCAAGAATACATCAACAATTAGCATTTCTATTATCTAATTTAAATATGACAAATAATATATATTCTCAAAATGATTTACAAAGGAAAATGACCTATGAAAATTTGCTTTCTTAAACAATACATTACAATAATGAAAAGATAAAGCTGAAAGCACATTAGATTCAATAAATGCAAATGATATAGGATGCTAGCTACTAAGTATAACTATAACATATACTAAACCTTAACACAAGAAATTCATGAAACGTCCCATGGTCTTAGAATTCGCATATTATTTAACAACCATAACCAAAGCAGAAGAAATCGAAGAAATATCCGAAGAAGATGAACTAGAGAATTGGGTAAAAGTTTCCAAAGATGCTTAATTTCATGTTATTTGACTTAAAAACAAAAAAATATACAGTGATTAATGATGAGTGATTAGCGGAGTACGTATGTGTGTGTGCAGAGTATTATAAAGGGTCACTCTTCCCCCAATTTCGATTAAAAATTACTTATTTATTTATTTACTTTAAGATTTATGATTATCTCTGAACATAATCAGTAATATTTTAGCTGAATTGTTACTTAAGAGTTATGCAGTAAAAATATTTGCACATTACACATTAGAAGGCAATTGGGATAAGGTGAAGGAGATGTACCGCTCAAACCCAAAGGAGAGATAGGGGAGACGGAGAGAGACAGCAACTCGGCGAGTAGCTGGACGCGACGAGAGGAAGAATCCCACGTGAGGATCAAAGGCAGACGCGACAGAGTAGAGGTGGACGCATCAGAGAGGCGAACGCGTCGGAGGCTGACGGAGGTGCGAGGGCACGAAGCAGGAAGGCAACAGCAGCGGATTGAGAGTTCGGTCTGTGTGTTTAGGGTTAGAAGGGGAAAGGTGTTATTGTGTTAAAACTTAAAAAGGGTTTGGGATTTGTGGGAAGAGCAATGCTAGGGGGACAGCAACTTTTGTAATTATTAGCCATCAACTAGCCATTAATGATAATTTGATGGTGTGAGATTGGTGTGAGATTTCATCTAATGGCTCACATGTCTCTGCTGGTTACATGCTGGCCAAAATTCAATAGAATTGCTGGCCTCCTAGACTTTTCCTTGTGGGAAAGAAGCTTTCTTAAAAAAAGGAAGAGTATTTGTTATTTTGAAATTTAATTTGGATGAAGGTGAGTTTTACGGTGGCTTTATTATGGACTTATGGTGTTTAAATTGCTTAATTTTTTTTAAAGTAAAAAATAAAATATTTAAAATAAAAAATAAATTATGTAAAATTTATTAAATATTATTTATTTATTTTTTTTAGTAATTTAGGTATAAAATGATAGGTACTATAGCATTTATTTTGGATAAAAACTTAGTCAATTTTATCTAAAGTGATAGTTAACTAAATTTATCGTCAAACTATTTTTTTTATTAACTTCACGTGTACCTGAATTTTTATTTTTAATTTGTCGTTAAAAAAGTTTAAGTACTAAATTCTACATACAGTCAAATTAATTATCTAATAATTCACTTTTCAAAAAACGAAAACTTAATTACAAAATTTTAGAAGTGTTTTAGTCATTCAAATCGCGATGCTACGCTTCTCTCCACCCTCAACTTGTTATCCAGCAACCCGCGCCCTCCTCTCAAACCCTTTTCGCCGCGGCGCGTGTGCTTAACCCTGCAATTCCTCGTGCCGCGATGCGCGCCCCTCCCTTTACAATTCTGTGTTGCGACGATTTTTCTCTGCAACTCGTCACCCGGCGACACCGCGCCCTCCCTTCCAAACCCTTTCACAACAACGCGCATGCCTTCCGTTGCAATTCCTCGTGTTGTAACGCTTCTCCCTGTAATTCGTCGTCCTGCGACGTTGCGCCCTCCTTCGTCGAGCATTCTTCTTCTTCTTCTTTTAAGTTTTAGATGATACTTTTACTAATTTTGAATATTTCTTTCTCTTAGGTTTTGGATGTGTTTTTGTCGTATGTTTTGAATGTTCTTTTTTTAATAGTTTTAGATGTTTTTTTATATTCTTTTTCCAATAATTTTGGATGTCTTGTTTTGTTAGATTTGATTTTTTTTTAAATAATTTTGGATATCTCTCTTTTGTTAGGTTTTAGATGTTTCTATATCCGTTTACTATAATTAAAAGAGTTTTAAGTAATGTTTTACATTGATTTTTTATATTTTTTTTTATGTTTCAGATTTTTTTATTATTATATATTTTGAATGTTTCTTTTTTTTATGTTTTTTTATGTTTCTTTTTTTAGGTTTTGGATTTTTTAATAATTTTAAATATTTCTTCTCTTAATTTTCGAATGATCTTTTTTCAATAATTTTAGATGTCTCGTTTGTTAGGTTTTGTTTTTTTTTTTTAAATAATTTTGGATATCTCTCTTTTGTTAGATTTTGGATGTTTCTATATTCGAAACTAATGTGTTTTTCTTTACCATAATTGAAAGAATTTTAAATAATTTTTTACAATAATTTTGAATGTCTATTTTTGTTACATTTGGGATGTTCTTTTTGTTTTTGATAGTTGCTTTTTTTTAGAGAGTGAAAGTGAAATTAGGGTGACTTTTAAGTTGGGGTACTATTTTTTTTTGTTAAAGAATATCTTTTTTTACTAGCTAGTTGCAATTAGTTGCACCTCCTAATTAGTTACCTGGCAGAGTTGTTTATTACTGAGGCTTGGAACTCCTACTTTAAAGGTTCTACGATGTTTGTTCTAGCTCAAAAACTGAAACTCTGCAGATATCGTCTTGTTCAATGGCAGCAAACATCCAAATCTAACTCTAAAGTTGAAATAGAGGAGATTCTCAAAAAAATAGAAGAGTTTAGAGAGACAATGATTAATGGAGAAATTGAGGTTGAGGAGTTGGAAAACATGCTAGAGGACCCTTATGGTAGGGAGGAGAGCTATTGGAAAGAGAAGTCTCGGATAAAATGGCTGAAGGAAGGGGATAAGAATACTAAATTCTTCCACCAATATTTTCAATCCCAGGGTTTGGCGTAATAAAATCTGGAAATTGTAACGGAATGATGGGAGCTTTGCTACCTCGATCTCAAGCTGATATAGCCTTAGTTGCAGAAGACTATTTTAGAGATATATTTTCTTCTACCAACTCAACTGATCCGGAAGTGGAATTTGAAGACTTTTTTCCCAAAGTTTCTTCAGCCATGAATAGAAGACTACTACGACCAGTTTCCTAGAAGAAGTCAAACGGGCTGTGTTTAGTGTGTACTCTGAAAGTGCACCCAGTGATGATGGGTTCACAGCAAAGTTCTTCCATTATTACTGGGGCATTGTGGCTGGGGATGTGTTTCGAGCGGTGAGAAGCTTCTTTATTGGAGGTAGAATACTCAGGAGTTTCAACCATACACAGATTTGTTTAATCCCCAAGGTTCCGAATGCTATAAACATGACACATGTCAGGCCGATTAGTTTATCTTCTATGGTTTATAAATTTATTTCTAAAGTGATTGTTCATCGGCTACAGAGTATCATGAATAAACTAATTAGTCCTAATCAAAGTGCTTTCTTAAAAGGAAGACTAATTAGTGATAATATACTTATAGCTCATGAATGTATCCATTACTTGAAAACCAAGAAGACGGGCTTGAATACTGAAATGGCCGTAAAGCTTGATATGAGTAAGGCCTACGATAGAGTGGAATGGCATTTTTTATGGTTCATGCTTCAAAAGTTAGATTTGATCCTAGATGGATAGGTTGGATTCAGGAGGTGGTGACTACAGTTTCTTACTCTATTATTGTTGAAGGTCAACCCTTTAATTTTTTTAAGCCAAATAGAGGAATCCGACAAGGAGACCCTCTATCACCGTATCTTTTTCTATTTTGTGCAGAAAGTTTATCCTTTTTGCTGAATAAGGCAGAGCAAAACCGTCTTATCTCTGGTGTCCAGATCAATAGAAGATGCCCTCCTATCAATCATCTACTCTTCGCAGATGACTCTATCCTATTTAGTAGGGCCTCAGAGGATGGCTGTTATAATATCCTGAAGATTCTTACTCTATATGAAAGTTTTAGTGGTCAGAAAATAAACTTATCTATATCAGCTGTATTTTTTAGCAACAATACCCTGGGAGAAATGAGAACTGCCTTGGCTAACAGGCTCAACATTAGACACATAGGAGCACAGGACAAGTATTTAGGACTCCTTTCAACGGTTAATCGGTCAAAGAAGGAGACATTTGGGGCTATTAAAGAAAAAGTGAGAAAAAAGATCCAGGGGTGGAAACGACACTTACTATCTACGTCAGGTAGACATGTACTAATTAAGGCAGTCGGGGAGGCCATTCCTATTTACACACTCTCTTGCTTCAGGCTTCCAGATACTTTAATTTGTGAGATTCACAGTATTCTCACCCAATTTTGGTAGGGGCAAAAAGGAACAGAAAGAAAGATGACGTGGATTAGTTGGGATACCATGTCTTGACCAAAGAAAGAGGGTGGCCTTGGTTTTAAAGACCTGCGAGCTCAGAACCTAGCGCTACTTGCTAAACAATGCTGAAAACTAACTATGCAATCTCAATCATTGTTGTCCAAAATTTTCAAAGGCAAGTACTACCGTTACAGCAATATCATGAGAGCAGAGACAGGAAACCAACCTTTTTGGGGCTGAAGAAGCCTTTTGGAGGGCCGCAAAGTCCTAGAAAAAGGCATATGTTGGAAGGTGGGCAATGGTAACAGCATTCGCGTTTTCCAGGGTCCGTGGATAGCTACATCCCAACCTTTCCTTGTCCCACACAGCTCAGTCATCAGCAATCAGATTATGGAAGTACCATGGGTGAATGAGCTAATCATGCCTAGCAAACAATGGAACTTGGAATTAATCAACAATATTTTCTCTTCAGACATGGCTAATCGTATTTCGCTAATAAAAATTAAGGAAGGTGATGATCACTTATTTTGGACCAGAACCAAAAGCGAAAAATATAAAGTCAGCTCAGGTTACCAAATTGCCTACCTGTTCTATTACTCTCCAATTGAATATTGCCTCGAATTGATGCAGCACAAAGACACATGGTTGGAGTTCTGGAAAATGCCCCTACTCCCAAAAATCAATTTTTTTCTCTGGCGATGTTTGCACGAAAAGCTCCCGGTTCTGGAGAACCTCCACCATCGCATCCACACAATATCCCCTCTCTGAAGGCGCTGCAATCTCAGCCCAGAAACCATTAGTCACTGTTTATTCTTCTACCAAAAATCGAAGGAGGCCTGAAATAGAAGTTCATTACCTGGGTTGGTTTGTGGAGATGGGTCCTTCTCCTTCTGGCGAACGTGGTCGGAAAGTGTAGGCAAGCTCAAGAGGCGGAGAAGCAACAACCGTGACTTTCAGATGTTGGTAATTATGTGTTGGAAACCGGCTCATCTTTAAAAATGATACTGAAGGAATAGAACATATTCTTACTTCAGCTAGCAACCTTCTTCAAGACATGCAAGGCCACATACCTTAATTTTTCTACTGGAGTGTTTCATCTTCTTTTCCTAAGCTTTTGCATTTTTGCTCATTAAAGAGCTTTTGGAAGATCTCAAATTCATGTATTGTTGTCTTAGTAATGGACAATGTCTATTTTATCCAGTTGAATAAAATAATTTACCTTTGAAAAAAATTAGTGTACAATAAAAAATTTATAAATTAGTTCTTAGTAAAATTAACGAATAAATTGATCTTTTGATATTTTTAAAAGAGAAATATTATAGGATCATTTGAATTTATTATTTTTGGTCATCAATTAACTTTTAATGTTTAAAAGCATGGGCTAAAATATATTGTTGAATAATTAAACTAAAAAAATTAGGTTAATAGCTAAAAGTGATAGTCAAAAACAATAAATTTAAGTGGTTATCTAGTATTTCTCTTTCTAAAAAATATTTAATTAAAGGGCCACAAAAAGAAAAGTATTTTTTCACGCCAAAAATTTACGGTCACTATTTTTGTCGATATTTTTTGACAATTTGTTGTTGAATACAGTTTAAAAAAGATAATTAAAAATAAAATATTAAAATTGATAGCTAAGTCATCTATTATTATACTGACATTAAAATATTTTGTTATTATCGTCAAATTGTCGACGAAAATTTAATCGGGAGTACTTTTTCTTTAAAATCGACGAATATAGCCCCTATTTTAGTATTTAAAATATCGACACTATGCTATTGTTGATAAATTTAAATTATCTAAATCATTTTTTAAAATCAAATGAATATTATAAATTTAATATATAATTAGTTAAATTGTCGAAAATAGTGTCTAATTCTATATTTAGTGATGAGTGGCATTTTGGTAATTACGCTTAAATAATAATTTTTGTTAAAAAAAACTTTAAATTTTGCAATCACTTATATTCGGTTACAAATACTATTATTTTAAAATAAATTATCAAAATAATATCTAAAAAAATTTAATATTGATAAAAATAACTTTAAAAGTATAAATAACAAATGAGTCTCTGAAAAAAATTAAATTTAATTAAATAAAACCCTACTTCTCAAATACTGATTCGGTTTATGATTGTTCTGGGGGTTACCTGAAATGGTGATTTTGGCCTGAACGTGAGGTCCAAGTTCCCTTTGGGGTTGAGTCCGACGTCTTCTGGTGTTGAAGTGTCGTCGTCCAACGTCTTGGTGAAGGTGGGGAGTGGTACTTGCAAGGAACTCCGATACTTAAGTTAACAAGGGTTTTAGCAAGTTTTTAGTAGATTGAGTTTTGAATATACCTGAGCGTATCAATGTATTTAAGTAGAATTGATAATAACCTTTAGAATAGTTTTACCTTTGATGGTGGATAACCGTTCCCTTTTGCCAGAGAAGTTATTGAGGTCTCCCTTTTAGATTAATAGGAGACATATTGGGAGTTAGTTACTTATTTGGATAAGTAGGGCCAGACTCTTGTCGCTGTGTCCAACCTCTATGGGGTCGGGTAGATGTTGACTGGATCAGAGATCTTAATTAGGATTTATTCATCTTGGGTCTAGTTGTGTTTTTGAGCCAGGGTATGAATAGTGCCCTAACTTGAGTCCGAGTTTCATGAGGTCGGGCTTAAGCATTTGTAGGTTGGATTGGTCTCTTGTGGTGTTGGTGCATCAAGTTGGGTACACCGTCTTTCTAGGGGTTAGTCGGGTACTCGACGTATTTTATGAACCTGAAGCGTTGTGTCTTTTTGCAATCGTTTGTACATTTCTCTATGGCAACTTTTGTAACCATGCATGTCATAAATGAGAATGGTGAACTTACCCTTTTGTCCCTTGAGTCTTATAAATACTCAAACCATTTTCTCTTTCTCCTTTTTCGCTTATTCTTCTGAATCTTTTTGTTTTCATTCTCTCTCAAGGTTCTTCGTATTTTTCTATCTTAAATTTCTAGTTGGAATTTTTTGTTCATGCTTTGAAGGTGTTTGGAACGTACGTGCTTTGCTATTGCATATATACTACTACTCAATCCTCCTTAAGATTGGTCTTCCTTTTATTTTTTGCAATCTTATTTTGTCGAGAATGAAGCACTTCTAATATTGTCATTTTGATGCTTGTGTGAAAAATGATTTTTTGTTGATGTTCCTTCATAGTTACTTGGCGATTCTGCATTCTTTCTCTTAAGTTTTGAAGATTTGTTCCTTTGCTTGGATTTTTGTGGCTGTAAATTTGTGTGTTTGAATATGGGGTATTGCTCTGTGTTTTTCCCAAATGGTGTCGTTTCGTTCTTGTAAAAACAACGCCATTTCCATCTTTTGCAATGTAGTTTGTCTGCTTAGTTCGTAAGAGAGTTTAAGAATCATGGAATTCTTTTACCTTGTTGGGGATGATCCGATCTCTTGTGAATTTATTTGAAGGTTTGTGTTGATGTGCCCGCATTTCTGACTTGTTGTGATGATTTTCTTTTGTTGTATTGTATGTATAGCTTTATGTCTCGTTCAGTAATACTTAACATGTCATCTAAAGTCCCGTCTGACCTAGATTGGGTAGATATTACCATGATTTCTGCTGTCCCTATTATTGATAATGAATATGTCGAGACTTTCTGTAGACAACATAGTTTGTGTAGAGATCGGAAGAATGAGAATAAATATGAGATTGTAGTCGCTGATCCTGAGGAAAGAATTTATTTTTCCCGACTTGACAAGTCAGAACGTCATTTCATATATATGTATGAGTGCTTTTTTACAAGGTTGGGGGTTAACCTTACTTTTTCTGATTTTGAGTCTGAGATTTTTGGTCTTTACAAAGTTGCCCCTTCTCAGCTCCATCCCAATTCTTAGGGCTTTCTGAAAATTTGCTAATTTGTCGAGAACTCGACCTTCCCCTTTCTTCTAAATTTTTCTTTTATTTCGCCCAACTTACTAAACCTTTCAGTTCTGAGAAGCAGGGCTGGATCTTCTTCTGAGCTATTCAGGGGAGGAAGGTCTTCACCATTTTTATGATTCTTTTCATGATTTCAAAAATTATTTCTTCAAAATCCAATCTGTTAAGGGTGTCTAACTTTTCTTTTTGAATGAGAGGGATGAAGCCCTTTTTAGCTTGTACTGGAAGGAGTTCTCTACAGTTGTTAAGTATAACTTTGATGCTATAGTTTTTTGTGAGAAACACGTCCTTTCCCACAGTTTTATAAGTATGGACGATATTTCTATAAAAAATCACCTTCAAGTTTTAGCTCGGGGTGGGATAAGGACAGCGGAGGTGTGCTCTACTTTATTAAGGTAGCTTGAGGAGACTCTCATTGGTGCCACTCAACGAATTTTTGCTGATCAGAAAACTGATGCAGCATCTTTATGGGAGACTAAGTAGGAGTTGGAGAAGGAGAAGGAGGTTCTTATGTTTGATCTTTCTAAGGCTCGAGAGAGGGTAAAGCAATCTGAAGCTGCTTGTCCCATGCCGGAGGGTTTAAAAGAGAAGGATGATGAGAGTTATACGTGAGTTTTTGGGAGAAGTTGGACTTGGTAGAAGAGGTCACTAAGTCAAGGAAAAGGTATGCAGATCTGAAGGAGTCGATCTCCCAAGGGATGGACGAATTAGTTAAGAACTTGAAGGCCCAGTTCCGAGTTGTTGCTCCCGAGGTGGACCTCTCCCTTATTAGTCCCAACATGGTTGTGATCTATGAGAAGATCGTTCCTCCTCTCGAAGATGAGGAAGACACTCCTATGGATGACCCGAAGACTTCGGATGTCTAGGTTGAAGGAGTTTCCCAAAACTTTCCAACTCGGATGGATGACGAGCTCCCTCTTTTCTCCGACCTAGCCAAACGAGACTCTTCCGACTTCTTCAGCCCAACCTAAAGAGACCTCCAACATGACCTCTGGCAAGCAGAATTTCCTCTTTAACTTCAATTTGTAACATTTAATGGCCCAACCTGTGGGTCTTGTGAACAATTTTATTTTGTAATAGGTGTAGTTGAATATTTTAGTTTTATTTTATGGTCCTACTTAAAAACTTTTTTCCACAATTTTACTTTGTAGTAGATTTTTATGAATTAATGAATATCTTCTTAACATCCTCGCTTGAGTTGTCTTAGTTGGCATAGCTAATGTAAGTCTGTAACTTTGTAACTTAGTAAAAATTTTGACAAGTTACTTGATGACTCTCTTTTGAAACCAATTTGGTCAAGTTGTTTCATGAGATCAGATATCCTGTTTTTAGGGGTGTCAGCCGGTGTAGGTCGGACACTTTATTGAACCTTTCTTTTGTGAGGTTGAGGCTATGTGTTTTTCTTAGTTGGGAAGTTAATTAAGTGCCGACTTTTAAGTAGCAGGTTTTATCAAGTTACTTTTGCAATTCGTTTTAGGCTCACCTCTTTTACTGACTTTTTAAGTAGTTTTAATGAAGTCGGGTCATGGTCTACTTATATAACTTCTTACACTAATTTTGACATTGTCGCTTTATCTTGCCGACCATCTAGATTGGACAATGATTTTTGCGGTTTTTGAGCTTAAATTAGTGTGTTAGTGGAATAATAAATTATCGTTAATGAGAAAATGATTTACATAAGTTGTCTTACTACTAAGAGTTTTTTCTATTATTAACTCTTAGCCCTTTCTATGGTGCCTCATTAAAACCCCCTTTAGAAAAATCCTTCTTGAGAAAAAAATCATGAAGTCGGAAAAAAAAGTACATCAAAGAGCAAGGTGCGCTTTCTAGCTGTAGTACCTTTTCAAGTTACATGTGTGCCACAACCTTGAGAGTTCATTTCCTTGCAAGTCAGACACTTTGAAGTAACCTTTTCCCAAGACTTCAATGATCTTGTATGGCCTTTTCCAGTTTACAGCCAACTTTTCTTCACCCGACCTTTGCATTCCGATGTTATTTCAGATTAGTACGAGGTCATTTGTGGTGAAGTTTCTTCTGATGACTTTCTTGCTGTATTTCATGGACATTCCTTGCTTCAATGCTACCTCCCTTATTCGAGCTTGTTCTCAAAGTTCTGGAAGGAGGTCTAGTTCTTTCATTTGAGCTCGAACGTTTCCTACTTTGTTGTAGAATCTAACCCTTAGAGACTCCTCATTGACCTCTATGGAAATCATGGTTTCTACGCCATAAGTAAGTCGGAAGCGAGAGTCCCCAGTTTGTTGAGTGGGGGGTTATCCGATATACCCACAAGACTTGAAGGAGCTCATCGGCCCAGTACCTTTCGCATCTTATAGTCGACGCTTCGGTTAATATGACTTTATTTGCAGCTTCTGCTTATCCATTGGCTTGGTGTACCGATGTAAACTAATGCATAATCTTAAAGCTTACCACTAGACTTCTGAATGTCGAATCAGTAAATTGAGTTTCATTGTCTGCGATGATGGAGTATGGGACCCTAAACTGAGTAACAAAATTCTTGCAGAGGAATTTTTTACTTCTTTGGGACATGATGGTTGCCATAGGTTCTCTCTCAATCCATTTAGTAAAATAATCAATCCTAACTATGTGATATTTTACTTGTTCGGGTGTTTGAGAAAATGGTCTGAGTAGATCCAAACCCCACTTTGCAAATTGCCAAGGTGAGGTGACACTTATAAGCTCTTTTTGGTGGTGCCACATGGAAATTGATATGCATTTAGTAGGTCAAGAACTTTTTGACGAAGTCGGCTGCTTTCTTTTGTAAGGTCGGCCAAAAGAAGCCAGCTCGGATCACTTTTTTAGCTAGTGACCATGCTCCTAGGTGATTTCCACAAATGTTGTTGTGAACTTCCTCTAAAAGCTCATTAGTCTTGGAGGTCGAGATGCACTTTAGTAAGGGCGTGGATACTCCTCTTTGATAAAGAATGTTGTTGACTAAGATATAGTTCTGTGACTCCCTTATGAGCCTCCTTGCTTCTCTTTTTTCTTTTGAAATGATATCAAATTTAAGATATTTGATAACAGGAGTCATCCAACCTAAGTTTAGATTGGAGATAACTAATGCGTCCGACTTCTCGACTTTCTTGACCACTGATGGGGCATAGATAGTTTTCTCGATAAGACTTCTATTATTGTCCCCTGGCTTGGTGCTTGCTAATTTAGAGAAAGCATCAACTCGGCCGTTTAACTCCCAAGTTATGTGCCTGACCTCTTCTTCTTGGAATTGGGCTAATTGTTCCAACATTTCTTCCAAGTACTTCTTCATGTTGGGATCTTTAACTTGGTAAGTCCCATTTACTTGAGAAGTTATTACTTGAGAGTCGATAAACACTATTAATTTTTCTGCCTTTCCTTCTTTGGCTAGCCTCAAGCTAGCAAGCATGGCCTCATACTCTGCCTGATTATTGGAGGCCAAAAACTCGAATTTCAATGAAAGTTCTATTCGAGTTCCTTCTTCATTCTCAAGAATGATTCCTTCTCCACTTCCAACTTTGTTAAATGATCTATCTACATATAAATTCTAGGTCGTAGGATTTTTAGCTCCTGTATATTCGGCTAAGAAGTTGGCTAGGTATTGGAATTTGATTGCTATTCAAGCTTCGTACTTTAAGTTAAACTCGGATGGCTCTATAGCCCATTGTAGCATCCGACCCGCAATATTCGTCTTCTGGAGGATTTGCTTCATGGGTTAATTAGTTCGAACCTTTATGGTATGGGTTTGGAAATAAGGTTGGAGCCTTCTGGAGGTAAAGACAAGGGCATATGCAAACTTCTCTATCTTTTGATAGTTTAATCTTGCCCCTTGTAGGGCCTTGCTAATAAAGTAAACTAGTTGTTGTGCGTTCTTGTTTTTTCGGATTAGAGTAGAGGCTATGCTTTACTTGCAACTATCAGGTACAATATGAGCTCCTCCCCGTTTTCAGGTCGGGTGAAGATCGATGGCTAACTTAGGAAATTCTTAAAATCTTGAAAAGCTTGTCCACATTCCTGAGTCCATTCAAATTGACATCCCTTATTGAGAATTTAAAATAGAGGTAGAGATTTCAAGGCCGATCCTACCAAGAATCTGGATAAGGCTGCCAACCTTCTATTTAGTTGTTATACTTCTTTAAGGCAGGTCGGATTTTTCATCTCAAGTATTGCTTTGCACTTGTATGGGTTGACTTCAATGCCCCTTTGAGTGAGCATGAAGCCTAAGAACTTCCCGGCTTTTGCTGCAAATGTACACTTTGAGGGATTTAACCTCATCCCATGCTTCCTTATTGTTTTGAATACCTCGGTTAAGTTGGGCAAGAGGTTAATATCTTGTTTAGTTTTGACTAGCATGTCATCCACATATACTTCCATCAATTTTTCAAGGTGAGATGAAAACACCTTGTTCATTAGTTGTTGATATGTGGCTCTAACATTTTTCAATCCAAAGACATCACCACATAACAATAATTAGCTTTTAGAGTGATGAAAGAAGTCTTCTTTTGGTCCGACGTGTACATCGGAATTTGGTTGTATCTTAAATATGCGTCCATAAAAGACAAATATTTATATCCCAAAGCCGAATCCACTAAAGCATCAATACTAGAAAGAGGGTATGGATCTTTAGGACAATATTTATTAAGGTTGGTATAGTCAACACAATTCTCCATTTGTCGTTCTGTTTTTCACGAGTACGACATTGGCCAGCCACAAAGGGTACTTCAATTCCCTTATAAACCCAGCTTCTAGCAATGCTTGGACCTGCTCTTCAACGACTTAAACTCTTTCAGGACCGAGCTTTCACCATTTTTGTTGAACAGGTCATGAGTCTGGGTAGACGGCGAGCTTATGACTCATGAGGTCAGGATGTATTCCAAGCATGTCAAAGGCTTTCTACGTGAAAAGTTCGGAATTTTCTTATAAGAGTTTAATGAGATCTGCTTTCAATTTTTTGTTCAGGTTTGCTCCTATGCTTGTTGTCTTTCTGACTTGATCTCCAATTTTAACCTCTTCAGTCTTTTCACTAGGTTGTGGCCTTAGTTCTTCTTGTGCTCGAATACCACCAAGCTCAATGGTGTTGACTTCTTTTCCTTTAATACATTAACATAGGTTCAGGCCTTTATTGTAGCATTTTTGTGTCAATCTCTAATCTCCTTTTATGGTGGTCATTCCCTTTGAAGTCGAAAGTTTCATGTAGAGATAAGGAGTAAAAATGACCACAGCAAGTCGGTTTAAGGTTGTCTAATCTATCGCTGCATTGAAGCCTGATACTATGTCAACCACATTGTAGTCTATACTCAAAGTTCTGGACTTCATATCTTTACCAAAAAGGGTATGTAACAGGATGAAGTCGAGAGGTCAGCTGGGCGTGTCTCTTAACCTGAAAAGGGTGTCGAGGTATGCTCTTAGCTCTTTTTCTTCCAACCCAAGCTTGTCGAAAGCAGACTTAAATAGTATGTCAGATGAGCTTTCTTGGTCTACCAGAGTTCTATGGAAGTTTGCATTAGCGAGTATTATCGTGATCACAACAATATCATCATGCCCTGGTATTATCCCTTGAGCATCTTCTTTCGTGAAGGAAACTCTTCTCTGACTTGATAGACTTCTTTCAAATGTCTTTTACAAGAAGACTTAGTTATTCCGCCTCCTGCAAATCCTCCAGCTATCATATGGATGTGTCTATCAGGGGTTCGTGGTGGCCAATCTCGTCGACCCCTATCTTCTTCATCTCTCTTCCTTTTTTCCAGATCGTCCGATCTTTTTTGTAGGTATCTTTCTAATTGACCTTCTCTGGCCAGTTTTTCTATCACATTTTTCAAGTCGTAGCAATCGTTGGTGAAATGTCCATATAATTTGCGATACTCATAGTATTCTATCCGACTTCCACCTTTTTTGTTCTTGATAGGACGAGGAGGTAGAAGTTTTTCAGTATGACAGATCTCCCATTAGATGTCGACAAGAAAAACTCGTAGAGGGGGTGTAGTTATGGTACCTTCAAGGCTTGTCCGAGCTGTACTCATCCTTTTTCTTTGCTTCTTTCTCTCTATCCCTATCCCGATAAGAAGGATTTTATCTGGGAAGAGGTTTTCTTAGTTAGGCATTTTCTTCCAAATTGATGTACTTTTCTGCTCGCTCTTGTACCTCGTACAGGAAGGTCAGATGTCGCTTTGATATGGATTGAGAAAATTGTCCTTCTTTGAGGCTATTAACTAGCCCTATTATTACTGCTTCTGGAGGCAGATTTTGAATCTCCAAGCAAGCTTTGTTGAATCTTTTCATATAGGTTCAGAGAGTTTCTCCGACCTCTTGTTTAACCCCTAGGAGACTTGAAGCATGCTTGACTTTGTCCTTTTGGATTGAGAATCGAGTGAGAAATTTTCTTGTAAGATCGTCAAAGCAGGTCACAAACTTGGGTGGTAGACTGTCAAACCACTTCATCGCCACTTTGGTTAATGTTGTCGGAAAAGCTTTGTAGCAAGTCGCATCGGACGCATCAGCCAAGTACATCTGACTTTTGAAGTTGCTTAAATGGTGTCTTGGGTCAGTCGTCCCATCATAGAGGTCCATGTCGGGCCTTTTAAAGTTTTTAGGAACCCTAACCCACATAATCTCTTCAATGAATAGATCTTCTTCTCTAAAAGGGATTTCTTCTTGATTTGCGTGATTGCTCCAACCTCAAAGATTAGCTTCTAATTTCAAGAGCTTTTCTTCCAATTCTCTTCGTCGACGCACCTCCCTTCTTAGGTCTCTTTTAGCTTCTTTTTATTGCTCTATCTCTTGCTCGAGATGCTCTAGACGGCCATGGTATCCATATATCAGACCCATAAGTTCTGTTGGATTCCAGTTTATCGCGTCTTCGGGTGGATGGACTTCCAAATTTATCCTTTTGGGTTGCGGATTTCGCGAAGTCCCCTCTCCATTATGGATGCATGTCCTATATTGTTACGGGAGTATCATCGATGCTCGATTGTCGTATGCCCATATTCGGGTTGATCATCCGCCATTGTTGGGTGTAAGCTTTCAGGTCCCCGGCAATGACGCCAATATTCCAAGGGTTATCTGAAATGATGATTTAGGCTTGAACGTGAGGTCCAAACTCCCTTTGGGGTTGAGTCTGACGTCTTCTAGTACTGAGGTGCCGCCGTTCGACATCTTGGTGAAGGTGGGGGTGGTACCTGCAAAGGACTCTGATGCTTAAGTTAGCAAGGGTTTTAGCAGGTTTTTAGTAGATTGGGTTTTGAATATACCTGAGGTGTCAGTTTATTTATAGTAGAATTAATAATCATTTTTTAGAGTAGTTCTACCTTTGATAGTGTATAACCGTTCCCATTTGCTAGGAAAGTTATTGAGATCTCCCTTCTAGATTAATAGGAGACATCTTGAGAGTTAGTTACTTATTTGAATAAGTAGGGCCAGACTTTTGTCGCTATGTCCGACCTTTATGAGGTCGGGTAGATGTTGACTGAATCAGATATCTTAATTGGGTTTTATTCATTTTGAGTCTGGTTGTGTTTTTGGACTAGGGTATGAACAATGATAAAGATAGAGAATTTTTTGTTCAATTTTTTACCTTAACAAAGAAAAATTAATTAAGATATATTTTACGCTCTAGAAAGACTTTAATTAGAGATACCATTATTTTTGGTGTAAATTTTTTATTAAAATGAAAAATATCCTACCTTTAAGTGTGATTTGTCCTTCTTTCTTCTTTCATTCTCACCTTCTCCTTGAGGTCTTTATCACCTTCTTCATTTTCACCTACTCCTCTTCTTCAAATCTGTTAATAAAAAAAGTCTTAAAACAGTTTCTTTAGTTTACTCACCCACTCAATCACTCCATTCCACCCACATTCTCACAACCAAGTAGCGACACCATAAATTGTTTATATAAGGGTGAAACCTCTTCGACATGGTATAGTTCTCACTTCTCACTTGATCTTCTGATCCTATACTTAGGTTACGTTTATTTTATAGGATTATGAATGAAATTGGGAGATTGAGAATGAATATTATGTTTAGTTATTAGAAATTAGAACTAAAATTTTAGTCTCGAGTATAAAATTTTAGTCATTTTAATACTTTTAAAGAGGGAGACACAAAAGACTGAAATTTCTAAAAATAGAGATTATAACTCTAATAATATTTTTTTTTCAAAAATACTCTTATTTATTTATTTTTTTAATTCTAAACCTAACCCTAAATCTCTATATTTATCTTAAACCAAATATGGTACTAGGGTTAATCTAAAAATACAATCTAAAAACTTAATTTAATCTCTGTCTCTCAATATCTGTCTCCTAATCTCTATCTCTCTGTCTCTTTTTAAAAAATAGTCTTAGACAAACTCACAATATCCACATTGCTAACTTGAATCTTCTCAAGGTGAACATCAACAAAAATAATGGGGGTACCCAATTTTCTCAAGGGTTTCATCCTAATCCCCAAACACTAAATTATCTTCTGTTCTGGTCTGGAATTAGACTTCGAGGTATAGGTCGTCCACAAATGGAAGAGTGCTAGAAATGTCCTCCTCTGATGCGTTGCATCAAGGATTCCTCTTTTGTCCGAGCAGTGTGGAGTACCTTCAAAAAGGACTCCGATGCTCAAGTCAATTTATAATCTCGAAAATATCAAACTGAAAATTGGGACTTTCTGTTTTGTTGTATATAGTTCCTTTTTTGTTCTACCCCTATAGGTCGCCCGCGTCGGGTATTTATTGTGAAGTTTCATTGCCGTCCTTTTCATTGTGCTCCAAAATTCGTGTGACGACTATGGAGGTGTATAACGGATTTATTATACCAATTTTGACTTTGGCAATTTTGAGGTATAACGTCGTCTTCGAGTAGTTTGGGTATGGATCACCTTCGATATATAGTTTTTTCAATAGTTTAAGGTGAGATATTGTTGAGAATAAGGAGTATGACCACAATCCAATCAATCATGTGTGAAATAATTTGTTATTGTTATTATATTAAAATATTAATATAATAAGGTCCTTGATTAAATTTAGAGATTTATCATTGTGATAGTGATCATAATATTGAGAGATAAATCTTTTATAATTTAATCTAAATTGTTCTTGGTCATAGGATTATTAAAAAGGATATTAATAATCCGGAAAGATCAATATATATATATATATAATGGTCTTCATTGGATGAAGATTAATAGATATCATTTATTAAATTATATATATAGATGGTGCATATAGAGATATGACCATTGAATTGACTCACTTTAAAAATTCCTATTAGTTATAATTACCGTATATTTGTCAATAGGATATTCTCAAGATGAACATGGTAATAGAGTTTCCTTTGACCTGCGACTGTCATAGTAATTAACAATGTATTTATTATACTTTGATTCTGGACACCTAATATCCTAGGGTGCTAGTTGAATGGATATTGGGTATGATTTAAATACTTGTAGAATTAATGATTAGTCAATAAGAAATCCATCAACTCTCGGTAAAGAGTTTGAGCTCTATGATTATAATGATTGAGATGAATAAAACCTTGGCTAAGGGAATTGAATGAATGAAGAAATGAGTTTCTTAGGTCATTCACAGTTCATTATAATAATCAATGTTCTGAAAACTGGACCGGATCGGCCGGTCAAACTGGTTCAATCGGGAACCGACAAAGAAAACGGTCCGGTCCAGTGTGTAAAACCGCAAAATCAAAAACCGCTCAAGAACCATTGAACCGGCCGATTATCGGCAAGTCGGACTGGACTGGAACTCTTCCGGTTTACAGAAAACGACGTCGTTTCCTTCCTTGAAAGCCAAAAAGCACGCGTTATCCCCCATTCCCCCCTCTCCAACTCCTTTTTTCAGCAAAGAGCAAATTGCCCTAACCTCCACCAATAGTTGTCGCCGTCTGTCAGAGTGAGAGACTACTGCCGCCATCCATCGCACTCAAGAACTTCCATCTTTGTGCTCTCGGGCCTCTCACCGGATCCTCCATGTTGGGTGCTCGCATCTCGCCATTCTCCTCTATGCTCGGCTACTCGTGCCTCCCTCCGCCAGTGAGTGCTCGAGCTGTGCGTGTTGGTTGCTGCTCGTCGTCTGTGGTTGTCTCTGCTCGATTCTGCCTCCCAGTCTCACTCGAGTCTTGTCTCAGTCACTGGCATCTCGTGGTTCGTCTGTCTCGTTGCCGGTGGCAGAAGAAACTCGTGGGGTTGTGTCTTACTTCGTCGCCTTCCGTGGGATGGTTGCCGACACGCCGTCGACCGTTGGTGAGTCCCTGCACCATCCTTCCCTGTTCTCTCTTTTTCAGATTTTCCTTCTTCCTGTATTTTTGCATGTTGCTGAATTGCTAATCAAATTTGCCTTGTTGCAAATCTAAATGTTACTATAAATTGGGACTTTACTTGGATTTGTTAAATTTTGTTGCTGTAGCTTGAATTTGTGGCTGAATTTGTTGCTTCCCAATCACAGAATCAGAACAGAATACCTAGATAGTGCTTGGTTGATTGGCTTTGCTCACTGATTGTATTTGATGATAAATTTTAAATTGATAACTTGTAAATTTTAAATTTGCACTGCTTGTTATTGATTCACTGTTCCTTCAGTATTTTTTGTTGTTGTTAATCATTGTGATGAGCTTTATTAAAATTGGGTTGAAAACTTTTGAATCTTTTTTCATTTTTCATTGTTCTTAACTTCTGTTCTTATTAAAAAATTTGCAATTGGTGATCTTTTGATTTATTATATGCTTCATATTTTTAATTTCACTCTGCTTCTAGGCTTTGAAATCAATTATTGATAACTTTGATGCAATTATTTAGTTGGATATCTGATGTAATTCTTGAGTTTAAGAGATTGAGTTTTTGATTTACAAGGTGATTTTTGGTTGATTTTTTATTTAATTTGGTAATGGTGTTTATGATTAGGTCTGGTTTTCATTCTTTTTTAATTTGGTACTAGTGTGATTACTTGTTTCTGTTTGTTATGTTTGTTGCTGAATGATGATTGTTCTTTCTTGCCTTTGTTTAGTAATGTTTATTGAAATTTTGTACTTTTTCAATGCATATTTGTATATGTGTTATTAGTCAAAGTCATGTCAAGGCCATGCAAATTTATTCAATGTAGTTAAGCATTACTTGCCTAGTCCAGTATGTATGCTCTAGGTTCCCTAGAGTAAATATTTTGTGAATTCATGAATATTATAATGTTTCTTTGAGACATATTCATAGGGGGAGCATTGTATAATCTCATGTTAACAACAGAGACAAAAAATCACCTCACTACACTATATAATCATGCATCTAAGCTCATAGCTATTTCCAGTTAGTTTGTAATTTTGTACTATACGTAATTTGTACATATCATCGTAAAAGAAAAAATAAAACTGGTTACAATTGTTTGCTGAAAATGTGCAAACTTAAGTCATGAAAGTTGTTTGTATAATGTGAGATATCAATGAATAAGTAGCTTTGCATTGTATTCAATGATTATGTTGTCTGAATGATAGTGTTGTCATGAGACAAAAAGTGGGTTGAGTTATATTTTAGGATGTTTATTTATAATTTATTTATTATTTTATTTTAAAACAGTTTTTTCGGTTGAACCACGGTTAGACCGGTTGGACCAGTAAACCAGTAAACCAGTAACTAGAGCGGTTCGATAACCAGTCCGGTTCTCAGAACCTTGATAATAATAGTAACAAGTTAGAATTTGACAATTAAACCATACTTTAAAAGTTAACCAAGAGCTGGAAAGATGGAAGGAATTATACTTTATTCTTCTGAGGTTCTTAGTAAAAATAGATTACTTCAAACTATCGGGTCATTGAGGAGTGTTGCTAGACGCCAACTTTGATTAGTAAATTTAGTATGACTAATTTACTACCCGCTTAGTATTGAACCTATGGGGTCACACACTAACGAATGTTCTAATCTTTGCTGTAGAATTATTTAATTATTATTTTGATTTGATCAAATAAATAATTATATTAATTCAAATGAAATATTATTATATTCTTTGTTAGCACCAAGAATATAATAATAATATGATGATTGAGAATATTAAATGAGATTTGAGAATAATTAGTTATTCTATTTCTGAATTTGAATTGTAAATTTGGATGAGATCCAAATCGATTATGTTTTAAATTATTATGATATGATTAATAAAATTTGAAGGATTCAAATTTGGAATTTCAATATATGATTTAAATTTGAAATGATAATCAAATTTTAAATCAGCAACAAATCTCAAACTATATATATGTATGCCAAGAGTAGAGGAAGCACGAGAATAAGAGAGAATAATAAGAGTTTTATTCCTTTACCTCTACACATATAAATGTATGTGAGCCTAATTCTTGGAGAAGAATTTTATGGTGTGTAAAAGGTTGCAAAGAGATTCTCAATTTAGATCAAATATCCATTGGTCAAAGAGTTAACAGCAAAGGTTGGTCTCGGTGTGGATACGCATAGCGCCTTCGTACCATCGAAGGAGAAAGTGATTTTTACTAAAGCGTCTAAAGGTATTTAGATCTGATATATATATTATTATTGGAATAAAATTTAAACACAAAAATAGATCTTTAAGATTACCTTATTTTCTTCCACTGCGTGTTATGAACACATGGTAATACTTCAGTGGTATCAGAGTTTTGGCTTTTTTTGTGCTTAAACTTTTTTATTCCTATTTTCTAAAAGTTTGTGAATTAATAGGATTAATTCAATTTTTTTAAGCATGTGATGTATTTATTTCTATTGAGATGGTTTTCTAATAAATTAATAAGTTATTTTATAATCAAATATTTTGTTTGATTTTATTTATTTATTAAATTTTATTGTGATTTTGATCACAATAAAAGGAATAAGATGCAAAATATCTTTTGTTCATTTTTTCTATATATAAGTGTATATATAAAGGTCAAATTTGATTTGATAATTTTTTAAGGCTAAACGTTAGTACATGAAAAATCAAATTTTGATTTGATTGATGTGTTTTGAATACTATAATTTTAGAAATTAGTTTTTCTAATGTTCTTGATTATAAAGAGCGGCCTGACAACCAGGAGTTTTATTTTCAAGATATTAATCAGTATATATATTTGATGTATTAGGGGATCTAATTTTATATTTTGCCTAGACAACTTAGGAGTATAAAATTTTATCTATGAGTATTGATAAAAAAAATTCTCTAACAATGGAGATAAATCCTAAAAGTTAGGAGATTGTCAAAAATAAATAAATAAATAAATTTATCTATTATTTACAAGGAACAACCTGACAACCAGGAGACTTGTACTCAAAGATGGAATTTATTTATGCATATGATAATATATAAGGAGAATTAATTTTATACTTGAACCTAGACAACCTAGGGGTATAAAATATAATTCAGTTAAATAATTATCTGACAACCGATAATTATTTGGGATTATAATTCTTATGTATAAAAGGGTTATCATTGACATGATAATCCTATTGAAATAATATTGTCCAATAAAATTGGTGATGCAATAGTCAGTACTTGTGAAGTATCTAAAATATTATTTTACTATAATATGGATTGTTTTGACAACCATGAGTTCTAATTTTCAAAAGCACATACCCACTATTTCTATTTATTACTGAACATCTTGAGAAGATGTATGGTGCCCAAAGTAAGATAGTATGACTATCAAAGATTTTATTTAAACTAGTGGGAGTATTGAATAATATATTTTGAATTAAACAACCTAAGAAGTTGGAATGCCATTAGTCAAATGGCTTTAGCGAGAATTGTTCTTACAAGCATTTTTGGAAATTTATTTTGTTACAAACAATTTATAATTGGCCTTAATATGATTAATGTTTGTGATCGTTTTAGACAAACTCAATATGAGTATTGAGGATGCCAATTAAAATTACTCTTAAGAGTTGGTTTGACCAATAATAAAGATATTGAGTGTTATTATAAGAGTTTAAAGTAAAATTTCTAATATCTAATGGATATTCTATTGAATAGAGGATGAAATTTTCTCCATGCACAAATACTAGTACTCTATGTATTCCATCATGTTTAAGAAATATGAAATTTGATTTAGTTGAGTATTATTGTTTGTTAAATATTTGGACTATATTTTAGAAATGTTGCTAAATTAACAAATTTCTCACTAAATCAATTTTTTACCCATATGAGATATGAAAAAGGCATAAGGTGAAACTCAAGAACATTAGAGTTTGGAGATGTCTTATATGTGTTAAGAGATTGCACAACAATAGAATTTATATTAGGTTCGATAAATGAAATTTATTGGTTATCTTAAAGAAATAATGTGATTATTTTTATCACTCTTCTTATGACAAATTCTTTGTGATAAGAGGTTAAACTCTTTCTTTAGAAAAGGGGATTCCATCTTAAAGAAAGAGTGGGGGTACAATTACTTTTATTAGAATTGTATACCACTCAATAGAGGGTATACTTTCTCAAAGTATAAAAGGTTTGATCGTCAAACTAACTTTTCGAAAAAGTAGCCTATTTGTATAATGATACAATTCTATAAAGATAGATCTAATGATTACTTAGATTTTTTATAATCATGTTCAATAAAGATTGTCTTCAAAATAAAATTATGCACTATTATAGTGGGAGATTTCATATTTTGAGAAAACGTGATATTTATTATGCATTAGGTGTATTTAACAAAAGATCAAGCACACATGCTTAAGAGCTAAAGTGTTTAATGTCAAAAAAGGTTTTGATAAACACAAATGTGCATTAAAAAAATTATACACATGATTGATTGGCTCTAGTGCAAGTGGGAGATTATTGAGATAATAGTATGTCCAAGATCTAATCTATCATGATTAGCTCTCGTGCAAATGGGAGATTGTTGGGAATAAGGAGTATGACCACAATCCAATCAATCATGTATGAAATAATTTGTTATTGTTATTATATTAAAATATTAATATAATAAGATCCTTAATTAAATTTAGAGATTTATCATTGTGATAGTGATCATAATATTGAGAGATAAATCTTCTATAATTTAATCTAAATTGTTCTTGGTCATAGGATTATTAAAAAGGACATTAATAATTCGGAAAGATCAATATATATATAATGGTCTTCATTGGATGAAGATTAATAGATCTCATTTATTAAATTGTATATATAGATGGTGCATATAGAGATATGACCATTGAATTGACTCACTTTGAAAATTTCTAATGGTTATAATTACCGTATATTTGTTAATAGGATATTCTCAAGACGAACATGGTAATAGAGTTTCCTTTGACCTGCGAGTGTCATAGTAATTAACAATGTATTTATTATACTTTGATTCCGGACACCTAAAACCCTAGGGTGCTAGTTGAATGGATATTGGGTATGATTTAAATACTTGTAGAATTAATTATTAGTCAATAAAGAATCCGTCAACTCTCGATAAAGAGTTTGAGCTCAATGATTATAATGACTGAGATGAATAAAACTTTGGCCAAAGGGATTGAATGAATGAAGAAATGAGTTTCTTAGGTCATTCACAGTTCATTATAATAATGGTAACAGGTTAGAGTTTGACAATTAAACCATACTCTAAAGGTTAACCAAGAGCTAGAAAGATGGAACAAATTATACTTTGTTCTTCTGAGGTTCTTAGTAAAAATAGATTACTTCAAACTATCGGGTCGTTGAAGAGTGTTGCTAGATGCCAACCTTGATTAGTAAATTTAGTATGACTAATTTACTACCCGCTTAGTATTGAACCTATGGGGTCACACATTAATGAGTGTTCTAATCTTTGCTGTAGAATTATTTAATTATTATTTTGATTTGATCAAATAAATAATTATATTAATTTAAATAGAATATTATTATATTCTTTGCTAGCACCAAGAATATAATAATAATATGATGATTGAGAATATTAAATGAGATTTGAGAATAATTAGTTATTCTATTTCTGAATTTGAATCGTAAATTTGGATGATATCCAAATCGATTATGTTTTAAATTATTATGATATGATTAATAAAATTTGAAGGATTTAAATTTGAAATTTTAATATATGATTTAAATTTGAATTGAGAATCAAATTTTAAATCAGCAACAAATCTCATACTATATATATGTATGCCAAGATTAGAGGAAGCACGAGAATAAGAGAGAATAATAAGAATTTTATTCCTTTACCTCTACACACATAAATGTATGTGAGCCTAATTTTTGGAGAAGAATTTTATGGTGTGCAAAAAATTGCAAAGACGTTCTCAATTTAGATCAGATATCCATTGGTCAAAGAGTTGACAACAAAGGTTGGTCTTGGGTAGATACGCATAGCGCCTTCGTAAGTGATTTTTACTAAAGTGTCTAAAGGTATTTAGATCTGATTTATATATTATTATTGGAATAAAGTTTAAACACAAAGATAGATCTTTAAGATTACCTTCTTTTCTTCTGCTGCGTGTTATGAACACATGGTAATCCTTCGTATATAAGTTCATAATTCTAGCTTATCAAACAATAAAGTAAATAAATGTGATGCGTAAATCTGTAACATCTTATATGGTTCATTTAAAGAGCTTTTCTTGAACTATTATTACTTTACACTTAATTCACTTTCTGTACTATTATTGCTTCTAGTTGTAACATTCGGATCCATACCTTGCTTCCATGAATAAGAAAGGGATCCAAGCCTGCATGTTTAAATATAAACAAGCATAGCAATATCAACAACACATCTTGATTTTCCACTTGTTCATAGCTACCACACGAATGGCTACTTCCACACCTTTCTCACTTTCATGCACTTCACAAACTAGATTGCTCTACAAAAAAAATCCAATGCAACTATCCCATACAACATTATCATTGTTTGGACACAAATCTTCACTTTGCAATAATCCTCTAAGGTGCAATGGTGTTTTTACTCCAGTTGTCATGAAACCTAAGAGAGCTCATGTTGGTGTATCAGTGAAGGCACAATGGAACAACAGGAGCATCGAGGTGCTTGATAAGCAGCACATTCCTGTATCTTTGGCCAAATATGTCTTTGATCTCTCTGAAAAATTCATCAAGGAGAAAGGCTCGTTCACCATTGTTTTATCTGGGGACTCTGTCAAGTACCTAAAGTAAGCATGTGCTGCTACATATTTTTTAACAGAACTCAATTAGGAAGCAAACTTTTTTCATTCAATATCAACTAATATTCTTAGAATTATCCTTTTTATCTTAAATTATAAATGATAAATCTTAAACTCCGAGGGCTTGTTTGAGTGAGCTTAAAAGAAAAAGTAATTTTATGTTTAGGTATCTCATGCAAAAAGATCTTTTTATTTATCAATTATATTTGGGTATAATAATATAAAAATACTTTTTAGTTTATTTATTACATAAAAAACATATTTTTTTAAGAAAAAAGATGTAAATTACAGCTTTCCAAAAAAGATGTTTTCTTTTATTTTTCTAGTGCTTTTACTTTTACTACTAGAAGTTTGCCAAATACGCTAAAAAAAAAATCTTTTTTCATTGAGAAAATATTTTTTTTTATCAAAATAATGGCGCCCAAACAAACACTCAATCTTAAATCTTGATTTCTAAACCCTAAATTCTAAAAAAATGAGAGATTTTGCAATTACAAAAAACGAAAATTAGCTAATTAAAGTTTAGTTCCCTATACTTGTTCTTATTAACATATTCTTCTTGCAATATTTTTACATATTCTTCTTGTTGCAATTGAATTCAATCTAATGGTATTGTAGTAAAATAAGGTTTGTTTTGCAGATCATGAGGAGGACCTTATGTAGTCTATGGCAGCTTGTGTTCTTTCCTTTTCTTCTTGTTTTTTTTTTCCCCTTTTCTTTAGTCTCCATTCACAAAAAAAGAGAGGTTTGTTTAGGAAAATATTAATATAAGGCCTTCCTAGATAACCACAGGGAGATCACAATCAAAATCTGGAAATGACTTATTAAGTTTGTTATTTAAGATAGACAATTTAAAGATTGTTACGTGATGTGTTACATTTACAGGATGTTGGTGGAACCTCCATACATTAACACTATCCAATGGTCTAAGTGGCATGTATTTTGGGCAGATGAGAAAGCCGTGCCTAAAACCCATCTAGACAGCAACTATAAGCATGCTTATGATAGATTTATTTCCAAGGTATAATATACAAATGCTTTAAACATTAATATCACCTTTATAAGATATAATGTAATTCTGTATTTTATTAATTTCTAACAGGTGCCAATTCCTATGAATGTGTATACAATTGATGATGCTCTATCAGCTGATATTGCTGCTGATGTGTATGAGATAGGCATCAAAATCAAGGTTGATAGTAAGGTGATAGCTTCATCACAAAACACTAGACTTCCGAAATTTGATCTCATGTTATTAGACATGGGACCAGAAGGGCAGTTAGCTGGTCTATTCCGAGGGAACCCTGCTTTAACGGAGACCAGAAAGTGGGTTACTGCGGTTAAGAACGCACCTTCGCCACCGGCAGAGAGGATCACTCTTACACTACCAGTGATCAATGCTTCTTCAAACATAGCAATGGTGGTGACTGGTGCTGGTAAAGCAAATGCAGTGCTGAATGCATTGGCGGAAGGTCAGCAAGGTGATGAAAAGATGCCTGTTCAATTGGTTTCTCCGGAAGGTGAAATGAAATGGTTTCTAGACAAGGGTGCTGGCTCAATGTATTTAAATAGATCGTAACTTATTATCATATACTCTATTTTCAACTTTTCCTAAGATCAAGAATAAGGTGTGTGATACATGTTGCCAAAGGACATTGTTAAAATTATTGTACCCTGGTTTCTTGTTTGAGCTTTTACCATTCTCTGATTTACATGTTAAAGAGGAACCCGCTTGTTATACGTTAATACGTGGGTGAAGTAATAAGATGAAATGTGTTAATTGTGAGAAGATTTGGAAATAAAATACTTAGAGCAACTTTAATGTAGTGCTTTTTTACCGTGCACATTGGCTCATTCTCCTCTTCGTAATTAACTAATGATCATAGAATATGTTTTGTACAAATTAAATTAAATTAATATCTTGCATGATCAAAATAAAATATAGATCTATTTATTTTATTTTATTTTTTGAAAAATAATGCCTTTTTAAAATTATAAAGTGTTATTTCCTTTTTCTTCATCTAATGTCATAAAATATGCTTTGAGTTTGTCTTTGTAGAGAATTTTGTTCATCAAAAAATGACATGGATAGGATTCTAGAAAATTTCTCATAGTAAAAAAGGACTCAATGTTATAATACCAAGTTTTGTTGGGACCCTTTAATCTCACTTGTTAAAATAGTTCACAAGAATAATTGGGATAAGCATTTAAAGTATTATAGCATTGTCGTTCTGAAGTACGGTTAAAAATTAAAATTTATTAATTTATAATATTTATATATAAATAATTCAAATGGACTATTTTAAAATTGTTAAAATTTTTCAAAGACTATTTTAAGATTCTTTAAATTTTTTAGAAACTATTTATATTTTATTCTAGAAATTGATCTATCCAAATTATACATGTGAATATTTAACGACCATGTGTACGAATTAAAATTTACGTCAACGATCACTATTAATGACTAATAAAAAAATTATATATATTATCAAACATAAATAAATATTAGAAATTATTTTATATATTTTAAAATTTAATAAATTAAAGTATTAATTTTAAAAAGCTTCAAAAAGTAATTTGGATAATAACTCTAATTTTTTGTACTAAGCATGTATTACCTTTTTTTCTCTTCAAAAGTATACAATAATTTAGTTCAATTTAAATTGATTTGGTCTATTTTACTACTACTACTACTACTACTACTACTACTAATAATAATAATAATAATAATAATAATAATAATTTAGAAGGGAACATTAAATATCTAACAGCACTGGATGATTCAAATATATACACAACACGGGAGATTATTTTTTTTCCTTCTCCTATGTTTTATTTGTGTTTTACTGAGTACTGACACGGGAGTCATACATAAATAATGTGGAAGATGGCCAATATAAAATTGTGGACAATTCAGGCAAACAAAAGAGTTCACAATCAATCTTAGCTGAATTTTCTAAATAAAAAAATATTACATGCATATTTTTATTTATAATTATATATAAATAGAATTGACTAAATTTCATTTAATTATTCTAGTGATAAATTAAATTAAATATATTCAAAATATTAGATATATGCATAAATTAAATTTATCAATTTCAATTTAATAATATTTAAAATTTATCCATAATAAATCAAAATTATTAAATAATGTGAAAGATAGCCAATACAAAAAGCGGACAATTCAGGCAAAAAAACGAGTTCACAATCAATTTTATCTGAATTTTTTAAATAAAAAATATTACATGCATATTTTTATTTTTAATTATATATAAATAATTGAATTGACAAAATTCGATTTAATTATTTTAGTGATAAATTGAATTAAGTAGATTCAAACTATTAGATATATGCATAAATTAAATTTATATTATCAGTTTCGATTTAATAATGTTTGAAATTTATCCATAATAAATCAAAATTATTTGCTTCGAATTAGATTCATGGTATGTGTCCATAATAATTCGAATCGAATGGATTCCAATAAGACTAGTAATAAATCAAATTGAGTGGCTTCAATTTACATGCAAAGAATGTTAGTAGTAAATCGAATCCATTAGTTTCGATTTCACACATACCCTAAACCTACTTCGAATTACATTTCACCAAAATCTTCTACCCCAAACCCTCACTCCATAGAAAGTTTGCACAGAAAAAATCATTATATTCAAACTGCAAAAATGAAAGACGATCTGAATTGTATCTATTGATTGGATGGCGTTGTCCATATCACTGGTTTCATCTATGAAGAGGTTAGTGAATGAAATTTATCATTTTTAAAAAATAAATAATAGTTTATGATGTTAACTTGATTAGAATTTCATTGTATGTGCTATTGAGATTTTTAAACTACAAATAGTAGTTAGAGTAGTGGTTTAATAGGTTGTTAGAATTTTAAAAGTACAAATGCAAGGCAGAATGATAAATAATGCTTAGTTAGAATTGTGATTAACTAGATTAAAAGTTTTTTTAGAGTTTAGGTAAATTTAATTTAGATTTCGAATGTTAGATTAAATAGACAGTAAAAATTTGACAAAATTTAATTTAGTTTAATTTTTTAAAATTTAATTTAATTCTTAAACATTAAATTAACACGCCAATAATTTAGTTTGATTTTAATTTATTTAAAATTAATTTAGTCTAATTTGTTTAGAATTAATTTAGTTTAATTTGTTTAAAATTAATTTAATTTAATCCTTAAATATTAGTGAATTTAGTTTAACTTAATACTTTATGTCTTGAATATTAGATTAATTATGTACGGTTAGAATTTAATTTAATTTGGTTTAATGCAATTTAATTAAATTATTGAAAGTTTGGTTATCTATGTCTAGGAATGCAATATAATTGACATTAAAGTTTGTTTTTAGTAAAATTGTTCACTTTAGGTAAATTTTGATATAATTTGGATATGTTTTTCTTAAAAAGAGTTTGCATTAATTACTTAATGGTCTTTTGGTGAATTGGTTTTTTTAATTATCATAATTTTAAGAGAATTTTTTTATATCGCGGTGCAACTATATTAATGTATCACTAGCATGAGGAGGCAGCATTGTATGCCTCTAAATGACAGGATTATATCATACTTGTAGATGACCGGCTTAGTCTATCTTGCGAAATTCAACGACCACTTGTTTAGGTTGGATGAGCCGCTGGTTAGTGTATTTGTCGAGCGGTGGCGGCCTGAGATGCATACCTTTCATATGTCATTCAGAGAGTATACGATTACGCTACAGGATGTTGCGTACCAGTTAGGCCTTTCCATCGACGGACAGTACGTTAGCAGATGCCTGACAGACTTCGAGCAGTACATTGATGGCAAACAACCTGCATAGGATTGGTTCGAGGAGTTATTGGGTGTGTTGCGTCTGGCGGACTACATTGACAAATTCATTGTGAAATGCACTTGGATGCAGGAGATATTCGATCACCTCCCCTAAGAGACAGTCAAGAAATACCCGAAGACATACATCATGATGCTTTTATCCACCCAACTCTTCGATGATAAGTCTGGTATACGCATGCATATTTGGTGGCTACTGTACATAGTAAAATTAGAGGACAAAATTGATACAGCTAGAGATTTGTCGCTCTGTCGTGGTTATACTGATACTTATGCCATGTGGCCAACAAGAACCTGGTTAAGTTAGCTAGTCCGTTATAATTCCTATAGTCATAAATCTTTTGATACAAAAAATGTACATAAATCGTTGGACCTACTAATATTTTTATATATCTATTTTTTGTATGTGAATCTCTACCATTTTTAGGAATTTATAATAATAGTCACTTTTCATATAAATTCCTATAGCTTCTAAAGATTTATGATAGCAATCAATTTTTACATAAATTCCTATAATTTTTAATAATTTATGTATAAATTTTAAAAATTCTAAATTTTACCGTAATTTATATAAAATAAGTACAAAATCAAAATATAATCATTTTTTAAATTTTGTAATTAGTTTATTTTAAATTTCACTTTTTTACACGTACACAAAATTTCTTTTTTCTTCCTATTCGTAACCTTATAATAAACATCTTTTTAGTTAAATTATTTAAATTTTATATAGAAGTATCGCACTATTTAAACTATTTAAACCATAACTAAAAAAAAGTTCTCATGCGTAAATCACCAAAATCCAAAATTTGAAGAGCTTCTCTTAGACTATATCATTACTTATTTACTTTACACTTGTTTCCCCTTTTACAACATCTCCAATATATTTTGCTTCTACTATTAATATTTGCATCCATTCCTTACTTCACTAGTAACCAAAGAATCCATCCCTCTTAACATATAAATAAGTGTGCCCAATGACTACGTAAAAACACAACCAAAATCCAATCTTCTAATTGTTCATAGCTACCACTAATGGCTACTACCTCACCTTTCTCCATCTCATGCATTTCACAAACTAAATTGCTCCACAAACAAAATCCACACCAACCATCCCATTACACAAGATCATCGTTGTCACCACAATTTAAACACAAATCATCATCACTACTTTACAACCCTCTAAGATACAATGGTGTTTCACCAATTGTTATGAAACCCAAAAGTGGTAATGCTGGAGTATCCGTTAAGGCATTGTATAACAAGACCGTGGAGGTGTTTAACAAAGAATACATCTCTGTGTCTTTAGCCAAATATGTAGCTGATCTATCTGAAAAATTCATCAAACAGAGAGGATTTTTCTCTATAGCTTTATCTGGCAACTCTGTCAAGCACCTCAAGTAAACATATGCTATACACATTTCTATAATAGAAATAAATTACATGTATAATTAACAATATAATTTACAATTATTAATAAGTTTATTACATTGATGATATAAATTTTTCAGGGCCTTGGTGGAACCTCCATATGCTAACACAATCCAATGGTCTAAGTGGCATGTATTTTGGGCAGATGAAAAAGTGGTGCCTAAAACTCACATAGACAGTAACTACAAGCTTGCTTATGACACATTTATTTCTAAGGTATACTATATATATGAGTTTAATTTTGATACATTATATTGAGACTATTAAACTACTCTTCTATCTTAATCCATAATAATAATAAAGAAGTTTCGTGATCCACAAATTTAGTCTAACAAAATACATAAATTCAGTTATAATTTTAGTCTTTATTATCTTATCTTATGAAGGTAAAACTAAATATATATAGAACATTAGTTACGAAAGATAAAAATAAAGATAAGATAAGATAAGAAGATAATATAAAGATAAAATAAAATAAGATAATAAATATTAAAATTATAATTGAATTTATATATTTTGTTGGATTGAATTTGTAAGACATCATACTTTTTTATTTTTGTCATAGGCTAAAGCGAGGTAGTAGTTTAATAGAGACATTAACTACTCTTTTTATATTCAATTGAATGATATAATAATGATTAAATGAGACAGGTGCCAATTGCTATGAATGTGAACACTATTGATGATGCTCTATCAGCTGAAGTTGCAGCTGATGTGTATGAGACAAACATCAAAATCAAAGTTGATAGTAATGTGATAACTTTATCACCAAACACTAGACTTCCAAAATTTGATCTCATGTTACTGGACATGGGATCAGAAGGCCAAGTAGCCGGTCTGTTCCGGAAAAACCCTGTCCTAACAGAGACTAGAAAGTGGGTTACCGCTGTCAAGAATGCACCACTGCCGTCCGAGAGAATCACCCTTACGCTTTCAGTGATTAATTCTTCTGCAAACATAGCGATGATAGTTACTGGAGCCAGTAAAGCAGACGCAGTCTATGCTGCATTAAAAGAGGATCAAAGTGATGATAAGATGCCAGTTCAGTTGCTTTCACCAGAAGGAGAAATGAAATGGTTTTTGGATAAGGGTGCAGCTTCAAAGCTATATAAGTAGATTAATAAATTTATGTAGTAATTAATGTCTTTATGTTAATTTATTCGTCAGCCATTTCTTGATGAGGAATAAGGGGTGTGTGTGTGTTTTGTTTCGACAGGGTTGCCATAGTTGAAATTATTGCATAAGTTTCTTACAGTAAAGAGCCAGAAACCTGCTCATTATGTCAGAGATTCAATAAAGAAATGTTTTATTATATATTGTAATTATATTTTACCTTTTTTTTTATCTCAAATAATTGTCTATTATTTGGATAAACTACAAAAAATATCTTTAATCTATTTATCATTTATTAAAAAGGAAAACTAAGATAATTTCATAACCAGTAGTTGACATTTTGCAATTTTATAATTTTGGCACATCAATATTGTCATATAAATATCATTATTCGTAAATAATGGTATTTATATCTGTGATCCCAAATACAGAAGTTTGATTATTTTCGTCTCCGAGCCAACTAAGTTTAGTGCAAAAAAATGTTCATATTTCAAATAATTGTATTTGATTCATGGTAAAGTATTTGATGGGGTTCTTTACGAGAGTTTCATCTAATAGAGCTTTCTAAAATATTCATAAATTTGTCTTAGTTGATTATTTTGTATGTATTTATCTAGGTGTCGTCTCTGCCCTTTATGTTTAATGACTATGTTGACTAAAAGTCAAAGTTCAATCAAAACATGACAAGTAAAAGATAAAATTGTAGCTGACCAAAGATTTGACCTAGTTAAAGACATGGTAAATTTTCTAATAAAGCACGGTGAATTAGTTAGGAGGAGTTAATTACTAGCCGATTCCTTTTTTCTTGGACAATGTCTGGACTGGGCAGCCCAACCCGAGCCGGACTTGGATCTATAACTTATTCCTCTTCAAGGTTCTATCACATTGCAGTTCTGCATGGAGTTCTGCGCTGCCACCCGTCCCTGGCTGTTGCTGTGCTGCTGCAAGATCGTATGAATTGGCACACGTTCCTCACCCATTGTGGTCCTTCCATGGCAGTCCAGAGCTAGCTCCGGAGCATATATACCTGTTGGTTTGTTAGAGAAGGATGAAGACTTTATGAAAAGACCCATTGTTAACTTAAGTTAGATTAAATTTCTAGTACTCTATAACAGCTAAATTTGGTGCATTGCTTCTTTGGCTTGGGGTTAGACCCAAAAAAAAAAAAAAAACAGAAAGGCTATCCAATATGAAGGCGGCAATGCAGATCGGTGGCAATGGCCACAGGAGGATTGGCTATGGAATGTGACAAAGGGACAACTACAATTACCTTTTTAACCTTTGGTCATTCATAAATATTTAAAATTATTTCTGGTAAAAATATTTTAGTTACCTATCTTGGATTAGTGATGATGATTAATTTTATTATTGGCAAGTCAATACCTAGCCATCCTTAGTCACCACTAGCCAAGGCACTAGAGACTTCACCATTTATCTATTATCAATAAAATTCATATATTTTAACCTTTTTCTTTCACATCATAACAAAATTAACAATATTTTAATGACTTTTTTATTTAAATAGGTAGGAGATTTACAAAATAATATACCTACAAATTAAAACACAAGATGTATTTATCAATAACAAAAAAATAGGCCCTCCAAGTGCATTTTGCATGAGAATGAATGCATGTTCAAAACATGTTCTTCATGCCCTGCTCGTTTGATCAGCTTTTTGTGGGACAAAACAAAATACAACCTGTGTTTTACAGGCACGCAGATTGAGATGCAACCTGTATTACGTATATTCTCATTTGACTGTTTTTCTCCTTTTTTATCTTTTATATGTTCGTTACTCCATCTGCGTTTTGTATTGGCATTGTGTTAAGTTTCTTCATGTTGAGGGTGGAAAACTTGAGCTTTTTTTCTTCCTCATCATCAGCACAAGTCTTTTATTTTTTTTTATTTTTTTTATTTTAAGTTTATTCAAATAGTTTATGATTTTATATTAGTTGAGCAACATTTTATTGAATATCTAAATAATTTTCAATATGTAAGTTTTTATTTTTTTTATTAGTATATTATACTATTATTGTTATTATTATTATAATTATTATCAGTGTAATTAGATATCTTTTAAATATTGTCTTTTTTTCGTTCTTTAGAAGAGAAAAAAATAAAAAATAAATAATTTCTCTATTTTTTTAAACAATTAGTACCATAAAAAGTGGATATTTAAATTAATTAAATAATAATAAATTTTTAAAAATAAAAAATATAATTAATTAAAAAATTAAAATAATATATTATTAAGTTAAAGACGAACCAAAAACTAAATTTTAAAGGATAAGTAATATTTTTCTGTTATTATTACTGTTGTTATTATTATTATACTTATTATTACCGGCAGTATTATTATCATTACTCTACTGATATTATTATTGTTGTTATATCACTACTACTATTATTATTATTGTTGTTGTTATATTATTAATACTGTTTATTATTATTATTATTATTATTATTATTATTATTATTATTATTATTATTATTAATGGAAACTGATTTAGGTGGAGTCATTGTGCACCGATTAAGGGAGTAAGTGCAAAGGTCTACGATACAATTTAGGCAATAATTAAATTATTTGAGTGTGAATGATGTATGTTTTAACGATTTTCACTAGTTTTGACCTTATTTTTTTTAATTGCATTAATTGCCTTTTTTTTATCATTTCTTAGTTTTTTTATTCCTTAATTCTTTAATTGCCTTTTTTTTATCATTTCTTAGTTCTTTTATTCCTTAATTCTTTTGATCTTCCATTCCTTGATTGCAAACCCCTTGAATCCACAACTAAGAATGTGCGTCTTAATTTGCATGGTCCAAGGGAGATGACCCAGGAATTCAAAACTCCCAATTTTTATTGGTTTGTATTGTAACAAACAAAATTAAACTTTGATTGGGAGTTGATTGTTGATTTAGACTATACATGCAATTAGATTCTATTTTGTGAAATTCTAGATCAACGTTAATTTTCACTATCAGGCCATAATCACAAAGTTGTTGTAAAAGATTAACCAGGTATATATAACCGTCATGCATTTCACGGATCTCAAATATCTCATTGTGCATATCAAATCAGTTGACAACTATGTTTTCTGCCCGCCGAAAACTTTCTTCAACTTGTCGATGGGTCTACTTCAACCAGTGGCGTGATAGCATCTGCAATCGTGTTTGAGTCTAGCTTAGTATAATCTTGTGAAATATGCTGCACGTGTATTTACCATTGTATCTCCTGATCTCCCAACAACCTTTCTTTCGGATCAAACTAGCTCGAATAAGCCAATCACATCCTATACCATACCTCTTGTATTTTCATAGAATGTCTGCAAATCTGACTCATACACAATGTAATCAACTTCTCTAGAGATAGTGTAGTTTTTGATTGTAGAGATCACAGACTCTCTAGAACCAAATTCTATTTTGATACTAAATTGTCCATATTCTGCCACAACATTGCCTTCACCTATCAAATGCGAACTATCGTTAGTCAGTCAAGGCTAAATAAAGAAATGGTAATGGTAACTTTAATGAATAAACACAACATACCAATATTTTCATTCTCAAAAAATTTCAGAACAGGAATTGCTGTGAGATCCAGAGCTCACATAAAAGACGAAATATCGAAGGGATGTTAGTTGACAACTGCATCTGCTTCTTTTTGCACCACTGAATTATCTGCCTCATCTTTGTCATCGTAGTCGTTATCGACTTCATAGTTGGCTTCAATTCCTCTTCACTATCGTTGTTATCTTCTTCCTAACATATGCATTTCATCCATATTCAACTCCTCGCCAATCACGTCCTGTCCCATATGCTGTTCAAACTCAACATACAACTCTATCGTTGGCACGCGAAATTGGATTTGTTGATTAATATAGAACATTTGCTGCATACATGCGTTGTTAGTGATGGTATTATTTGAAACTATATAAAATATTGATCACCCTTTTTGAAATGTGACTTTCTATGTTTCCACAAAGACTATTTTATAACTCTACAAAACTCATTGTGTATGGAATAGTAAAAAAAACTGACATTTACATACAAAATTCACTGTCTCGTGTGTGTTTGGTATGATCTCACTATTATAATACACTTACAAATTTTGCAATACCTTCCATAGCTTTAACCTCACCTCACCCAATTTTTTTTTAACAGTATTAATTGTGACAAAAAAAATCACAAGTATGAAAAAGTGTTTAATGATAATGGTATTTATAGGTACGACTCTTATATTAAAATATTTTAATTACGCAAAATGCAACCTATGATTTATAATATTAAAAAAAAATCAAAACGCAACTTGTATTTTGCAGGTTTTAAAATAAAATAAAAATTCAAAACATAATCTGCATTTTGTAGTATTCAAAATAAAAAAAATAAAAAATAAAAGCATAAAACGCAACCAACATTTTGTAAGTTGCATATTTTAAAAATATTAACATGCTAATCGTAACCTACGTTTTGCATGATTCAAATTAAAAAAAAATCAAATCACAACCTATGTTTTGTGCTGACATCATACCAGTGTAAATACTTTACCCACGTCCATTTCATTATGTAACACCAATTTTATTTTCATATCTAAAAAATTTAGCCTTAAAAGTTGCATTAGATATTTTTGTTAAAAGTTGCATAATTTATTTCATCACCACCACCAATAAAATGGGAGCCAAGCTAGCTTGGCATGGCCATTTGTCAATGGCTCACGCAAAATGAAAAAATGTGACGGTAGGCCATATCAGTGATGACCTACGAAACACTGATACTTCACTAAGTTACCATGTCCGCGTATCAGATAGTTTAGAGGTGTATATGGGTCGGGTGAAACTGGATTTTCCTAACTAAGATCCGGCCCTAAATATGTACCGAGTCTATTTTTGAGACCCTAATCTGACCCTAAACCAGATGAAATCTATAACATTCAGGCCACAATTATACCAGATAAAAATCGGGTAAAAATTGGACTGTTCATATAATTTTCAAGAAAAAAAAGATATTGTTCAACAATAATTAGTAACAAATTAGAAGTTCAGACCAATAATCAGCACAATAAACAGAATAAAAAAAACCTTACGATAATAAGAATAAAAAAAATCAATAATAACCACATCAATTCAAATAAGAACAAATCAGAAAAAAATTAGAATAGTAACTAGTTTACTACAAGAATTAATAATCAGAATAGTAATAAAAAGTTTAGAATTAGAATTTCAGAATCAGAAGCTCAACCTTAATTAATTTTTTTTAAAAAGAAAAAATTTCAAGTTCACTGAGAAGAAGAACACCAATTCAAAAGATAAATATTAATTATTTATTTTAAAGAAAAAAAGGAATTATCAGTTTACTTGAGAAGAAGAACATGGAAAGGCTTAGTTGAGTAGAGAAGAAAAAGAACAAGGGCAGCATGAGCGGAATTTCCAAACCACAAACTACCGACAAGTGCATCAGATTGTATCAAGTAATACTATGGGAGTGGGTTATCGTTTCCACAAGGATTAAGGATTAAGCAACCAATAATCGATTGATTATTCTAGTTAGACAATCAGAATTAGAGTTTCAATAGTAAAGAGCATAAAACAATGAATTAAGTAAAGCAAACAGTAAATGTATGAGAAGATAACATTCATATTCATCTACTTAATTATGCAAAGATATAATTCATGGCAAACCCTAGGTAATTGAACTCTAATTCCTTGGTAATTCAACTTCTTCTAATTGAGGATCATTGTCATCTTTGAGGGTCATCGTAGCCACCGAGGGTCGTCGTCGTCACTGAAGCAGGGCAGCATCGTCAGCGTGAAGCAAAGAGTGGTGATAAGTAGAGTAGCACCGAGAAGCAGGACAACATCGTTGGTGTGACTTTGTGGCTGCTATAGACGGTGGCGTCTGCGACTGCGACAAGGTGGGGATGAGACACAGAGAGGGGGCTACCTTGCCCTAATAAAGAGAAGGGAGGAAATAGTTTCTTCTTCTAACGTGCCCTAGCCCCTAAGTATATTTCAAATTTTAAAGCATTAACTACTCACCGAACTAGTCCGGGTGACCCGTGCCATGGCCTAGACCCGGTCCCAATTTTCTTCATATGGTTTGCTTTTTTCGGGTCATATCCGGGTCATTTCGGGTCCGGATCAAGGCATTTAAAAATACATGGGTCCCAGGCTGGGCCACTAGACCATACCAAGTCATGTACAACCTTATCTAGGGGTGTTCAAATTCAAATCGATCCAAATTAAACTGCTCATCCAATCCAATTCAAACTGAAAACTGATTAAACCACACTAATTCGGATTTAATTGGATTCTATTTTTTGCAAATCGCTAGATCGGATTGGATTTTAGATATACTTTTCATAACCGATCCAATCTAATCCAAACCGCACGATGTGCTATAATATTATTATTTTATTATTATATTTATAATTATACTTATAACACGTTCAATTTGTTATATATTTTTATATTATTCATGTATTATTATTATTTAATAAATATTTTATGTTCAAAATATTGTTTATTTATTTATTTTAACTAATCTATAATTTTATTTATATTGTTATGTTATCATTGGTTGTTTAAGATATTGTTGAGACTTGTTATGTCATTGTTGATTATTTAAATTTGATGTTGAGACTTATTATATGTATTTATTTTTTTAATTTACAAAACTGCAAATCCAATCTAATCTATACCGCTTGAAATTGGATTGGATCGGATTTTTTTAAAAATTATCAAATCCAAACCGCACCGCAAGTAAAATTAGTGTTCGGATCGGATGAGTTTTTTACTCAAAACCGATCCAAACCGTACCACGAACACCCCCAAGTATTTGACAAGTTTAACTAAATATCATCTAACGATTTTTACCTATTATTATATACTACAAGTATTTATTGAAAAAATAATATTAATAGATATCATATAATCATAAAAAGAAAAAATAAATTATGGTTAATAATTTTTTTATATTTTTAATATATATATATATATATATTAATAAAATTTATAGTTAAATAAAATATAATTGATTTAAAAATGAGTGACTTTAAAATTAAAATTAATTGAATATAAGTAAAATAAAAAAATTGCTATATGTATTTATTAAAAATAATATTAATATATTATATAATTAAGAAAAAAAATAAGTGAGTTTATAATTATTGTTAAATAAAAATATAATTAATTTAAGAATGAGTGAGTTTATAACTAAAATTAAAATAAAAGAAATAAAAGTAAACTATTTTATGAAAGATATCTATATATATTATAATTTGCATATATATCAATGAAAATCAACATAGTTTAGCGGCAATGAGAGGTTTTGATCTTCCAGAAGATAGGGGATTGAGTCCTATATCACATATTTTGGATAATTTTGCCTTTCAAACGGTTCGGTCAGACCGGTTCTCACCGAATTTGATCGGTTCGTTCCGGTTTTATATCTTCTACGGTCCAAATATCAAATCGGATCGGTATTAGGTCACCATTCGTTCGACACGCATGTCTACTTTGTCCAATCATGTCTTAATAAAAAAAATAAAAAAATTCTTCGGACATGTTTGGACACATCTAAATACCATCACGTGTCAATATGTCCAACCGTATTCTTAACTTATATTTTTGAAATAGATTTAGAAATAGTATATATTATTATTCATTAAAATAAAAAATATTTTAAATACTTTATATAATTAAAATAAGACATTAGAAATAATTAAAAAAATTAATTTATATTTTAATATCAAAATATCATTATAATTTATCTAAAAAATACTTATATTTTATATATATACGTGTCTCCGTGTCTTATAAAATCGTGTGTTGGCATATATATAAAATCTTATAAGATTTTAAAATAATACTCTCTTGCATAATAATTTAAATGTATTTTAATATATTTAGTTTTCTTTTTTGTTGGTTAGATTCATTTTTTTATATATTCATTTGATGTGTAGGTTTTTTTTAGATAGAGGATGGACTGAGAAACCCAATCCACACAAAAAATATATAAGAAAAGATGTTAAATACACTTGACAATACTAATTAATTGAAAATATTGAGAGAATTTATTCACAATTTACAATATAAAACTAAAAAAAAGTAAGAATAATGATAGAGAATAAATTATATTGAAAAGTGTTTGAAACAAAATAAATAGATAACATTTCGATACTTAAATCAAGGTTTCATTTTTGTACCTCTAGTCTGTAATTGTTAATTAGACAATGGTCTCTACGCATCTTCTCCATCTTTAGATTTAAGTTGGTGTCTTAAGTAGATACAAATTTAAGTGTACAAATAATATTACTCATTTAATTATACTTAAAAGAACGAATTACCTTTTCTACCTTTTGGAAAGCTTATTAGTTGATGAATAATTCACGTTTTTAGCTTTTACATTAGCTTTGTTTCCGGATGTGTATATTGGTGGTTAAAGATGTAATTAATTACATTTAACCTTAGGTTAAGAGCTGCTTAAGAATAAAAACAACCATTTAATTATTAGATTTGAATGCAATCAATTCACATAATTAAGGCAACACTTTAGGTTAACACCGAGTGCAAATTGTTGTAATTAGAGAGCAATACTAGCTTACATGACACCCTTCGCATGGTGACGTTGTCATCATCCTACAGAAGACAAGGCTCACTTTAAGACTCCACTGTTTATTCTTTTGAAAACACTCATCATTATGGTAGATAATGAAAGGGACCTATATCATGAAATATTCAAAAGCTAGAACACATGGGCCTCAACAAGATCATTTCTTTTCATCTTGATTCTCCTTCTTTGTTTTTTAAATATACAAAAAGATTAAGATCATTTTATTGCACTATTTGTTTTTTAAATAAAGTAAACACCCAATTCGATTCTTGTCTATTTTTATGAAGAATAAAGTAATTTTTATCCAAAAAAAGAAACACTTTGACCCTCAGTTTTTTTTTTATTTTGGGATAATACGATCTCTCGGATTAAAAAATCCGTTAAATAATAATAAAAATTAGTTTTGTGGAGTTTTATTTGTATTTTGTGGGGAGTTTTAAACCTCCACAAACTATTAATAAGTTTGTTTTTGAAAAATTCTTCCACCAATGGGAGTTAAGTGAAGAAAAACCATTGATGAAAATGATGTCGCAAAAAAAACGTTGTAGTACAAATACCTTTTAAAGGAAAAAAATAACATCGAATAAAAAATAAAAGAAGAGAATTTTAATGTTGATAATATTGATACTGGTGATAATGACGGTAGAGGAGATAATGATGATGATAAAACAATAAAAAATAATAAAGTTAGGAGTAATAATAATGAAGATGAGAAAGGTAGTGGTAGTAGTGGTAGTAATTGGTTATATTGTTAAAAAAATTTTTGTGAAAGTTTAAAATCTCCACAAAATACAAATAAAATCCCCTACAAAACTAATTTTTGTTATTGTTTAACGGATTTTTTAATAGAAGGGTTGTATTGTCCCAAAATAAAAAAATTGAGGATCGAAGTATTCCTTTTTTGTGGACTAAGATCTATTTGTCTTCCGTAAAAATAGACAAAAATCGAGTTAGGTATTTATTCTTTTAAATATACAAAAAGATTAAGATCATTTTATTGCACTATTTTAGTACTTATATAGATAGATAGATTCTTACAAAATATTTATCAAAATGACTCTCACATCATTTTATTGCACTTCTATGTTAATTATGTTTAAAAAAGGATTTACATTCCATGTCAACAACTCCAATATTAAGCTTTATGGTTCCCCTAAGTTGTTATGGGCATGGGCAGTGTTGTTGCTGTGATTGAGGAAACATGTGATTATAACACTGGAGATTTTGTATATAGAAAGTCAAGTATATGGTATTCTCAAGGCTGTAATTCATCATGGAAATGTGGGGTAGCTCAGGCCAACAAATATGAAAGGACTCAAATTGCAGCCGTGGAATTGGAGAATCAAGATAATGTAATGTACTCTATAATTTAGGAAGAGTTTTTTTCTTGTCCATTGTCCACCAAGAATACTTAATATTACAGTGAATAAACTATTAAAATTGTCTCCGATATTTTAACACGTTGAAAAAAATATTATTTATTTTTATTATTAATTAAAATATTCTCAAAATATTTTAAAATACGACAAAAATACATAATATTACGTATATATTCTCAACAAATATTTTAAAAATTGAATTTTGATACAATTTTTTATAAATATGATTAAAAAAATAAAATAAATTTTATTAAAATTTAATAATTTTATATTAAAGGTTATCAATCGCCTAAAAAAAATTGAATCTATGGCTTCATTTAAATTTGTGCACTTTAACTTCAAACTTTGATTTATCTCAATATTCATGTTGAGTTCTGTAATATTGATTATATAAGATATAATTTTGTTTTGTTTCTTAATGATTAAACAAAAACACAGCAAACACGTAATTTTTGAGTGTATTGAAATGCTGTGACTTTAGCTAGATTGATTATATAGGAGACAATTTTATTTTGTCTCTTCTCGAATAAAACCAGAAACAGAATAGAGAAGAAAAGATCACACAATCATATATCCCGGTTCAACCACCATGTGCAATGTGGCTTACATCCACTCTCTACAATAACTGTGGTAGAATTTCCATCATCTTTCACAAAGATTACAATCATCAATTTCTTAGGATTCTACCAAATACTATCTGGGACAAACCAAATTCTACCCAAGCTTGATTTGGCTAGATTCACTCCCCTTTAGATCATGAATACAAAACAGAAATACATACAAAAAATTTGACATAATTTTTTAGCCTTTTCAAGATTATCTTCTTTGCTTTTTCTCTCAATGACTTTTACTAATACTTCATTTAATACCTTTTTTCATTGATAAGAAACAAATAAAGATAAAAGTTTGAAGAACAGAAAATTCAATATAAAATCATGAAAGAGAAAAAAGGATAGCTTGAAAGCTATGAAATCCAAACAGTGTGCTCACTCTCTTTACTTTAATTTCCTGTCATTTGCTCTTTTTAAAGAAGATTAAAGCTTTTAAAACTTGAGTTTGGTTGAACACCTTTAACTTGTTCTTCTTTCTCAAAATCAGAGCAGTAACACAGAGAAAAGATGGGATAACAATAATGATTAAAATTGGCATGCATCCTTACCTAAATGCTTCTCTTAATTTCTTTTTCTTTTGACTTCAAGAATCTTAGCATTCATCTATTCTTTGACTCAAGTTTTGTTTTTAACCTTTAATTTTGTAGTAGTTATATACAATCCTCTATTTTTTTTTTATTTTTTCGAATAGTGTATGCATGAAAAAGCCATTTTCAACAAACTATAAATGGAAGCACAAAAATAAAAATATTATTTTAATGCAACTTTTGATTTGATTTTTCCTTTTGTGCTTTATCCTCTGATTTTTCTTTTTTTTTTCTTTGTTATTTAGATCTAGTAATCTCCTTTTTCTTTTTTATTGAACTTTGGTCTGAACATCTCTTTTTTTTTAAGTTCTCTTTTTTTTCTTAATTTAGGGATTAATCACATAAGTTACTTTTTTAAAGAGAAATAGAGAGGAGTTTTTGGTTGCTTGGTTACGGATTAGAGAAGAAATTGTTGCTTTCCTCCTTATTTTGTGATCAGTAACAATTGTCATGGGCCTCAAAAAAATGAAATGTCTGTTTTTTAGATGTACTTTTAAATAGTTACTCAAATATTTTTACAAATTTTTTTATCAAATGCATAAGTGATTTATCAAATATGAAAGTAGTTTGTCGCTTATAAAAAAACTAATATTATTTTTTATTATTTTTGTCGTATTTTAATATTTTTGATAACATTTTTATCGTTATTAAAAGTAAATTTATTTTTGTTAGCATTTTTAAAAATTAAATACTATTTTGATAGTTTATTCTAAAAACTTCAATTTCTTAGATTATAAGTTTAACATGTGTTCTAAAAATGTAAGTTAGTTAAACTCATTTTTTAAATTATTAAAATTTTTTAGTTTCTATCTTAAAATTTTTTTTTACATGGTATTTACACCTAACATGTTGGTAGATTACCATTTTACAATTGGTTAGAAGAAGTAATTTGATCACTAACTTTGATGAATAAACATCAATATGATATTTCATGATAATTAAAAGATAATTTATCCTTTAGAAAAAATAATTAGAGACCAAAGTGGATATTTATTCAAGTGAAAAAAAAATATGATTATTTTTAAATTTTTTTAATCCATCCTCTAAACACATTCTATGGATTACTCTTAATTAATTCAAAAAACACTAAGCCTGTTTTTTTTTCTTCTTAATTTGCTAATTTTTTTTTGTTTACAACATATTAAGAGGATACTTGATAGTTATTTATTGGGATAAAAAAAATCACAAAAATAAGTATTTACAAAAATTATCCGTGATGATGATAAGATATATATAAATGATGAATCCATTGAATTTCTATAGAGACAGAATCCACCCCCATAAATAAATGGGAATGGAGACAAAGATGAAAATAGAAGTACCCATTTCATAATGAATTATGTTATTTTATATGTTAAAAATTATTTTTCTTTTAATTAATGAGTAGGTTGAATTATATTAAATTGTACTTGAATTATGTTACATTATGTTAATTTTTTTTATTAAATTAAATTAGATTATATTATATTATAATTTTGAGTTAATTTTTTCAAAAAACTTTTTGGAGGTAATATCTATGAATATCACGGATATCCACTATTTTCGTAAAAATAATTAAACGAGGACTTATAATAAAAATAAGACAGAAGTAGAACATATTTTTAAATAAAAATAAAAGATAAACAGAAATACCGTCCTAACGATTATTCATTATCATTTCTAATTATTTAATTGATAATCATCACTTGTTGAAAAATACTTGATAGTTCAAAGATTCTCTAATCTAATAAAATTTTGAATTAATTGTTTTTTATTTTTGAAAAATGCTTATAAAAATACATTTTATTTTAATAACGATAAAAATATCTTTAAATTATGAATTTGATAAAAAAAATTTATAAAAATATTTAAATAATTATTTAAAAATTTAAAATTACATGAAGAAAGGACCAACATTTGGTCTCTATTTTTATTTTTTAAAATTATACTTAGTCATTGATTAAAATATCATAAAAAAAGACGGTCTAAAATCTCAAATTTTAAGAATAAAAATGTCTCTTTTTTTAATCATATTTAGTAAAAATTGTGTCAAAAATCTAATATCCAAATATTTTTTAAGAATATATATTTAATTTGAATATTTTTATTATATTTTAAAATATTTTGACGATTTTATTTGTTTATACACCGACACATTATGAGAACTGGACCTAAAATATTTAAAAACCCAACCAACAATCTACAAAGATCAAGAGACCAAATCTACTTTGACAGTTATGCCTAACTTGATACACTCGACTTGTATCCAAAGTTTAAATCACTCCACTTATACGTCCAACCTTATCTGTCCGACTTTGTACGCAGAATCTTAATTGCACCTACAAATATGCTCATATATTTAAATATGAGATCTTAACAATCCCTAGATAAAAGGGGATAACCACTTACACAAAAGGGGAGAAAGTTACAAAGTGATAGCAATCCAGTCAATACCTACCCATCTCGTAGAGGTCGGACATGGCGACACGGGACTAGCCCTATCTATCTAAATAAGTAACCGACTCATAAGATATCTCTTAATAATCTAGAAGGAAAATCTTAACAACGTTCCTAACAAAAGAAAACGGTTATCCACCATCAAAAGTGAAACTACTCTAAAAGGTGGTCATCAATTCTACTATAAATACACTGACACCCTTAGATATATTCAGAACCTAATCTACTAAAAACCTGCCTAAAACCCTTGCTAATTTAAGTATCAGAGTCTATTGCAGGTACCACATCCCACCTCCTAACGAGGAACTCGGACGGCAGCACCCCGACATTAATACAAGTCGAGCGTTGCCTCAAAAAGAGTATGGACCTTACGTCTAAACCCAAATACAACCCGATTTTAAGTAATTTATAGAACATTTTTATTGTTGTAGAAGAAATTTTTGTTTGCGCTTTAAAAATAACAAGAATTTTTTATCCAAATTTTACTAAGCTTTGTTATATGAAAAATTATAAAAGAAGAATGATAAAAAGTCAAAATTTTAATAGAAAAACTAAAAAATTGGTTAATGTTAATTTAAGGGTCAAATATATACATAAATCAAACACATATTAATATTACACAAAAGTCCCAAAATAAATAATGTTATATGTATGTCTTTATTCATATATCTTTATAAATATTGAATTCGATTTAGGTCTTCAAGTACTAAATCGAATTAAACAGATTCGAATTAATAGTGTTTCATATATCTACATAAATCAAATTCATTAAATTCGAATTAGTCATTATAATACTAAATCGAATCTAGTTGAGTCGATTTACTACTAGTATATTAAATATATATAAATCGAATCTAGTTGATTTGATTTACTACTGCACAACACATATATAGTAAATCGAATCAGTTTGATTCGATTACTACCTGTACAGATTATTGACATTTACTATTTTTAAGTTAATAATAATTAACTTTAAAATATAAATGTCAATAAGAAAATACCCTCATTTGAATTCAAATAAAATATCAAAAAAATAAAAACAAATAAGAAGAAATTCAACTTTTGTGATTTAGTTCAATTTCTAAAAAATCTACATTTCTATAAACTTATGAATTTAAAATAGAACAGTAAACGATTTATAAAAATTTATTAAAAATCATCCTTTGACTCATTAGCATCTAAAAACTCGTTACCAAAATTTTTTATGTTTAAAAAGTTAATATAAAGTATATTCCTCCAAGATGGCATAAGAGTTAAAACTTAAATTTGTTCAGAGTTAAAAATAATAGATAGTTATACATTATAAAATGACCAATTATATTTACACAATATGTAATTTGAGAAATAATTAAAATACTATATCAATTAAAGTATCATTTAATTTGTGAAATTAAGTATAGAATGTATATACATTCTATACTTAATTTCACAAATTAAATGATACTTTAATTGATATAGTATTTTAATTATTTCTCAAATTACATATTGTGTAAATATAATTGGTCATTTTATAATGTATAACTATTTGTTACTTTTAACTCTGAAAAAATTCAAGTTTTAACTCCTATGCCACCTTAGAGGGCTATACTTTATATTAACTTTTCAACATCAAAAGTCCCAGTAATGATTCTTTAGATGTTGATGAGTCAAAGGATGATTTTTAATAAACTTTTAAAAATTATTTATTATTTCCTTTTAAATTCATAAGTTTATGAAAATGTCTATTTTCTGAAATTTAAACTAAATCACAAAATTGAATTTCTATTCTTATTCGTTTTGATTTTTTTGATATTTTATTTGAATTTAAATGGGTATTTTCTTATTGACATTTATGTTTTAAAGTTAATATTTATTAACTTAAAAGTAGTAAATATCAATAGTTTGTACAGGTAGTAATCGAATCAAGCTTATTAGATTTACTATATATGTGTTGTACAGTAATAAATCGAATCAACTAAATTCAATTTATATATATTTAGTGTACTAGTAGTAAATCGAATAAACTAAATTGGATTTAGCACTATAATAACTCATTCGAATTCAATGAATTTGATTTATGTAGATATATAAAACACTACTAATAAAAATCTGTTTAAATTCGATTTAGTACTAGAAAAATGAATTTGATTTATATAGATATATGAATAAAGACATACATATAATGTAACACCCTAACTATCAAAATGTCACACTTCCAGCTGTGTTACCCTGATAGCTCGAGTATTACGACGACTCTTAAAATATTTAATACTAAAATATGAGCCTATTTGAAACTTAAACTAAATTTTTCAAAACATACATCTATACTTACATTACAAAATTACAATACTTACAAAGAATACATATATATACATATTATAAATTTATAAACATTACATAATCAAATTCCTATCCCTCTGATAAAAACTTGTACAGATAAAGGCGAGGAAAAAAGTAACTAATACGACATAAACCATCGTTCAAACAGAAAAGAAATAAAATAGGCTCTTCCGAACTTCGTCATCCATAACCTGAAAAGAAAAGACCTGTAGGAGAGTGAGTACACCGTCCTCGCTGGTTCTCACTATAGGGTTAGAGAATTACTATAATAAGATATATCAAATAAAACTGTTTTTAAAATACAGTGATTAATAACCGCCTTATGCATCCTTTCAAAACCAAAGATTTAATATTCAAAATCTGAAATCCTTTCTGAAAGAGAAAGCTGTTAATTTCTCAAAAATCCAAAATTCTTTTTAAAATTTTCTAGACAGCATGAATGACCAAGCTATTCCAAGCATAGGTTCATTAAGCCTATGCTGAACCATTTTAGTTTTTCATACTTTTCTAAACCAAAAACTCAAAGAAAACATGACCTTCGACCCATCTCATAATCAACCACGTCCCTAGGTTCAAACAAATCAATCCACAACCAATTCACCACAAATTCAACCAATTTCAATCACAAACAAATATAAGAAGATTCAAATACAATCAAACAGTTACATCAAGAAGAGCAGCTAACAATTAAACATAATTATTCACATAGGCAAACCAATTACAATATGCATACCCAAACAATATCACATAGATGCATATGATGAATGCCTGCCCTATGGCTGATGAGTCTCATCTGTTGGTTATCAAGCCAACCCGACAAGTAAGGCTGTTAAACCCTAGATTGTCTTCCGTTGCACATTCCCATGAGTTTATTGGTGGACGAAATTGTGATCCTCAAAGTTGGTCTCTTTGTACTTGTATGAAATTTAAATATTGGCTCTATCAAAAATACCCCAAAGAGATCATGGTATGATGAATTGGGATCTTAATAATCCCTGGTGTGATCATAACTCCGTTCAACTTAACCAGCAATTATACTTGGTCATCCAAATAATACCTTACATGAGTAAGGGTCGATCTCACAGAGATTGTTGGTATGAAGCAAGCTATGTTCACCTTGTAAATCTCAGTTAGGCAGATTAAATTGATTTATGATAGGTTCGAAAATTAATAATAAACAGAAAATAAAATAGGATAGAAATACTTATGTAAATCAATAGTGGGAATTTCAGATAGGCATGTGGAGGTGCTGTGCTCCTCTTGAATCTCTACTTTCTTATTACATTCATCCAATTCTTCTTACTCCTTTCCATGGCAAGCTGTATGTAGGGCATCACCGTTGTCAATGGCTACATCCCATCCTCTCAGTGAAAATGGTCCTATGCTCTGTCACAGCACGGCTAATCATCTGTCGGTTCTCAATCAGGTTGGAATAGAATCCCTTGATTCTTTTGCGTCTGTCACTAATGCCCAGCCTTCAGGAGTTTGAAGCTCGTCACAGTCATTCAATACCGGAATCCTACTTGGAATACCACAGACAAGGTTAGACTTTCCAGATTCCCGGAATCCTATTCAGAATACCACAGACAAGGTTAGACTTTCCGAATTCCCATGAATGCCGCCATCTGTCTAGCTTATACCACGAAGATTCTGTTGGGGAATCTAAGAGATATGCGCCCAGCCTAAGGTAGAACGGAAGTGGTTGTCAGTCACGCGCGTTCATAGGTGAGAATGATGATGAGTGTCACGAATCATCACATTCATCAAGTTGAAGTGCAACGTATATCTTGGAATAAGAATAAAAGAGAATTGAATAGAAAATAATAGTAATTTGTATTGAAACTTGAGGTACAGCAGAGCTCCACACCCTTAATCTATGGTGTGTAGAAACTCCACCGTTGAAAATATATAAGTGAAAGGTTCAGGCATGGCCGAATGGCCAGCCCCCAAAACGTGATCAATGGCCTCCTAAGATGAAGAATAAAACAAAACTGAGACCAAAGATGAAACGTGGTCAAAAGACGACTAATACACTAGTAAAAAGTCTTATTTATACTAAACTAGCTACTAGGGTTTACATGAGTAAGTAATTGATGCACAAATCCACTTCCGGAGCCCACTTGGTGTGTGTTTGGGATGAGCTTGATCAATCCACGAGCTGAGGCTTTTCTTGGAGTTGAACGCCGAGTTATAGCGTGTTTCTGGCGTTCAACTCCGGGTTGTGACGTGTTTCTGGCGTTTGACTCCAGACAACAGCATGTACTTGGCGTTGAGCGCCATTTTACGTCGTCAATTCCCGAATAAAGTATGGACTATTATATATTGCTGGAAAGCTCTGGATGTCTACTTTCCAACGCCGTTGAGAGCGTGCCATATGTAGTTCTATAGCTCCAGAAAATCCATTTCGAGTGCAGGGAGGTCAGATTCCAATAGCATCAGCAGTCCTTTTGTCAGCCTTTTTCAGAGTTTTGCTCAAGTCCCTCAATTTCAGCCAAAAATTACCTGAAATTACAGAAAAACACACAAACTCATAGTAAAGTCCAGAAATATGAATTTAACATAAAAACTAATGAAAACATCCCTAAAAGTAGCTTGAACTTACTAAAAACTGCCTAAAAACAATGCCAAAAAGCGTATAAATTATCCGCTCATCACAACACCAAACTTAAATTGTTGCTTGTCCCCAAGCAACTGAAAATCAATTAGGATAAAAAGAAGAAAATGTACTATAAATTCCAGAATATCAATGAATATTAATTATAATTAGATGAGCGGGACTTGTAGCTTTTTGCTTCTGAACAGTTTTGGCATCTCACTTTTTCCTTTGAAGTTTAGAATGATTGGCTTCTCTAGGAACTTAGAATTTCGGATAGTGTTATTGATTCTCCTAGTTAAGTATGTTGATTCTTGAACACAGCTACTTATGAGTCTTGGCCGTGGCCCTAAGCACTTTGTTTTCCAGTATTACCACCGGATACATAAATGCCACAGACACATAACTGGGTGAACCTTTTCAGATTGTGACTTAGCTTTGCTAAAGTCCCCAGTTAGAGGTGTCCAGAGCTCTTAAGCACACTCTTTTTGCTTTGGATTACGACTTTAACCACTCAGTCTCAAGCTTTTCACTTGGACCTTCATGACACAAGCACATGGTTAGGGACAGCTTGAATTAGCCGCTTAGGCCTGGATTTTATTTCCTTGGGCCCTCCTATCCATTGATGCTCAAAGCCTTGGATCCTTTTTACCCTTGCCTTTTGGTTTTAAGGGCTATTGGCTTTTTCAGCTTGCTTTTTCTTTTTCTTTTCTATTTTTTTTCGCCACTTTTTTTTTCGCAAGCTTTTGCTATTCACTGCTTTTTCTTGCTTCAAGAATCAATTTCATGATTTTTTAGATCATCAATAACATTTCTCTTTGTTCATCATTCTTTCAAGAGCCAACAGTTTTAACATTCATAAACAATAAGATCAAAAATATGCACTGTTCAAGCATTCATTCAGAAAACAAAAATTATTGTCACCACATCAATATAATTAAATTAAATTCAAGGACAATTTCGAAATTCATGTACTTCTTGTTCTTTTGAATTAAAATATTTTCCATTTAAGAGAGGTGAATGATTAATAGAATTTATTCATAGCTTTAAGACATAGTTACTAAACACTAATGATCATGAAGTAGAGACACAAAACATAAATGAACATATAATATAAAAACCGAACAGTAGAAAGAAATAAGAACAAGGAATGAATCCACCTTAGTGGCGTCTTCTTCTTGAAAGACCAACAATGTCCTTAAGCTTCTTCTATGTACCTTCCTTGCCTTTGTTGCTCCTCCCTCATTGCTCTTTGATCTTCTCTTATTTCATGGAGAATGATGGAGTGCTCATGATGTTCCACCCTTAATTGTTCCACATTGTGGCTCAAATCTTCTAAGGAAGTGTTGAGTTGTTCCCAATAGTTGTTGGGAGGAAAGTGCACCCCTTGAGGCATCTCAGGGATTTCTTGATGATGAGCTTCCTCATGCATCTCTTGAGATCCGTGGAGGGTCTCTCTTGCTTGCTCCATCCTCTTCTTGGTGATGGGCTTATCCTCTTCAATGGGGATGTCTCCTTCTATGATAACTCCAGCTGAGTAACATAGATGGCAAATAAGGTGAGGAAAAGCTAGCCTTGCCATGGTGGAAGGCATTTCGGCTATTTTGTAGATTTCATTGGAGATGACTTCATGAACTTCTACTTCCTCTCCAATCATGATGCTATGAATCATGATGGCCCGATCCACAGTAACTTCAGATCGGTTGCTAGTGGTAATGATGGAGCGTTGAATGAACTCCAACCATCCTCTAGTCACAGGCTTGAGGTCCAGTCTTCTTAGTTGAACTGGCTTGCCTTTGGAGTCTCTTTTCCATTGAGCTATTTCCACACATATGTCCATAAGGACTTGGTCCAACCTTTGATTAAAGTTGACCCTTCTAGTGTAGGGGCGTTCATCTCCTTGCATCATGGGCAAGTGGAATGCCAACCTCACATTTTCCGGACTAAAATCTAAGTATTTCTCCCGAACCATTGTGAGATAATTCTTTGGACTTGGGTTCATACTTTGATCATGGTTCCTAGTGATCCATGCATTGGCATAGAACTCTTGAACCATTAAGATACCGACTTGTTGCATGGGGTTGGTTAGGACTTCCCAACCTCTTCTTCGGATCTCATTTTTCTTGAGTTTGAAAGGGACCTCAGGGATCACCTTCTTCTTTGCCACAACATCATAGAAGTGGTCTTGATGGCTTTTGGAGATGAATCTTTCCATCTCCCATGACTCGGAGGTGGAAGCTTTTGTCTTCCCTTTTCCTTTTCTAGAGGATTCTCCGGCCTTGGGTGCCATTGATGGTAATGGAAAAACAAAAAGCTTATGCTTTTACCACACCAAATTTAAAATATTGCTCGCCCTCGAGCAAGAGAAGAAATAAGAGAAGAAGAAGAAGAAGAAAATATGGTGGAGAGGGAGAGATGGTGTTTCGGCCAAGGTATGGAAGAGGGGGTTGTGTTGTGTGAAAATGAAGTGGAATGGAGGAGTTTATATAGGAAAATGGGAGAGGGTAGGTTCGGCCATTTAGGGTGGGTTTGGGTGGGAAAGTGTTTTGAATTTTGAAGGTAGGTGGGGTTTATGGGAAAGAGTGGATGGATGTGAGTGGTGAAGGGGGTAATGGGGAAGAGAGATTGAGGTGATTGGTGAAGGGTTTTGGGAAAGAGTGTTTATTGGGAGGAGAGATTCAGAGATTGAAGTTGTTAGGAAGTGTGACATAGGGAAGAGTGTTATAGGATTAGGAGGTAAGGTGGGAATATGTTAGGTGGGGATCCTGTGGGGTCCACAGATCCTGAGATGATCCTGTGGGGTCCACAGATCCTGAGGTGTCAAGGAATTACATCCCTGCACCAAATAGGCATCCAAAAATGCCCTTGCATACCATTCTGGCATTTAAACGCCGAGGTGATGCACGTTCTGGGCGTTCAATGCCCATGGGTAGCATATTCTGGGCGTTCAACGCCCATGTGTAGCATGTTTCTGGCGTTGAACGCCAGTTCCATGCTTGTTACTGGCGTTCAGCGCCAGCTTTTCTCAAGGCACATTCCTGGCGTTCAAACGCCAGAATGTTGCTTGTTTCTGGCGTTCAGCGCCAGATTCATGCTCTGTTCTGGCGTTGAACGCCAGCCAGATGCTCCTTACTGGCGTTGAACGCCAGTCTATCCTTCCTCCAGGGTGTGATTTTTCTTCTGCTATTTTTTATTCTGTTTTTAATTTTTATATTTTTTTCGTGACTCCACATGATCATGTACCTAATAAAACACAAAATAACAATAAAATAAAAATAAAATTAGATAAATAAAAAATTGGGTTGCCTCCCAACAAGCGTTTCTTTAATGTCAATAGCTTGACAGTGGGCTCTCATGGAGCCACAAGGTGATCAGGTCAATGCTGTATAGTCCCAACACCAAACTTAGAGTTTGGATATGGGGTCTTAACACCAAACTTACTGTTTGGTTGTGGCCTTCCAACACCAAACTTAGAGTTTGACTGTGGGGGCTCTTCTTGACTCTGAACTGAGAGAAGCTCTTCATGCTTACTCTCTTTTGTCACAGAGAGATGGCCATGTGCCTTAAACACAAGGTAGTCCCCATTCAATTGAAGGACTAATTCACCTCTGTTGACATCTATCACAGCTCCTGCTGTAGCTAGGAAAGGTCTTCCAAGGATGATGCATTCATCCTCTTCTTTCCTAGTGTCTAAGATTATGAAATCAGCAAGGATGTAGAGGCCTTCAACCTTTACTAACACGTCCTCTACTATTCTATAAGCTTGTCTCAATGACTTGTCTGCCAATTGTAATGAGAATAAGGCAGGTTGTACCTCAATGATCCCCAGCTTCTCCATTACAGAGAGTGGCATAAGATTTATCCCTGACCCCAGATCACATAGAGCTTTTTCAAAGGTCATGGTGCCTATGGTACAAGGTATTAAGAACTTGCCAGGATCTTGTCTCTTTTGAGGTAGAATTTGCTGAATCCAGGTATCTAGTTCATTAATGAGCAAGGGAGGTTCACTTTCCCCAGTCTCATTACCAAACAACTTGGCATTCAGTTTCATGATAGCTCCTAAATATTGAGTAACTTGCTCTCCAGTCACATCTTCATCCTCCTCAGAGGAAGAATAGTCTTCAGAGCTCATGAATGGCAGAAGGAGATTTAATGGAATCTCTATGGTCTCTATATGAGCCTCAGATTCCTTTAGATCCTTAATAGGAAACTCCCTCTTGCTTGAGAGACGTCCCAGGAGGTCTTTCTCACTAGGATTTTTGTCTTCCTCCTCCCTTGTGCATTCGGCCATATTGATTACATCAATGGCCTTGCACTCTCCTTTTGGATTCTCTTCTGTATTGCTTGGGAGAATACTGGGAGGAGTTTCAATGACTTTCTTACTCAGTTGGCCCACTTGTGCCTCCAGATTTCTGATGGAGGATCTTGTTTCACTCATGAAACTGAAAGTGGCCTTTGACAGATCAGAGACTAGATTGGCTAAATTAGAAGTATTTTGTTCAGAATTCTCTGTCTGTTGCTGAGAAGATGATGGAAAAGGCTTGCTATTGCTCAGCCTATTGCGTCCACCATTGTTAAAGCCTTGTTGAGGCTTTTGTTGATCCTTCCATGAGAAATTTGGATGATTTCTCCATGATGAATTATAGGTGTTCCCATAAGGTTCACCCATGTAATTTACCTCTGCTATTGCAGGGTTCTCAGGATCATAAGCTTCTTCAGAAGCTGCCTCTTTAGTACTGTTGGATGCATTTTGCCATCCATTCAGACTTTGAGAGATCATGTTAACTTACTGAGTCAACACTTTGTTCTGAGCCAATATGGCATTCAAAGCATCAATTTCAAGAACTCCCTTCCTCTAAGGCGTCCCATTATTCACGGAATTCCTCTCAGAAGTGTACATGAATTGGTTATTTACAACCATGTCAATGAGTTCTTGAGCTTCTTCAGGCATTTTCTTTAGGTGAATAGATCCACCTGCAGAATGGTCCAATGACATTTTCGAAAACTCAGATAGACCATAATATAATATATCTAATATGGTCCATTCTGAAAACATGTCAGATGGACACCTTTTGGTTAACTGCTTGTATCTTTCCCAAGCTTCATAGAGGGATTCACCATCTTTTTGTTTGAAGGTCTGAACATCCACTCTATGCTTGCTCAGCTTTTGAGGAGGAAAGAATTTATCCAAGAAGGCCGTGACCAGCTTCTCCCAGGAGTCCAGGCTATCTTTAGGTTGTGAATCCAACCATATTCTAGCTCTGTCTCTTACAGCAAAAGGGAAAAGCATAAGCTTGTAGACTTCAGGATCAACTCCATTCGTCTTAACAGTCTCACAAATCTACAAGAACTCAGTTAAAAACTGGTAAGGATCTTCAGATGGAAGTCCATAAAACTTGCAGTTCTGTTGCATTAAGGCAACTAGCTGAGGTTTCAGCTCAAAATTGTTTGCTCCAATGGCAGGAATGGAGATGCTTCTTCCATCAAATTTGGACGTTGGTTTTGTGAAGTCACCAAGCATTCTCCTTGCATTATTGTTGTTGGGTTCGGCTGCCATCTCCTTCTCTTGTTCGAAAATTTCTGAAAGGTTACTTCTGGATTGTTGTAATTTAGCTTCTCTTAGTTTCCTCTTCAAAGTCCTTTCAGGTTCAGGATCAGTTTTAACAAGAGTGCCTTTTTCCTTGTTCCTGCTCATATGGAAAAGAAGAAAACAAGAAAAGAAGAGGAATCCTCTATGTCACAGTATAGAGATTCCTTTATGTTAGTAGAAGAAGAAAGGGGAGAAGAGTGAAGAAGAATGGGTTCGGATTTTTAGATGAAGAGAGGTGAAGAGAAGTGTTAGTAAATAAATAATTAAATAGAAGAAGAAAAGAGAGGGAGAATTTCGAAAATAATTTTGAAAAAGGGGTTAGTAATTTCGAAAATTAAAGATAAGATAAGATCAAAATTAAAATTTAAAATAATTGAAAAGAATTTTTGAAAAAGAGAGAGGTATTTTCGAAAATTAGAGAGGGAAAAGTAGTTAGGTGGTTTTTGAAAAAGATAAGAAACAAACAAAAAGTCAAATAGTTAGTTGAAAAAGATATTAAAATCAAATTTGAAAAGATTAGAGGATAAGAATTTAGATAAGATATTTTGAAATCAATTTTTGAAAAAGATAAGATAAAAGATAAAAAGATTTAATTTTTTAAATTTAAAATTACTTACTTCACTAACAAGAAACTACAAGATAAGATTCTAGAACTTAAAGATTGAACCTAACAAGAAAGTAACAAACTTCAAATTTTTGAATCAATCACATTAATTGTTAGTGTAATTTCGAAAATATGATATAAAGATAAGAAAAAGATTTTGAAAAAGATTTTTGAAATTTTTCAAAAAAGAGAAAAAATTGGAAAAGACATAATTTTTTAAAAAGATTTTGAAAATATAAGATTTTTAAAATTGAAAATTTGACTTGACTTGTAAGAAACAACTAATTTTTAAAAATTTTTGACCAAGTCAACCCAAAATTTCAAAAATTTGGAGGGAAATAAGGAAAAGATATTTTTTAATTTTTTTGAATTTTTAATGATGAGAGAGAAAAACAACAAAAATGACTCACAACATGAAAATTATGAATCAAAACTCATGATGCATGCAAGAACACTATGAATGTCAAGATGAACACCAAGAACCCTTTAAAGATCATGATGAACATCAAGAACATAATTTTGAAAAATTTTTGATGTAAAGAAAATATGCAAGACACCAAACTTAGAAATCTGTAATGCATGGACTCTAATAAACAAAAATTGCATATGAAAAACAACCTACAACACAAAACAAGAAATCATCAAGATCAAACAAGAGAATTTATCAAGAACAACTTGAAGATCATGAAGAACACTATGAATGCATAAATTTTTGAAAAAATGCAAGAAAAATTTTAAAGCATGCAATTGACACCAAACTTAAAAGTTGACTCAAGACTCAAACAAGAAACACAAAATATTTTTTATTTTTATGATTTTATGAATTTTTTTGGATTTTTATTAATTTTTTTCGAAAAAATTTTTGGAAAAACAAAAAAGAAAAGAAAAATTTTGAAAAAGATTTTTGAAAAATTTTTGAAAAGAAAATTACCTAATCTGAGCAACAAGATGAACCGTCAGTTGTTCAAACTCAACAATCCCCGGCAACGGCGCAAAAAACTTGGTGGACGAAATTGTGATCCTCAAAGTTGGTCTCTTTGTACTTGTATGAAATTTAAATATTGGCTCTATCAAAAATACCCTAAAGAGATCATGGTATGATGAATTGGGATCTTAATAATCCCTGGTGTGATCATAACTCCGTTCAACTTAACCAGCAAGTGTACTGGGTCATCCAAGTAATACCTTACGTGAGTAAGGGTCGATCCCACAGAGATTGTTGGTATGAAGCAAGCTATGGTCACCTTGTAAATCTCAGTTAGGCAGATTAAATTGATTTATGATAGGTTCGAAAATTAATAATAAACAAAAAATAAAATAGGATAGAAATACTTATGTAAATCAATAGTGGGAATTTCAGATAGGCATGTGGAGGTGTTGTGCTCCTCTTGAATCTCTACTTTCTTATTACATTCATCCAATTCTTCTTACTCCTTTCCATGGCAAGCTGTATATAGGGCATCACCGTTGTCAATGGCTACATCCCATCCTCTCAGTGAAAATGGTCCTATGCTCTGTCACAGCACGGCTAATCATCTGTCGGTTCTCAATCAGGTTGGAATAGAATCCCTTGATTCTTTTGCGTCTGTCACTAACGCCCAGCCTTCAGGAGTTTGAAGCTCGTCACAGTCATTCAATACCGGAATCCTCCTCGGAATACCACAGACAAGGTTAGACTTTCCAGATTTCCAGAATCCTACTCGGAATACCACAGACAAGGTTAGACTTTTTGGATTCCCATGAATGCCGCCATCTGTCTAGCTTATACCACGAAGATTCTGTTGGGGAATCTAAGAGATATGCGCCCAGCCTAAGGTAGAACGGAAGTGGTTGTCAGTCACGCACGTTCATAGGTGAGAATGATGATGAGTGTCACGGATCATCACATTCATCAATTTGAAGTGCAACGTATATCTTGGAATAAGAATAAAAGAGAATTGAATAGAAAATAATAGTAATTTGTATTGAAACTTGAGGTACAGCAGAGCTCCACACCCTTAATCTATGGTGTGTAGAAACTCCACCGTTGAAAATACAAAAGTGAAAGGTTCAGGCATGGCCGAATGACCAGCCCCCCAAAACGTGATCAATGGCCTCCTAAGATGAAGAATAAAACAAAACTGAGACCAAAGATGAAACGTGGTCAAAAGACGACTAATATACTAGTAAAAAGTCTTATTTATACTAAACTAGCTACTAGGGTTTACATGAGTAAGTAATTGATGCATAAATCCACTTCCGGGGCCCACTTGGTGTGTGTTTGGGCTGAGCTTGATCTATCCACGAGTTGAGGCTTTTCTTGGAGTTGAATGCCGAGTTATAGCGTGTTTCTGGCGTTCAACTCCGGGTTGTGACGTGTTTCTGGCGTTTGACTCCAGACAGCAGCATGTACTTGGCGTTGAGCGCCACTTTACGTCTTCAATTCCCGAATAAAGTATGGACTATTATATATTAATGAAAAGCTCTGGATGTCTACTTTCCAACGCCGTTAAGAGCGCGCAATTTGAAGTTCTGTAGCTCCAGAAAATCTATTTTGAGTGCAGGGAGGTCAGATTCCAACAATATCAGCAGTCCTTTTGTCAGCCTTTTTCAGAGTTTTGCTCAAGTCCCTCAATTTCAGCCAGAAATTACCTGAAATTACAAAAAAATACACAAACTCATAGTAAAGTCTAGAAATGTGAATTTAACATAAAAACTAATGAAAACATCCCTAAAAGTAGCTTAAACTTACTAAAAACTGCCTAAAAACAATGCCAAAAAGCGTATAAATTATCCGCTCATCATGTATACATAATTTTTTCTCTTTTAATTCATAATCATACATATATAAAACTTTACTCAATGGGGGTCAACCTTCCTGAGAATTTATAAGTGCCCGGTCACATCTTACAATGTAGGATCAACAGAGTATCTAGTTTCAACCTGGAACACGTGGTGGCAAGCCACGGTACTTTACCCAAGAAAACTCATATCTCAGATAAAAGAAGTGCAAAGCCACTTATTCATTCATAATCATTCATTCATCATCACTTATGCACTTCATTAACAATTCATACCAAGTCAAATCATCATTCCTACCATATATCACTTTTTCCTCAAACCACTTTATTTTGAAAACAAAATCAAACTCATCTTTGTCTAAAAATTCAAAATTCCCATATCTCAAAAACTATTTCAAACTCATAATCCAATTTTTTTCTCAAAATCAATTTTCTTTGAAAAGACTCAAATCCTTCATTTTTAAATCATCTGTTTAACTATTTCAAATTAGAATTATCAATCAACAACCTTGATAGAAACCCAAGACTCTAGGGAAGAATAACCTACCTCATTTCTTAAATATTTTTAGAAATACTCGAAATCATAGTTACTTGAATTGAAATCGATCAAAATAAAGATTTAAAACCAAAACCAAGGCATGTAAGTTAAAAGTTCTGAACCATTTTCAAAACTAAAGATATTTAAGCCTAAAGGCCGATTCCATTTCATTCTTAAATTGGAAACCTTTCCTAGGCTTAGAAGTGTTTAGTCTTGCTAAGTCAAAATTTAAAGAATACTTCAAAAGAAAAACAAATTTAATTAATCAAATTTCAATTTTTTTAAAAAATCCACTAAAACTTCTCCAAAGGTACTTCTTTAATCAAACATCAAAACATATGTTCTTTCATATTTAAATCAATCTTAAAACATAAACTTTCTTTAAACAAATTAAGCTCAAAACACCTATTTCTTAATAAATCATGAACCAAATAATAGAATTTCTCAATTTCATTCCTTTTCTAAATCACATTTTAAAACAGAATATTAAATCTCATAAAAATTCGAATGTATCTCCCCTAAATCTTGGATTTTGCCACCCTTTTCGAGTCCCAACCAAACCAATCCGCAACCCCTTTCACGGGTTCAAAACCAAATTAGTTTAAAATCAGACTAATCCAAAAAATTAATATCATTCTCATATATTTCATGAAACAACTTCATTTTCAACAGATTAAACTCAATTTCAAAACTTTAAGAAAACAACTTCAAGAACCGTTCGTTTAACAGAACCAAATAATAACCCAGTCAAACGAACATTCATATCCCACTAAGACAACCAAACAATACATAGACTTATACAATCACTAAAGATATATTTCTCACATCAGTATCGATATATAACAATTCCAAATTATAAAGTATACCTTTCTGAAAAAGGCTCCTACCTTGATAAGCGAAACCATAACCCAACGTATCATAGAAAAATCCTTTCTCTCGTCCCGCAGTCAGCGAAAGTCGCAATCTTAACTCAAACCACTTTCACAGCAACCACAGCAACATAAATGTGACATGCAATATTCAGAACTCGATCCTACGTTACCAGAACCTCAGAGTTTACAACCAAATATAACAGAAAGCTTATACGCTAGCGACGAAGATTTTGGAACAGAGATACCTACTGTAACAAGGAAGAATAGCTGAACTGAATGACAGTAGCTACGGTGGTGGCTCCGGCGGTGGTAACTTGCGATAAATAAACTCCAAGACAGAAGCCTCAGTGACAGTTTTCAGTGACAGCAGCAACGGCGATGGCTCGACGGCAACGACGCAGGCGGCTTCCTTCCCTTCTGTCGTGTTCTGGTCGCATTACCCTCTTCTTCTCTGGCCAGATCTGCGTCGACGGCGGCTCGGTAGTGGTGAGGAACGGCGACTGGGCACGACTGCTGGACTGGTTGTGGTTCTCTCTTCCTTGCGTGTCTTCTTCTCCTCGCGGTTCTGTTGCTCGACGGCGACTCATGGACGGTTCGGCAGCGTGGTCTCCCTCCAAGGTCAAATGACGACGCGACGGTGGCGGTAAGGCATGTGGCAACAACGGCGTGGCCTCTCTTCCTTTCCTCTCTTGGATCTCCTCTTTTTGTTAGTAGCAGCGGCGACGGTGGCAATGAGACCCACCGCGTTGCCTTCCCTTCTCCCCTCTCTCCTTCCTTCCTCCATCCCCTCTTCCCCTTTCTTTCTTTTCCTTTCTTTCTTTGTGGGTATGGGTGTTTGTGCGTGTGTGAGGGTGAGTCGTAGGTGAGGGGTGGGGTGTGGCTGTTGTTTGTGTGTTAGAGGGTTAGGATAAAAAATTAGGTTTAGATAAAATTAGGATTAGGTTAGGATTTTAGTTTAGGTATTTTTATTAAAAATAGGGATAGTAGTGTAATTTTATGAAATACATAAAAGGTAGGATAATAATAAAAATCAAATTAAATATAAAGTATCCATATTTAAAAACACTTTTTAATTAATAATCTTTAAATAATTTTCAGTTAAAAATTTAGTAAAAATTGGAGATAAGTAAATGAATTCTCCTTTATTTATAGAATAAGGTTAAAAATCTATATATTAAAGTTAAGGCATATAAAATACTCATTATTTTTTAATTATAAGAACTCTAAATAATAAATAAAAATTTACTCAACTTATATATAGAAATCTCTAAAAATATAATTTTAAATAAATATAACTGATCACAAATCATTTATTAATAACTTTTGAAAATTCGGCGTCTTACATCCTATCCCACTTATAAAAATTTTCGTCCTTGAAAATTAACTTAATACACAAAATACTAAAATAGTTTTGAATACTTTACTGTTATATACTTTAGAAAAGCAGCGGTCTTGGCATATATATAATCTTCCAAGTACAGGCCTTATAACTTGAATATACATATAAGGAAGAAAATGTTTGGTACAAAGCAGGAGATACAGGATAGGCTCATTGTAGAAATGCTATATGGTTTCAAGACTTTGCAAAAACTCGGAGAATCACAGTAGATGTGCAAGCTTTTTAAGATAGGCATTCGCAAAAGTAAGGCGGTAGTTAAAGTGGCCAAAGGTTACAAGGCAGACTGGTCTTAAAACGACGAGTGTAACGTTCGCACATATACATCGTACCCACTTCAGAATTTTAAATTTCCAACTCCATCAATCACTTTACAACCTGATAACCGGTCACAAGCCTAACGCCCGCAAACTCTCTCGCAAGGAACAAAACTCCTACAACTTCTCATGACGTTACACACTTACTGCTCCAACTTTTCATGTTCATAAACAGCATTCTAAAGAGACTAACATTTCGCTTGCTACGCCTAAAGGTCATACGTGACTCTAAAGTAATCCTCAAGTTTATTAAGAAGAATACAAGACCTGAGAAAAAGGACAAGTAACAGGGACAGCGTCTACAAGAGTTTGAGATAATCGTTAAAATTACAAGCAGATGAGGAGGTAAAAACATTGAAGGGTGCTGGAAGAAAAATTGATTGACAACTTTGAGGGTCAAAAAGCAGTACAGTGGTTTGAAACGAATTCAAGCTCAATCAAGGAGTATGAGATTTATAGAAAACGAAAAATCCAAGGCTAAAAACAAACTCACAAAATTCTAGTATGAATAAAACCCATTCAAACACATTGCCCATAAAGAATGGGAAATTAAGAAAAAATATTTTAAATTCCAAAAGAGAAAGAATGCAACATATTGTAAAAGAATAACAAAAGCATAGATGTCACATTACTTTAAAACAAACTCAAGTTGAAGGAGATTATGTAAAATTTAAAAAAGGTAAGCTTAAAAATATTTAGGCGCATCACTAACCAAACCCTTGCATAAAACTGTTATATAGTCGAAAGAAAATCAAGTTTTATTACACCAAAACAATTTCCAAGTTTAAAAATGGAATAGGGAAGTTTTGAAAAGTGAAAATCACAACCAACCCCAGTCTTCAAAGTCTAGTCATTAGTTATGAAACTTAAATAGTGATTGGAGAAAATTAGTAAGTTAAGGAACGATTAAAACGTAAAAGAAACAAGTTCTCAATAAAACAAGAGGATCATGCGTACGCATCCCCTGTCCCACGTACGCGCAACGATAAAAAGGGGTAGCCGCGTATGCAGCACCTCACTCGCGTAGACGAGAGTCCTAAATAGAGGGGAATCCCCGCGTCGCATGTTACATGTCGCGTACGCATGTCCCGAAATTAACGTACCTGCGTACACATGCCAGTGCTCGCGTAAGCGAGATCATTTGGCAGTGGGTAACGTCTGCGTCGCATGCATTGCTTCGCGTACGCAACCTTAGAAAAATTTGAAATTTTTCAAAAATTATAGGATCTTAGATTTTCATACGGAACTTTAAACGCGCATAACTTTTTCATTTTAAAACACTTTTTATCCGTTCTTTAAACGTCTTAAACTTCACGGACCCAACTTTTATTTAAATTAAGTTTTACAAAATTTAGAGGTCCGAAAGTCATGCTTTGGCTCATTAAAGTTGGTTAAAATCGAGTTTTTGTTAAAATTCGCAAACCCTTTTTCAACACTCATAATGCCCAAGGTGATTTTATCGAAATTCATATTCAAACAAAACGAGTATAGAAGTTGCAACAAAGATCATCTTTATTTAAGAAGAAAGTTCGAGGTAAAAATTTTCTTATAAGTCAATAAAGTAAATGAGTGATGAGTTGCAAACCGACAAATTTTCAGTCATATAAAGTTTTCAAAGTTTCATATAAGGAGTGCATGCAAAGCTCAAAACAACTTTATCAAAGCTTAAAGAATGGTTATGAATACAACCGAGTAAGAGAAAGATTAATTTTGAAATTTCTTTAAAAAGAATCCAAAATTTTTTTCAAAAGATTTGAATCAAAATTCCGAGTGTAATCTTAAAATTGTATCCTAATAAGGATATTTCAGAATGCACTAGAAAGGAAAGTCAACTTGCTTTCAAGAAAGGAACTCAAGTCAAAGGAAATCAAGCAGGATTCACAAAGCTAGAAATAATGAACAAGTTTTCAAGTGATTCGATGAATTACAAAATTTACAAAGAGGGACAACTCAGTCGATAATGATTTCTTAAAGATTTTTAAAGATTTTTTTGATGTATCAAACAATTCAAAAATACATCAAAGAACACTTGAGTCAAGATAAAGGGTTTTAAACAAACGAGACAATTATTTCAAGGAATTTAAATAGGCATATACAGTTAAGATCAAACAAAAACGCATATGAATAAGAGGGTAGGATTGGAAGATAATCCGATTATTCTCCAAGAAAAGAATCGCAAACAAGAACCTCAGAGCATACCAAGAAAGACCAAGTCACATGACATCCGCAGAGTTCGAGACACCTAACTGAGTAACCTAGAGGAATAGATTCTAATGTTTCCCAAAACCCACAATTCGCATTATCTATAACTAGTATATCGTCTATGATAACCTATTAGTGCTTCCATATATATAATTCACTAGTTTTAAGCCGGCCAAACTTAATACCAGAAATTATGCAATGTAAGGCTAATGGCATTAATCAATAGACCATCATGTGCATAAAGCTCTAATTCTCATTATCTGAACAAGACCTACTACCTGACAAACGCTCAGAGTATGCAATTGAGGCATAGTCGGTCCATTCCTCAGGCTCTACAGGAAAGAGCGCTCTGATTCCATAATGTAACACCCTGACTATCAAAATGTCACGCTTCCAGCTGCGTTACCCTGATAGCTCGGGTATTATGACGACTCTTAAAATATTTAATACTAAAATATGAGCCTGTTTGAAACTTAAACCAATTTTTTCAAAACATACATCTATACTTACATTACAAAATTACAATACTTACAAAGAATATATATATATACATATTATAAATTTACAAGCATTACATAATCAAATTCCTACCCCTCTGATAAAAATTTGTACAGATAAAGGTGAAGGAAAAAGTAACTAATACGACATAAACCATCGTTTGAACAGAAAAGAAATAAAATAGGCTCTTCCGAACTTCGTCGTCTATAACCTGAAAAGAAAAGACCTGTAGGGGAATGAGAATATCGTCCTCGCTGGTTCTCCCTATGGGGTTAGAGAATTACTATAATAGGATACGTGAAATAAAACTGTTTTTAAAATATAGTGATTAATAACCGCCTTACGCATCCTTTCAAAACCAAAGATTTAATATTCAAATCCCAAAATCCTTTCTAAAAGAGAAAGATATTAATTTCTCAAAAATCCAAAATTCTTTTTAAAAGTTTTTCCTAGACAGCATGAATGACCAAGCTGTTCCAAGTATAGGTTCAGTAAGCCTATACTGAACCAATTTAATTTTTCATACTCTTCTAAACCAAAAATTCAAATCAAACATGGCCTTCAGCCCATTTCATAATCAACCATAGCCCTAGGCCCAAACAAATCAATCCACAGCCAATTCACCACAAATTCAACCAATTTCAATTATAAACACAAGTAAGAAGATTCAAACTCAATCAAGCAGTTACATCAAGTAGAGCAATTAACAATTAAACATAATTATTCACATAGGCAAACCAATTATAATATGCAAACCCAAACAATGTCACATAGATGCATATGATGAATGCCTACCCTATGGCTGATGAGTCTCATCTGTCGGTTATCAAGCCAATGCGACAAGTCTGGCTGCTAAACCCTAGACTGTCCCCCGTCGCGCATCCCCATGAGTCTAGGTATAGTTTTTTCTTTTTTCATTCATAATTCATACATATATAAAACTTTACTCAATGGGGGTCAACCTTCTCAGGAATTTATAAGGGCCCGATCACATCTTACAACGTAGGGTCAACAAAGTCTCGAGTCTCAACCTGAAATACGTGGTGGCAAGCTACGGTACTTTACCCAAGGAAACTCATATCTCAGATAAACAAAATGCAAAGCCACTTATTCATTCATAATCATTCATTCATCATCACTTCCGCGCTTCATTAACAATTCATACCAAGTCAAATCATCATTCCTTCCGTATATCACTTTTTTCCCAAACCACTTTACTTTAAAACCAAAATCAAACTCATCTTTGTCTCAAAATTCAAAATTTCCATATCTCAAACCATTTCAAACTCATAATCCACCTTTTTTCTCAAAATCAATTTTCTTTGAAAAGACTCAAATTCTTCACTTTTAAATCATCTGTTCAACTATTTCAAATTAGAATTATCAATCAACAACCTTGATAGAGACCCAAGACTCTAGGAAAGAATAACCTACCTCATTTCTTAAATATTTTTAGAAATACTAGAAACTATAGTTACTTGAATTGAAATCGATCAAAATAAAGATTTAAAACCAAAACCAAGGCTTGTAAGCTAAAAGTTTCGAACCACTTTCAAAACTAAAATTATTTAAACCAAAAGGCCAATTCCATTTCATTCTTAAATCATAAACCTTTCCAAGGCTCAGAAGTGTTTAGTCTTGCTAAGTCAAAATTTAAAGAATACTACAAAAGCAAAACAAATTTAATTAATCAAAGTTCAATTTCTTTTAAAATCCACTAAAATTTCTCCAAAGGTACTTCTTTGATCAAACATCAAAACATAGGTTCTTTCATATTTAAATCAATCTTAAAACATAAACTTTCTTTAAACAAATTAAACTCAAAACACCTATTTCTTAATAAATCAAGAACCAAATAATAGAACTTCTCAAATTCATTCCTTTTCTAAATCACATTTTAAAACAGAATCTTAAATCTCATACAAATTCGATAGCATCTCCCTTAAAATTTGGACTTTGCCACCCTTTTTGGGTCCCAATCAAACCAATCCGCAACTCCTTCCACGGGTTCAAAACTAAGTCAGTTTAAAATCAAATTAATCCTAAAAATTCATATCATTCTCATGTATTTCAAGAAACAACTTCATTTTCAACGGATTAAACTCAATTTTAAAACTTTAAAAAAAAATTTCAAGAACCGTCTGTTTAATGAAACCAAACAATAACCCAGTCAAGCGAACATTCATATCCAACCAAGACAACTGAACAATACATAAGACTTATACAATCACTAAAGATATATTTCTCACACCAGTATCGATATATAACAATTCCAAATTACAAAGTATAGCTTTCTGAAAAAGGTACCTACCTCGATAAGCGAAACCATAACCCAACGTATCACAAAAAAATCCTTTCTCTCGACCCGTGGTCAGCGAAAGGCGCAATCTCAGCTCAAACCATTCTCGTAGCAACCACAACAATATAAATGCAACATGCAACATTCAGAGCTCGACCCTACGGTACCAAAACCTCAAAATTTACAACCAAACATAACAGAAAGCTTATACGCTAGCGACGAGGGTTTCAGAACGGAGATACCTATTGTAACAAGGAAGAATAGCTGAATTGAACGACAGTAGCTCCGGTGGTGGCTCCGACGGTGGTAACTCATGATAAATAAACTCCAAGACAGAAGCTTCAGTGGCGGTTTTCGACGGTAGCAGCTACAGCGATGGCTCGACGGAGGCAATGTAGATGGTTCCCTTCCCTTCCATCGCGTTATGGTCGCGTTTTCCTCTTCTCCTCTGGCGAGATCTACGTCGACGGCGGCTCGGCAGTGGCGAGGAACAGCGACTGGGCACGGCGGCTGGACTGGTCGTGGTCATCTCTTCCTCATGCGTCTTCTTCTCCTCGCGATTCTGTTGCTCGACGGCGGCTCATGGACGGTTCGGTAGCATGGTCTCCCTCCGAGGTCCGATGACGACGCGACGGTGGCGGCAAGGCGTGTAGCAGCGACGGCACGACTTCTCTTCCTTTCCCTCTCTTGGATCTCCTCTTTCTGTCAGTAACAGTGGCGACGGTGGCAGTGACACCCACCGTGCCGCCTTCCCTTCTCCCCTCTCTCCTTACTTCCTCGGTCTCCTTCTCTCTTCCCTCTTTCTTTCTTTTTCTTTCTTTCTTTATGGCTGTGGGTGTTTGTGCGTGTGTGAGGGTGAGCCGTGGGTGAGGTGTGGGGTGTGGCTGCTATTTGTGTGTTAGAGGATTATGGTAGAAAATTAGCTTTAGATAAAATTAGGATTAGGATAGGGTTTTAGTTTAGGTATTTTTATTAAAAATAGAGATAATAATGTAATTTTATGAAATAAATAAAAAGTAGGATAATAATAAAAATTAAATTAAATATAAAGTATCCATCTTTAAAATACCTTTTAATTAATCATCTTTAAATAGTTTTTAGTTAAATACCAATTTAGTAAAAATTGGAGATAAGTAAATTAATTCTCCTTTATTTATAAAATAAGATTAAAAATTTATATATTAAAGTTAAGGTACATAAAATATTCATTATTTTTCGATTATAAGAACTCTAAATAGTAAATAAAAATTTATTCAATTTATATATATAAATCTCTAAAAATATAATTTTCAATAAATATAACTGATTATAAATAATTTATTAATAATTTTTTGAAATTTGGGATCTTACCTATAACATTATTTATTTGAGATTTTCGTATAATATTAATATGCGTTTAGTTTATGCATATATTTTATCCTTAGTTTAAATATAAGATAGATCTCAAAACACTAGTCAGTCAATATTTTTGTTGCGAAACTTTAAGTATGTAACTCTTTTACAAAGCAACAATCACCGTCTGGGTTGTCAAAACAAAAGTAGTCTAGAGATGATTTAGACAAAGTAGTAATAGTATCTAGGGTAAAGTATTAAATTGATCTTTATATTTAAGTGTAATTTTGATTTGATTTGATTTTTAAGGTTTAAAATATTCTATTTAAATTCAAAAAAATTTTATTTAGATTTAATGTAGTCTCATTGTGATGTCAAAATTAACTAATTAATGGAATATCCTACATGACAACAGTACAAGAATAAAATCGATAATCTGAAAAACAAATATAAATTCTAGAGGCACAAAATCAACTGTAGATGTATTAATATATTTTTTAATTATTTTTTTTATAATTTAAATAAAATATTTTCTATAGAACTAAGGAGAATAATAAATAAATGTATCGATTCATTTACAGTTAATTTTGTACCTTTGGAACTTGTATTTGTTTTCCAAATTATTGATCTTGTTCTTGTCATGTAGGGTATTCCGTTGATTATTTAACTTTGATCTCACGGTGGAGTTATATTGAAACTAAATGAACTTTTTTGGATTCATATGAGACACTTTAAATCTTAAAAATCAAAATAGGATTATGCCTAAATATAAAAGACTAAATTAATACTTTATCCTATTTTCTAATAATTCAATATTTCTTTTACTTAATGTAAAATATTATTTTTTAGTTATTTTTTTAATAAATTAATTATTTTTGTTTATAAATATATATTATTTAATTTATTTTTATTATAAATTTTATATTTTAATATATATTTTATACGAATGATTATGTGATTAGAAAGAGAAAAATGATGAATTTAATGAACCACTAAACTAAAGGTATATTTTTAAATTAAATAATTATTTAAATCAGTTTTCAAATTGGACAATTTAATTTTTTAAAATTTTATATACATAAAATAATTCCTAACATTTATTTTATTAAATAGTACAGTGGTTTACATGAAAAAATAAAACGCACACATGTAAATCAACGTAAAATATTGTAATTTTGGGTTTTATTTGATTTATTCATGTAACCTTATTTATTATCTACTATTATCTAGTTGTATATAAATAATGGGGATGGAGATATTCAAAAGATTGTTGTCTATTTTTTTAATATTTTATATTTTATAAAATTTATAAAAATATATTTTTTAAGAATTAATTTAAATATTTTTTAGTTAAATTATTTTTTTATTAACAAGGGGCTTAAAATCCAAAAAAAAAACAAACTAAAAATAACAATTCTTGAAAATAAAATGTCGATAGAATAAGCATAAAGATAAAGAGAGATACAAAAAAGTAAATTAAAAAATACATGATAGCTAAAGATAAATTACGATCATAATTAATCATTCTATCTACACAAAAATTTGATTCTCAGAATTGATGTTGTATTCTCTAATTGATTAGTCCGTTGTACCTCTTTCTAATTATCAAAATAAGAACTCAAGAAGAATGCAAATTAATATCATCATGAAGAGTAAGCTTTATTGCAGTAATTAAGTCAATCTCCACAACCACATAATTATACCCAAGATTTACAACAAAGTCCACACACTCTTAAAAAATTTTTTAAAACTTTGCCGAAATAACGGAAGTAAAAGCAAAGTTTGTACTAAAACCAGCTAAAAACCTTCCATTTATGTCTCTAATAATCAAGGTGGTAAGAACCGAACCGATCTTTAAATTGATTGAGTGACTAGTTCAATAGTTTAATGGTCCAACCGTAGTTGAATCAGTTTAATTAAATATATAATAAAATTATTGAAAAATCAATATACAATTTTAAATACAAAAATAATTTTTAAAATAATAAAATTCAAAATTTTATAATTTGACATAATAACTTGTTCATATTTTATCATTAAAAATCTATAAAAATAAAAATTTTTAATTAACTTCTAAATTATAACAAAATAATCAATAAGATACTCATTGCAACAAAAATTTAAAATTACAAACTTACAATTACACAAAAATTTAAACCATCACAACAAAAAATTTAGAATACAAAAAATTCACAACAAATTTCAACAAAAACCTTTCAATTATCAACAGAAACTCAGAATTAAAAAAAAAAACTCAACATCCAAATCCATAAAATCCGAAACAAAAAATTAAACAAAACAATCCAAATTTAACATCCAAACTACGTTCAGAATCACATAAGCAACAACCAAACTTAGAATACAATCCCAACTCAGAATCTAGTACAAAAGCTTAACTCCGGAGCTAGAATCTTAGAAATTGAAACTGAAGAAGCAGTGGCTTACCAGAGACACAGTGAGAAAGGAATGTCGTTGACAAAGTGAGCTCGGAAGAGGATTAGTTTGCGACGGTGAGGCCTCGAGCAGAGATTCCACAGCGAGGCTCCAGTCAGAGATTCACGGAGGAGAGGAAGCGCTTGAAGATAGAGGATCGAGCAACCATTCACGTGACGTAGAGGGGAAGAGGATTGAGAACGACAACAACGACAATACCTTCAGTAACTGCCGCCAACGATGATAATAGAGGCGGGCTTCACAACGAGCATAGAGACGGTGAGGAGGAGAATAGTGGCGGCAGCTGGGGGAGTGACGGTGGCTAGTGGGGCTTCGTGACGAGTACAAAGACGGTGAGGTAAAGAAGAGTGTCAGTGGCTGGAGGCTGACGGTGGCTGGTGGGGATGCACGACAAGCAGGCGGGTTAGGGGGCTGACGATGGTGGTAGTGTTTGCTTTGATAGGGTTAGGTAGTGAGTGAAATTAGAGATTTTGATAAGAATGTGAGAGTGAGAGAGAAAGGAGAGGGGGTCGGGTATTCTACCGTTTGGGGGTGGTTGTGTTTTTCCTTTATCAAAACGACGCTATTTTAATGCTGAAGGGGAGAACCGGGCCTTTAAAAATCTGGCCAATTCAGTCGATTCACTAGTTAACTACCAGTTCAACTAATTTTTTAATTAGTTTTTTGCAAGATGATTTTGGGGTCAACCAAATTTGCCAGAGGATCGGTTCTAAGTTAATCCGGTCAAACCGGCCAGTTTGATCTGTTTTTAGAACTTTGCTGAGAATCCTTTTGCAAGATGCTTTTCCATTATGTAGAACCGAATCGTCAATATTTAGGTTAACAAAAGTAGGTTTTGGGGTGTCATTTAATCTTCTTCTCAACATAATGGCTAACTGCCTTCCTAACTCAACTTATTTCAGCCTGAGCATGCTGAAAATTCTTTGCAAGATAGACACAATGGGAGCAATCTTCTCATTCTCAATAATATCATCAACATCAAAAACAAATTTATTTTGTCGATACCATAAGAAATTTATCGTAGTAACAAAAAAAGGGGCTAAGATTGCCCTTGATAGGAAGATTTGGTAGATAAACTCTCAAAGAACCAATCCAAGAGAGGATAGTTAAAGAAGTTATCCGAAATCAAACTATTATCAATGCTCATCCACGTGTCTTTCGCCACCTTGCAGTCATGGAGCACATGGAGCAAAGATTTAGGGGATACACCACAAATGGCACAAATGTCTTTCTCTGTCATATATCTTCTAGTGCATTCTGCATTGGTCAAAAAGATTTAGTGTGCTACGAGCCAGCAGAAAGACCGCAGCCATTGCAGAGGTTCCAACTTTCATATTTTTGAGAATAAGAAAGCATTTGAGTAATCCACATTTTCCAAAAAGGTAGCACGAGCCGACTTTATCGAGAAGACACCACTCAATACCGGAAGCTGAGCTATTAACTCCTAACTCAGGTTTAGGAGGTTTAAAAGAAGTAAAAATAGAATACCAATACTCTCCCACCATAGTACCAATTCAGTCATAGCCTTAATGACCATTACTAACGAACTCGCAAATTCTCTCTTCCAGCATCTATTCGATAACTTATGGCTGCGCAAAGTCCACAAGTTTATGAATACTTGGAATCTATTGTTCGGTTTAGAAATTAATCTCAGTACTGAATCTTACCTTCCATATGAAATTATTCTAAAAAATTTTTCTAAACTCTTTGAATGCCTTACCAAGTATTTTGAAGCCGTTTTGATTTTTTTAACAATAAAAAGAGTAGCCTTACCACATCCATATTTGCTTCGAAGAATTTTAACCCAATCTCTTCTATTATAGACAAATTTTCAGGCTAATTTCAATAAATTTGCATTATTAAGAACTCGTGCAGGTCTAAAGCTGAGGCCTCCTTACGCCTTAGGCAAGTAAATAGTTTTTCACTTAAGAAGACGAGGCTTTCTAACTAAATTAGTTCTCCCAAACAAAATTGCGACATATGCTGTCAATTCGATCACACATACTCAAAGACAGCTTCATGGTGTCGATTGAGCAAGGGCTTTACCTACCAACGAAAGGTTATGGACTTTCCAAGAGTCAAGATGTTTCGACATTTCATCAAGAATGAATTGAAAATCCTCCTTCTTTGACTTGCCATGTAGTAGAGGTGCTCGCAAATACTTATCCAAATTCATTGTAAGTCTCATCCCAAGGGCATTACTAAGAACATGTTTCCTCTCCAAATTCGTATTCTCCAAAAAGAAGACAGAAGACTTTACAAAATTTATCTTTTGTCCCAAATGATGGACTAAAAAAAATCTAAAATACCCTTCACCACTTGCATTTGATCCATAATTGTCTTATCAAACAACACAATGTCATCAGCAAAACAAATGTGAGATATACTTGAACCTTTTCTGTTAAGCGTGATCGATTTCCAAAAATTGTGATCAACCTGAAAAGAATTGAAAGACGTTGAATATATAGAACAAATAGATAAAGAGAAATTGAGTCACACTGGTATACACCTCTAGTGGGCTTAAAAGAAGTTGAGAGAGTACCATTTCAAAGAATTTTCATTTCTGCAAAAGAATAGTAACAAAAGATTAAATCAACCAAGTTCTTAGGAATATTTGTCTCAAAAAGAGTATCTTTGATAAACTGCCAATTAAGACGATCGTAGACTTTTTCAATGTCAATTTTAATTGCCATAAAGCCATTATTCCCCTTCTTTGATCTCATGGTACAAAAAATCTCTTATGCCGGTAAGATGTTATTCGCACTTTATTTTCCAGAAATAAAACTACACTGAAAAAAACTAATAAGTTTGGATATAACTTCCTTTAATCTCTGCGAAAGTATCTTGGTAATAAACTTATATAAGACGTTGCATAAATCAATAAGCCGAAACTGTATTATTATTTTAGGATTATCCACCTTCGAAATGAAAAAAATAAAAGTATTATTAATTACCTTTATCTCCTAATAATTATGAAAAATCATTTCTTATAAATTATTAATTATCTTAATTAATTCAATTTTATTATATTTATACACATTTAATAAATAAAAAATAAATCAAAGTACTATAATAGTTATTGATACACTAGCATATATTATACTGAAGACATTTATTTATCGAACGAAAATATTAAAAAAGTTGGTATCTAATTCATAAAATATTGTTTTCAAGATTTGAATTTAAAATTTTTTAGTTAAATAAATTATAAATTATTTGTCATCTCAATTAATTCAATTTTTATTATTTTTATACATATTTAATAAATAAAAGAATTAATTAACATGCATGTTATAAAAAATATATTTTTTTAAATTTCTAAAATTCAAATCTACAACTTTTTAGTTAAATTATAAACTATTTATTATCTCAACTAATTTCACTTTTATTAAATTTTATGTATATTTAATCATAAAAGAGTAAATTAATATCCCAATACACAAATATATTAATTCAGTTTTTTTTTGTGAATTATAAAGTATGTATATGTCATATAAAATTTAAATCTACAATTTTTTAGTTAAATTATGAAATATTATTATAAATTATAATAATATTTTAATATTTTATTATTAATAAAATGCAAATTTGTATTTAAATTTTATTAATTTTTTAATTATATGAATAATTGAATATGTTATTTAATAAATAATATATACTATTTCAGTATAATTAGATATTTTCTAAATATTATTTTTTATTTAATTTTTAAAAAAATAAAAAGTACGTAGTTTTTTTTATTTTTAAAATAAAAAATAAGTAGTTTTTTTTATTTTTTAAATAATTGATACTATGAGAGGGATATTTAAATTAATTAAATAAAAACAAATTTTTAAACAAATGAATTAAAATTTGAATTTTAAAAAATAAGTAACATTTTTAATAATATTTTTAAATTTATTTCAAATATTTGAAAATATTCCGAGAAAGTTTTTTTTAACGTATTTTACAAGACACAGCGTACTTCGCAGGGCTTAAACTGTAAAAGCCCCAATCCAAAGAAGGCTCTTTTCCCTTTTTCATTAGAAGATAGATTCTTCCTTCTTCTTCTTCTTCCGATTCTCTCTCTCTCTCTCTCTCTCTCTCTCTCTCTTTCTTCACGCGCATAAGAAGAGAGACATGTCAACATAATAACGAAGCATCTTTCATTCTCACAAACACAGAATCAGAGAAGCAAAGGGAGGGAAAACATTGATTTTTGTTTTGTTTGGTTATGTTTTCTTCTTCGGAGTGGATTTGTGGAATCGGAAGGACGAAACGAGCGAGGATCGAAGCGAGGGGCATTTGAGTAATTTCAGCTCCCTCTCCTCCTCCTCCTCCATGATCTCATCGAGTTACTTGAACAGCAACAACGACAGTCCCTTCATCTCCGGTGGCAGTGGCGGCGGTGGCGGCAGCGGCAGGGGCAGGTTATCGTTAATCATGGCTGCGGTGGCCGCGCCCTCCACTCCGGCGGTGGTGTTCACGGCCTTGGCTGGCCTCGCTCTCGTCGCTGTCATCTTCTACGGTGCTAGTAGGTAAAACCGAAGAAACCCTCAAATGAACCAAAAAGGGGAAAAAATTTAGGGATTGAGAGAGAGAGAGAGCGCGCATCGCGAAACCCCTAGCTAGCTCACTCACTCTTTCTCAGACATAGATGATGTTTTCGATTCCAATTTTGTTAATCTAAAAAAAAAGGTGTAAATTGGAAGACAATTTTTATAGATGAATCCTCTTAGACGAAGTAACAATTCGAATTCTTCGTCTTCGAATTCCTCCCCTTCTTCATCGTCGTCGTCGTCGTCTTCATCGTGGATCCATTTGCGTTCGGTTCTATTCGTTGTCAGTTCTTCCTCACCAGCGTCTTGTTCCACCTCTGATCGGTGAGTTCCTCTTCCTCTACTCTCTCTCTTTCTCTCTCCTTTTTCTTTGTTCTGTCACTTGTTTTCTTCTTCTTCTTTAGCTTTGTTTGAGCCATGAGATTTGGTTAAACTCAGATATCTATTACTTTTGTGTTTTTGATTTTTGTACCAGATCTCCAGTTTTGGACATCCCCAAAGTTGCTATCAGTGTCAGCTTAGGGTTGATCAGCTTGTGTTGTTTTGGGTCTTTGTGCCTTTGCACTTCCCTCTTTCTAATTTTTGGGGTCTCTTTGTTCGGCGGCATTTCCGTATCTCATTGTTGTGGTTCTGCTAAAATGGTTGGAATCACAACTTTTTGTTTTCGTTTTCTGTTTTTATGATATGTCTGCGAAGGGCTTCAGAAAGGAAGTAGTTGAGGAGGACGAGATAGTGAGAGGGACACGGATCTTTTTCCTTTGGCTTTGGGTTGGGGGTATTATCGGTTTTTACCTTTTTTGATAGGGTTGTCAAGTACAAGTTCCTATCTTCTTGCCTTGAACTTGTTTATCATCTGATTCCCATTCCCAACTGCCTAATCAGTTCACTATGCTTGGAGGAAATGTAACTTAATGAGGATGATGAATTGATGATCTTGTTTCGGATTTCCAAACCCCTATACATGCAGTATGGTCCTGCTTGTAACTTCCATTGTTACTGAGCCGTCAAGGGAAGATCTGTGCTAGGGTCTATTTTAGTGAGCAAGTTCGTCTGGAGAATGGTGAAATGGATTTTGAGCCCAGTTAAACTTTTGGAGTCTAAGATTATTTAAGAAAAATGTTATAATCAGTCTGTCAATATCCTGCATCATGAATCATGGGTTTGGTCTTAAGTATTCTCGATATGTATCTGAAGGATGTTGATGTGTTCAAGTCTTCAGGAACAATCTTTTCTAATTGATGTCTTTTAGTCTTTTTCTTTAATACTGCCACCCTCAAGTGCCCATAAATTTTATATTGAATAGTTTTGTTCCTTTTAATCCTCAGGTTAAAAAAGGTTAACGAAACTATCATAGTCCTGTGGTTGGGATTTGTAATAATTTGGTTTGTATGTTTTTAAGACTTCAGTTAGTAATTTTAGCGTTACAGTATTATACAGAACGGAAAAACATGATTATTAGTGAGTCCTGAAGTTCACATTGAGCTGCGGCAGTATTGGTCCCTGTATTGGATTGATCCTTCTCAAATTTGTTGTAGTTGGTTTTTATATGTAGGTGGAAGTAGGAAACATTGAATGCATTTAATTATTTTAGCATGAAGGCTGAAAATAGTTCTTTACTTTGGAAACTTCATTCTGAAAAAAAATTGAATATTTATAAAATTGTAACCCTCCGATGGGCTTGAAAAAGTTAATATAGTACTGTGACATGCTTTTTATCTGCAAGAACATCTTCGCTCATTTTCTGTGTAGTTTCTCACTACTCAAAATATCTTAACTCGTTTGCTGCTTTATCGTAATCTAAAAGTCATCTACATACAGGCAGTACTAATGAATAATTCTTTTTTGACAAAATTCCAGAGGTCGTCTTAAATCACCATGGTCACGTAGGAGAAGAAAACATGCCCTTTCACCTCAGCAGTGGAAGAGCTTGTTTACACTGGACGGAAAACTCCGTGATGGTGGAATTAAGTTCCTGAAAAGAGTTCGCAGTGGAGTAAGTTTCCTTTTGCTTATCTTTCTTGAATGATCGCAAAATGTGCGTTCTGTTTTCATTTTGGAATTAAATACATTATTAAAATCTGGTGCAGGGTGTTGATACTAGTATCAGGGCTGAAGTTTGGCCATTCCTACTTGGAGTGTAAGCATACTATCTTCCATGTTTCATTTCTTTATAATCTTTTCTACTTATTCTCTTGCGTACTTGAGATCTAGGGAGCATGGAATTGAATTGGACACGTGTAGACACACACATTCAGCAAAATTTGCAATTCCCAATTATTATTGAAAATGTTTATCACCTGTTTCTTCTATTGGGATTTGTAGTCTGCCCCCATAACTTTGTTTAGATGAGTCTTTCATTTTGTGATATCCCAAACTCTGCTTTCATTTGAGGGAACATTTATAACCTTCTCCTTTCTTTTAGACTCTACTATATATCCTTTCCCCATTCATTTCTACATGCATTCATTTGTTTAGGCAGACTTTTGTATAAATACTGATTACATTGTTCATTTGAACAGTTATGACTTGGACAGTACCAAAGAAGAGAGAGATATCATAAGAACTCGAAATAGGTAGGCATACAAGTTTGATCCGAATTCAATGTTTCAATCCATTGTGTCTGTATAGTCTTCAATTTATTTTTGTTTGCTTATACTTCTCTCCTGTATGTCCTGTTTAATATAATAATATTTTTTTTGTGCAAAATCTTTAAATACAGAAAGGAATATGAGAAACTCCGCAGGCGATGCCGCCAACTTCTAAAGCAATGCAATGAGAGCTTTAAGTTAAACGAAATTGGTGAAATAAGCTATGAAGGAGATGGTGAGAGTCTTATTCAAGCTTCTGGTTCTCCTAGTTCTGAAGATGCAACGAGTGCTAGGCAATCCCTTTCCAGTGAGGAAAGGAGCCCGGATGTTGAATATTCAGATGATCCGTCTAGTGCCCTGTTGGAAGGGAATGATGTCAACAATGTTGATGCAGCATTGGATACTGATTCTACTGATTCAGATTCCTCTGATGGTCCTGAGGTAATTCAGACTTCTCCTTCTAATGAATTTCAGGAGGATAACACTTCCAAGACAGCTTCTACAGAAATTTCTTCATCCCAAATGAATGGCCCATCAAGACTACCAAACAATGAAGATTTTGCCACTTGGCAACGGATCATCCGACTAGATGCAGTACGTGCCAATGCAGAATGGATACCATTTTCACCTTGTCAAGCTGTTATACCAGAGAGCAGGGCAATCCGATCTGCTGAGGCTGTTGGATTGAAGGAATATGGGCACTTAGAACCCAATAGAATTTTCCATGCTGCCCGATTGGTTGCTATTCTTGAAGCATATGCATTATACGATCCAGAAATTGGCTACTGCCAGGGTATGAGCGATCTGCTGTCTCCAATAGTTAGTGTTATATCAGAAGATCACGAGGCCTTCTGGTGCTTTGTTGGATTCATGAAGAAGGCACGCCAGAACTTTAGGCTTGATGAGGTGGGTATCAGGAGGCAACTTGATATAGTAGCAAAGATAATCAAGTTCAAGGATTCTCACTTGTTCAGACATCTGGAGAAGCTTCAGGCCGATGATTGCTTTTTTGTGTACAGGATGGTGGTTGTGTTGTTTAGAAGGGAATTGACATTTGAACAGACTCTCTGCCTTTGGGAAGTAATGTGGGCAGATCAAGCAGCAATCAGGGCCGGCATTGGGAAATCAGCATGGAGCAGAATCAGGCAGCGTGCTCCACCAACAGATGATTTATTGCTGTATGCAATAGCGGCTTCAGTGTTGCAGAGGAGGAAATTGATTATTGAGAAGTATAGCAGCATGGATGAGATCATCAAGGAATGCAATGGTATGGCTGGACACCTTGATATTTGGAAGCTGCTGGACGATGCGCACAATTTGGTCGTCACTCTTCATGATAAAATGAAACTAGAGACATCATTTCGATGACTGCAATTGATTCATGAGCAAGAACAAGAACAGGTATTAGTTACAAAAGATCTTCACTTTCATGTGAGGCTGGCAGATTTTTCTTCTGCATAAAAAATAAGCACTGCAAATTTCTGGGTTTAGTACCAAGAGTATGAGGTCTGCTGTTACTTGTTTAAAACTTGCCACTTCTTATTTACGATGTTGGTTAATCTGGGGATGAAAGTTTAGCTAGATTTACATGGCATCCTTTTCCCTCTTTTTTTTTTTTTTTTTTTTTTTTTTTTTTTTTTTTTTTTTTTTTTTTAAAAAAAGCCTTCCCTTTTTCTTTTGGCCCCTTCTCTCTCTCTCTCTCTCTCTCTCTCTCTCTCTTTATTTTATAAATTTCTGATTTGAGACACATCTTTGGAGAACCTTTGCGAAAAGCAGCTGGGTAGGTGCATGTAACGTTAGTTGAGGCTGAGATATTATTGACAATCATGATGTCCTTTTTGACTGAATTCGTTGACTCTTTGAGATGCTGAGTTGTGCCGTGCTCGACACTTTAGATTTTTAACCCAGTTAATTCTGCAGTGGGAAAAAAAAATGGTATATTGGTATCGGTTTAATTCGGCGGTTTTTTTATTTAAATAAAATTAATAAAGTAATTTCCAATTTGCATTTTTCAATTTGCATAATGAGTAGGAGAACGTTTAAAGACATTATTTGATAATTTTACTGGGAATCCAATATTATGGTAGAAAAAACAATTTCGTAGGTACTGGGTGTGCAATTTGGGAACAGTTTTTTCAAACTAATTTCAGGTTTATTTCGTGGGAGGTTTGGAACACAATTGACTCAACATTAATTCTGCTGGCACTGGCAAATAAATTATATAAAAATATTATGTGTATTTTAAAATTAGTTATAAAAATTAATTATTAATGTATTTGTGTATAAATGTATATGTTGAATTTATTTTTAATATGTATCTTATACTAATATTTAATATTAGTAATTGATTTCGGTATATAATTAAAGTAAAAGTTTATTTTACATCGTGTTAGGGTAAAAGTTTTTTTAATGTAACAAATCTATAACTATAGGGTTCTGTAAATAGAAAATTCATTTAGGATTTATGCCTAGAAAACAGTTTATATTCATGCATTTTACAAGTTTTGATTTCCTTAGGGTAAATTGAAAAATTTAGTTGCAACTTAAACATGATTTGTTTTTCAGCGTACAAAGAAAATTTACTTATAAAATGACAACATATTTTTTATTGTACACCAAAAAATTTTCATGATGCTCTTATAGTTTCAAATTAAGAGTATTTTATGATGTGTCCACAATCACGGTGTTAATTTCTTAGAAGTAATATTGTTGTAATTCAACACTTCATTTGAGAACTATTAAATTTAGAGTGGAGGTTTTGAAATTAAATTCGGCAATAAATATCATAAGTCGAATCTAAAAAAAGTCATCATAATTGATAGCTGAAATTGATTATGCACATTTGGTTTACAATTGATTACCTAGAGAATTATTCTCTAATACCATGAATTAAGCAAACTATTATAGTGAATTACTCAGGTTTGAAGATAATATTTGTCATTTGTTAATCATACATGGAACTAACATTTTTTACTTTCACGTGACTGCATGATTACTTCACGTGGTGGAGCCAGATTTGCCGTAATAGGTCTTGTCTTGGCAACTTAGCTCTAGGCAATTGCAATGAGAGAGAAGGGGGTGGGAAACACTGACATTTCTAAGAAGGAGTTGGATTATCTGTTCAATTGGACTGGGCGGATAAATGGTATCTACCTGTCACGAAAAAATAAAAATGGAATCCTGTATATTTTTGCGTTCATCCGATATACAACAAAAGGAGGAGCTATGAAGGCTATTGCGGAAATAAATGGGATGAGGTTACGAGGAAAGATTGTCACAGTAGGAGAAGCTAGATATAACAACAAAGGAAGTGAAGAGCACGCCTTGATTGGAAAATGAATCGTTCACTATATTCGTTGACCATCTTCCAGAAGACATTTCTAAGAAGGAGTTGGATTATCTGTTCAATTGGACTGGGCGGATAAATGGTATCTACCTGTCACGAAAAAATAAAAATGGAATCCTGTATATTTTTGCGTTCATCCGATATACAACAAAAGGAGGAGCTATGAAGGCTATTGCGGAAATAAATGGGATGAGGTTACGAGGAAAGATTGTCACAGTAGGAGAAGCTAGATATAGACAGACAAAGGAAGTGAAGAGCACGCCGGGACATCATGAGAAAAACCACGCCTAGAATTCTGTCAAGGCTCAACCCTTACATGAAGTGCGACAAAAGGATGAGAGGAGCAATGTAAAGGAGTTAAAGAAGAAAGAAGCACCGGGGGAACCGCACGGCAATAGGTGAACGAAGAAGTTGGAAGTGCCGGTGGCAAAGGAAAACCTGGTCTGGTTGCAGAGGAGTTTAGTAGGCGAAACGACAAAAACAATTGACTATAACTCTTTGAAGGCCATGATCAGGAAGAATTTACCCCAGGTGGTGGAAATAAGAGAACTAGGAGCACACAAAGCACTTCTGACGTTTGACAGTATTCTTAGTGCTGAAGAGGCCTACACGTTCGAATTGAACAATCTCCTCAAATTTTTTCATAGAGTATGGAGATGGGATGAGGAGGAGCGGAGCGAAACTCGAAGGGTATGGCTAGAGTGCTTTGGTATTCCCCTGCACACATGGTCACCAGATACGTTCAAGTTGATAGGAAGCCAATGGGGAGAAGTTGTTGGATGTGACAAAGCCACGGAATCATGCCTCTCCTTCAGTGTGGCGCGGGTGCAAATTGACACTTGTTGTATGGATAGAATCAATGAGTGGATCCACATCACAATTGAGACTAGCGGGTTCGATGTCCTAGTTAAAGAGATTGGTCATGAGAGCTGTGGAAGGGAGTTTCAGATTGAAGAAACAGATAAACCATATCTTCCAGAAACATGCGAGTACTCCGGGGCGTGTGGTGGTTTGGTAATCGGTGATCCGGCGGCGGAATTGGTGATGGCGACTCCAAGGGAGGAAGATGATAAAAAGGACAATTTGGTAATTCAAGAAGACATATTGAATGAATGGAATAATGGCATATCAATTCAATTTCAAATTCCAAGAGTAACGGAAGGCATTGATTCTGATGGAATCGCTAAATTAAAGGAATATGTTGATTTGGATAATGATTCAGGTTCAGAAAAAATGGTCAGCTGGGGTTATGATAATGGGCTGAAGGAAGATTGTTGCTGTACAAAAAAGGGAGTCCAAGCATGGGGTGATGGTTGGGCCAAAAAAAAGAAGAGCCACATCAGCTTGGAGGCCTTAAATGCGGAGTGCCTCACATCAGGCCCAAACCAAATTGAACAGGTTACATGCAGGCCAGCCAAGGCGCATACACGGAATGCTGAGGAGCGGGCTTCAACTCGGGCGGGCCGGGTAGGGTTCCATCCGGATCGAGGGTGTCTAGCAGAGATGGAGAGCGCTGTGGATGCTGCCCCGACGGATATGGCGACCCTGAACTTTGGCCAGCCCGGAACGGCAGTACCACAACGCCGACGAGACCTCCTGGACGATCACCATGACACCATTGGAATAAGTGAGGGGGACGCCGTGTTTGAGACAGGTTGCGACGTGGGTATCCATGGACAACCGAGAAGCCGATCAACATGTACGGGGGCTCCATGGCAGGTGACGAAGGGAGATGATCCGGCGGGCGTAGGTGTAACTGGAAGCAACGCCGAGGAGCCTAGCTCGAGTCTCGGAGGGGTTGAGGCAGTGGATGAGGAGAGAAACCTGGCTCCTGCAAAAGTGGTTGAGGGCAGTAGTGAAACTGGGTTCGAGGAAACAAACGAAGGACATAAAATATCCAATATTGAAGAACAGTTGGTTGAAAATAGGAAGACGTGAAATTTAGCTGTTGAATCCGGAGCGGTGCAGTATGACGAAGAAGACGACTTAATGAGGATTTTACAAGAGCAAAATGAAGCCATAGCTGAGAAGAGAAGACTAGCAAAACTGAAAGAGAAGGTGCGAAGAAGCAGACCAAAAAAGCTCAAACAGGTGTGTAACAATATTTTAAAATGATTTTTAGTTCTTGGAATGTGAGGGGGTTGAGGGGGGTTGCAAAATTGAGTATGATAAAAGAGCTCAAAAAGAAGCAAAAATTGAATATGTTAGGCTTGGTTGAAACAAAATTGCAAGTTGTGAATAAATTCGATGTCGTACGTATTTGGGGAAGTGATGCGGTGGGCTGGGAGTATGTAGGATCGGTAGGCACGTCTGGGGGTCTGTTGTTAATGTGGGATGAGCTGCTGTTTAGAATGGATAACTGCTACAAAGGGGATAGGTGGCTATGTATTGAGGGAGTCTTATTGAAAAATGAGTTCCACTGTGCTTTCTGTTTGGTTTATGGTCTTCATACGAGAGTTGAAAAACTTGCTGTTTGGGAGGAACTGAGCTATATAGCTGGGTTGTGTCAAGTCCCAATATGCTACATGGGTGACTTTAATGAGGTGATACATGTTGATGAAAGGAAAAATCAAGACAGGTTAACAGCGTCTGCAGAGGATTTTAAGGGTTGGATCCAAGATATGCAGCTAGTGGACTTACCGCTAAACGATCGTAAGTTTACATGGTATAAAGGTGGATCCTGTAGTCGTATTGACAGAGTCCTACTAAGTATAGAATGGTTTGAGGAGTTCCCAGAGATTCGCTTAAAAGGTGGCCCGAGAGGCTTGTCAGATCACTGCCCAATTATAGTTGAAGATTCTAAGTATAGAGGTGGCCCACGTCCATTCCGGACTCTAGACTCATGGTTCACACATGAAGGATTCATAAGAATGGTCAGGGAGGAATGGCGGAATTTTGGAGATGGTCAGTTCACAGATAAATTGAAGGCTCTTACGGTGCCTTTGAGAAAATGGCATAAAGAGAAATTTGGTGACTTGGAAAAGAAAATTCAACGTTTTGAGGAGGAGATCAAGAAGGTGGATGATATGGTTGGAAGTGGAGTCTATGATGGTACAGTGGAGGCTAGAAGGAAGGCCCTAGTAAGCTGTTGCAAGCAGTGGTATGTGAGGAAAGAGGTACACTGGAAACAGATGTCGCGGTCTAAGCATGCGAAGGACATGGATAAAAACACAAGATACTTTCATAGCCTGGCGTCGGCAAGAAGAAGGAACAATAGGATTGATGCATTGGTGATTAATGGAAGGCTGGTAAGAAATCAAGCTAGGATCAAGATTGCTATCAGAGACTTCTACAGAGAGTTGTATCACCAGGAGAGATCCCCGGTAATAGGGTTTAGGGATGGCCTAGTTAACCGGATTAATGAAGAAGAATCCAGAGCATTGGAGAGCATACCTTCTTTGGTGGAGATTAGGGAGGCTGTGTGGGATTGTGAATCCTCTAAAGCTCCGGGTAGTGATGGGTATAATATGAACTTCATCAAAAAGTGCTAGGATGAGATCGGCACAGAGTTCTCGGCAGCTGTTCTAGATTTCTTTCGGTCATCAAGGTTGCCGTCTGATGCCAATGTTACCTGGGTGGCTCTTGCTCCGAAGTACACTGGAGCCAAGGAGATCAAAGACCTCCGGCCGATCAGCATGGTTGGATGCATATACAAAGTCATTTCAAAGGTGATGGTCAGAAGGATGAGATCAGTGATGCCAGACCTAGTAGGGGAGACTCAAAGTGCTTTTGTGAAGGGTCGCAAAATTCATGACGGGGCTCTAATTGCGTGCGAAACAGTGCAATGGCTGAAGACGAGGAAGAAGAAGGCGACAATCATTAAATTAGATTTCCAGAAGGCTTATGATAGAGTGAGGTGGAACTTTGTGGATATTGTGTTGCAGAAGATGGGATTCGGTTGGAGATGGAGAGAGTGGGTTAGGGAGTGTATCGGTACAGCGTCCATGGCAATTCTAATAAATGGCTCCCCTTCCAAACCATTCAAGATGGAGAGAGGATTGAGGCAAGGTGACCCATTGTCCCCGTTCTTGTTTGTCTTGGTAGTGGAGGTCTTACACAGGATGATAGGGGAGGCAGTGAGAAATAGACGTATTGCGCCGCTGCTGGTGGGGAAGGAAAACATTGAGTTGTCACATCTCCAGTTCGCAGACGACACTATATTATTTTGCCCACCGGAGGAAGAGACCATTAGAAACTATGCTAGACTGTTAAGGTGTTTTGAGATTATGTCGGGATTGTCGATTAACTTTGATAAATCTAGCTTAATCCCAATCAATTGTGAGCAGCATTGGACTGACAACATGTGTAGTTTGTTGGGATGTAAAGAAGCGAACCTCCCAGTCCGATATCTTGGCATTCCTTTAGGAGCAAACCCAAGGCTGATAAAGACATGGAAGCCGATAATTGACAAGGTTAAGGAAAAGCTCAGTTTGTGGAAGACTAAGGTGCTAAATAAAGCGGGTAAGCTAGTCCTTATTAAGTCTGTACTGAATAGCTTGCCAGTGTACTACCTGAGTCTATACAAGATGCCGAAGGCTGTGGCAGAAAAGTTGATATCTTTACAGAGAAGATTCCTTTGGAGTAAGGAGGAAGATAGGAATGGGGTAGCTTTAGTCAAGTGGGAAGTGATTCAGGCCCCTAAGAAGGAGGGTGGTTTGGGGGTTGGAGATGCAGTGATTAGAAACTCTGCCCTTCTTTTTAAGTGGTGGTGGCGATTTTCTAAAGAGGAGTGTCCTTTATGGAAGAAGGTTGTATGCTCCTGTTACGACTTGAAGCCCAATATGATGTTATCAACCCAGCCACTGCCTACTAGAGGGGGACCATGGAAGGACATATGCCAGTTGCAACTCAAGGATAGTAACGTAAGAGACAAGATGATTACTGGGTTGTCTATGGAGGTGGGTGATGGCAGGAGGACTCTGTTCTGGGAAGATACCTGGTTACAAGGCGGTTCACTCAAGTTGAGGTTTCCGAGACTTTTCTCTATTTCAAACCAGCAAGGATCTATCGTAGGGGATTGCGGGTTTTGGGATGGGTTAGAGTGGGTTTGGAATTTCGAGTGGAGGCGAGGCTTATATCAATGGGAGTTGGATTTATTGAATAGGTTACTTGAGGCTTTAAGGCCTATTAAATTAGTAAGTGATCAGCAAGACAGACTTGTGTGGAAGTATGGTAAGGAAGGAATTTTTTCAACTAACGCTTTTGTGCAGGTGGTGCAATCAGAGACTCTCCCAGAGGATATCACAAATTTCAGTTTCACCAGAACCATATGGAAAGGTTTGGCGCCACCACGAGTGGAGTTATTTATTTGGTTTGTTCTGATAGGAAGAGTTAATACTAAAGAGAGACTACATCGGTTTGGAATACTTAGGAATGAGGACAATATATGTGTGTTTTGTAAAAGGGATGTTGAACATATTTTCCATTTTTTCCTGGGGTGTCAGTTTACTTGGCAGGTATGGTGTCAATGGCTTTCTGATTTTGGGAGAGCATGGTCTACTCCGGGCTCACTAAAGGAACATTTTGAGAGTTGGACAGGCGTTGTGAACAGGAATGAGGAGCGGGATCGGTGGCTGAGGTGCTTCTTTGTGGTCATCTGGAATATATGGCTTGAGAGGAACAGGCGTATTTTTAACTCCATAGAAGGTGATCCAGACGAGGTGTATCAACGATCCTTGACCAGCTATGGAGAGTGGAGTAGTAGGAACCATGTTGTTGTTGATGGCAATGCCGGAGATGACAACAGAGGTTAGTTGATTTCTTTTATTTTCATGTTCCCAGTTTGTTTATATATTGCTCCACTCTATTGTGTTGAGCTCTCTTGTTCAAAAAAAAAAAAGGTTTTGTCTTGGCAGGATATTGTGTTGTTACATATTTTGCTTGTAAATTGCCTACATCATGTGTCCCCTTGTGTGCCCTGAACCTTACTTGACGATACTCCCGATCAGAGGCACCGACATACACTTGTGGCACCGGCGCAAAACATATGCAGTAGAGGGTGTAGCTGGATGTCGAGAAGGAGGAAGAGGAGGTTGTTGAGTATCGCCGACAGGAGAAGGCATTTTAATTTCAACAATGGAGAAATTTCATAGCCTTGGGAAATGTGTGTTACCCAGGTGAGGCATTCAGTGCTTCAACATCAACACAAAAAAATATGTGAGGTCAGAGCAAGTTGAGGAACCTTAGAATGTTGAAAGAACATCTTTCTCAACCATCTTAACCTTCGCACTGATCGTCTCATCCACGACAACTTCATCCTCAAACTACACTCTCAAATATCCTCTCAACGTTTCCTTAAACCGAGAATTCCAATGGAAAGAAAAGTCAAACATATGGCTTAAAAGAGGAAGAGTATAACAATTTTACATTATGAATCTTCTAATTCTTCAATTCTAAGGAGAGTCTCTCAAGGTTTTAGAAAGCAAAAGCAACTCAACCTAAGAAGTAGGTTGCAGAATTTGAGATTGCTAAACTCAAGGTTCCCACCTTAGAATCTATGGCAGAAGTTGCTATGGCACGAGTTGAATCTAAAGTTCAAGTTGTACAAGAGGAAGTTGTTACACAAATTGAGAATTGAGAATGCACAAGCTCGGAATGGGCAATAAGTGCATGCTAAGATACAAGCTGAAATAGCACATGTTGAAGAATAGTAAAAAGTATAATTTGAGGAATAAGATCAAGATCAAGGACAGGTTCAAAATGCTTATTGCTAATCAGATCTGGCTCGGTCCAAAATTCAGAACTTAAAAAAATTTTATTTATTAAAAAAAAAGATGGCAAAATCAGTTATATGATGTTTCGAAGTAAATAATTTTTTATTACCACCTACTCGAAAGTTGATATGGATCTTGTCTCTTTTTCTTCTTTTTTCTGTGAACTTACTTTCTGTTATGAAAATACAGAAGATATTTTGGTTTTGTCTTTTAATTCGGTAGGTGATACTTTTATTTTGTCTTCTATTGTGCAGAATAAAAAAACAGAGAAGAGTGTAGAGATTGACACATATATATCTTGGTTCAACTACCGAGTGTAATGTAGCATACATTCAGTCTCATCATAACAGTGACGGAATTTCATTATCTTTTCAACAGATTACAATCACCAATTCTCCCTAGGATCTATCTAATCCTATTTGGGATAAGTCTAGATTCTAACCCAATCTGAACTTGACTAGGACTCAACTTAGCTTTCAACAGTAAAGTGCTAACCCAATTTGTAAGAGAATCTCTACAGGATCATGACACAACGAAAATCCATACGAAAAATTTGTGAGATAACTATGACTTTTTTTTCAAGTCTAGCTCATTGCCTTTTTTTCATTCATTGGTTTTTTCTTACAAATATCACCATGTTTACTTTTTTTTCAATGAGACTCAGACAAACTAAATTGAGAAAAAGAAATACAAAATAGTAATCATGAAAGAAAAGAACTTAGAACAGCTTAGGAAGCTATGAGAACTGAACCAAGTGCTCTATTCCACTCTCATTGCTTAACCCTTAATTGTTCACCTTTACTATAGAAGAGTGAAACCTCCAAGGTTTGAACCAAGTTCAACACTTGAGTTGTCTTCTTCCTCCATCATCAGAGCTCGCAGTGGTGTAGTCAGTGGAGAGAGAGAGAGAAAAGACCGAATCTTTGATAAGCAACATATCTTTCTCTTTCATTTTTTTTCTTCAAGTTCCTTTGATCTTCACCGTGAATCTTTTCTTTAGCTCCAAGATTGGTTTTGGACCGTGGATTTAAGGCAAAGCATCATTGACTTCTTCTTTTCCATGGTTGTTTGATTTGTGCTTGAAGTTCAATAGATTTCTTTACGGTTGTTTGGTGTAGCACAAATGGGAAAAGTAATTTTTAAAGATGTTCTGTCCGAATGGGATTTGCTTTTTTATTGTAGCCCTTTTTCTTACTTGAAATTGGAAACCAGTTTTTGGTTTTTCGCCGAACCCTAGCTTCGGATCTTTCCTCTTTCTTCTTTCTTGATTCAGTGACTTGATGTGATAAGAGAGAGAGAGAAAAGAGAGAAGAGAGAATATGTGTTCGGTGGAATTGAAAATGAAATCAAATAAATTGAATTTTAATTTCTTAGCTTGTGACTCAGTGATGTGTATGGATTTGGGTGTTAAATCGCCGAGTGGGCTAGTGAAAGTTTTGGACTTGTTTTGGTTTCTTCTTCTTGGTTTAGTCATATACCATTCTTGGGTTAGATTGAAGTAAGTGAGTTATATGGATGAAGATAATATTGGTCAAAATATATATGGGTTTGTTTCAATAGGGTCAACTTCCTGCATACTTAATCAAACAAATTACACAAACAATTGATAATCACCTAATAATGTTTGTGTATCACTTTAATCAAGTTTTTGTTTTCCAAACTCAACAATCTCCTCCTTAATGACAAACATTATCAAAAAAATGAATTGAAAGAGATTGAAGGTAAGAAACTTTCCTTTGATAATTTATTTAATATGAAGCTCCCCCTATCTTTTGATCATTAAACTCCCCCCTAAAATTTGCTTTTAACAATCTATAGAATCAAAGTGAAAATAATTTCAGACAACCAATAGTTTTGTAAATAATTCCAAATCATCACAACCTGTTTGTTTTTTACAAAAAAAAATCATCAAACACCCTTAAGAATCAAATATCAATAACTGAAAGAAAAAATTAGATAGATTTTTCACAAGTTCAAAACAGATGCAACTATTCAAAACAAAAGCAATTTTCACATGTTCAAATCAGAGGAATCAATTTTAGCAGCCCCATTTTCAAGTCATTTTTTTGTTCCTTTTCTCCTCTTTTTGTTAGTAAGGAGGAAACTTACAGAAAGAATGTTAATTATCAAGCTAAAACAGCAAGATAAACAAGCATTTTAATAACAGAATTAATGAGCTTGTTCTATTACAGTCATACAAAACACAGTATGTAAAGCAGTGTCCAGGGTACTAAAAGTAGTGTCATCACAGAAGAGTTCAGAAAACAGAATTAACAACAGAGTAGCACTCTTTCAGTAGTAGCGGGAGACACATGCTCAAGCATCAGAGTCATCTTCTTAAGTGCCCAATAGATCTTCTTCTTTTTCTGGTATCTCCTGATCCTCATCAAGTGAATTAAGATGCTTCAAAAGTACCTTAATCCTATCATGGGATTTCATCAAGGATTTCTCAGTTTTAATTGCAATCTTCCGAGTTTGTTTTCTTGATTGGACCTTCTGTTTGGTCATAGACACAAACTCTTGAAGGACATCTTTGACTACCCTAGCAATCAAGTACTTGTGGGAGTTAGATGTACTAGCCACTGAAGGTGAGGAAACGCTTTCATCCAAAACTGGATCCTTAGTGGTCTTGGTGCCCTTTTCTTTGACTTGTTTCATTGCATCACCGCCCTTTAGTGATAAAACTTTATTTTCGACAGACTCATTACTTAGATCAATTAAAAAATATTCAAAGATGTAACTCAGAAATATTTCATAAGGAAGAGAAATATTTTTCTCACTTTTAACACAGTCTAGCATATGACGGATCATGAGGTAGGCAAAAGAAATCGGAGCAAGATAAAAAATAGCATAAAGTACCAAAATGTCACATATTGTAACGTGATGGTATGAACCGCTTTGAGGCAAAAGAATGTGTGTTATGAGTCGATGCAGTTGAGCTCTATCAGGACTCAGAGATTTATGAGTGGAAAACATACCATCCATAAGTAAAAAATTTTCACAAATGCAAGCCAGGACATCCTGATGAGAGACACCTAGATGGTCATTTCATTTTCCAGAAATGTATGCTCTCGCTCCGATGTCTTCATAACCGAAGACATCACTAATGGTCTCCTTATTCAAAATAATTTGACAACCCTTGACATAAGAGTGAATTTCTCACTCATGAAAAAGCAAGTTGACATAAAATTCTCTTACCAAATTCGGATATACTGGTTTTCAGATTTTGAAAATATTTTTCCATTTCAAAAGACAAAAGTTAACTTTGAAATCAATTTCTTTTTCAGCCAAAGCATCAAGGTCAACAAAAAAAAATAGAAATAATTCATACAGAAAAAGAAGCGGAGAGGATCATAATGAGAGTGAGAAGGTTTACCAAAGGAGGTTTTGTAATCAAGGGTTTGAGAATTGGTCTTCTGGAGCCCTTGGAGGGACGCTTGATAGAACAGAACGACCTGACGGATGAGGGTTAGAGTGTGCAGGAGGAGACGGTGGACGATCTTCTTCATGCATGGGATTCTTTCCTTTTTCTCCCTTAGCCCAAGATGACTCGGCCCCCTTTTGTGCTGAGAAAGCCCTAGGATGAATGGTATTTCTTGCCATAAATTCCATCGGTTAAGGTGACTGAGAAAAAGATGAATGAGAATGAATGTGTATGTGAGTGTGTGATTGAGGTTGCTTCTTCTAGTAGCAACCTTCTTTCTCATAATGAAGAAGAAAAAAGTGAATAGAGGGGAGAGAGAACGGCACAGTAGAATAGTGGAGAAGAGAGAGATTTTCTTAATTAAGAAACCGTCTTTAATGCATAATGAAAACTTCTCTTGAAAACATGAATTTATTCAATAAAACGGGTTTCAAAGAAAATTTTGAAATTCAAAAAAATTATGCAGATTTTGAAATGACATAACAAGATGGATTTGAAAAATAACTGACTGATATGACTTGAAATAGAGAAGAAAGAGAAAAGGAAACAAAATTTTAATTTTCATAATCTAATGATCAAGGTAAGTATGAGGCCCATTTCATTAAGCAAAGCTTATCTAACTTAGGGCCAACGGTGATGAAGAACCACTCAAGACCACTTTGAGTCTTATTTCAAACTCATATCTCAGAAGATTTATGGGCCTTGTTCAAGCCTTAAAGAGGAGTTTATCATTTGCCCAGCGTAGTTTCCCTGTAACCTGAGAGATAAAAATACAAAGATACATTAGATTTAATCCATTGACTTGGCATCCACCAATCCTAGTGCAGTTCTAAGTTTACAAAATCTATCTTCACACAAAAGTTTTGTGAAGATAACAGCCAATTGATCTTTCGATTTTACAAATTGAATGTCAATAGTTCTCTTTTGCACATGTTCTCTTATAGAATGAAATCTAACTTCAATGTGCTTGGTTCTTGAGTGTAGAACAGAATTTTTGGAAATGTTTATGGCACTTAAGTTGTCACTAAATAAAGGGATACTATCTATTTTAAGTTTGTAATCGGCAAGCTGTGTCTTGAGCCATAATAATTGAGAACAACAAGAAGAGGCTGAGATGTATTCAGCCTTAGCTGTTGATAAGAAAACAGTGGCTTGTTTCTTCCTTGACCAAACATTCAAAGATTGTCCAAGGAAGCAATAGATCCCTAAAGTGCTTCTTCTATCCACCCGATCACCCGCAAAATCTGCATCACAGTATCCAACTACACAAAAACCATTAGTTCTAGGATACCATAAACCAAGGTCATATGTGCTTTTAATATATCTAATGATCCGTTTAACAGCAAAAAGGTGTGATTCTTTTGGGTGAGATTGAAATCTAGAGCATACACCCACACTTTGAACAATATACGGTTTAGAGGATGTTAGATACATAAGAGATCCGATCATTCCTCTATACCGTGTCTCATCAATATCTTTTCCATCTTCATCCTTGTCAAGTTTTGTATTAGGATGCATTGGTGTACTCATGGATTTGGAGCTTTCTAAACCGAAATTTTTTACCAATTCATTGGCATATTTACCTTGGTGTACAAAATGCCATTAGAAGTTTGTTTGATTTGCAAACTAAGGAAGAATGTGAGTTCTCCCATCATGCTCATATCAAACTCACTAGTCATTAGTTTTTCAAATTCTTCACACAGGGATTCATTTGCCGATCCAAACACAATGTCTTCCACATACACTTGAACAAGTATAAAATGATCATTAGATTCTTTTATGAAGAGAGTAGTATCCGTAGTACCCCTTTGAAAGTCATTTTATAACAAGAAGGAACTAAGCCTTTCATATCAAACTCTAGGAGCTCGTCTTAAACCATAAAGTGCTTTTGCAAGTTTAAAAACATGGTTTGAAAATTCTTTGTTTTCAAAACCGAGGGTTGGGCTACGTATACTTCTCTATCAATAAATCCATTTAAAAATACACATTTGACATCCATTTGAAAAAGTTAAAAACCTTTGTGGGCACCATAGGCAAGCAATAATTTTATTGCTTCCATTCTAGCCACCAGAGCAAATGACTCATCAAAGTCAATGTCTTCTTCTTGATCGTATCCTTAGGCCACTAATTTAGCCTTATTTCGAATCACACTACCATCTTTATCCAATTTATTTCTAAAGATCTATTTGGTACCAGTTACCTTCTTTCTATTGGGGTAAGGCACGAAAGTCCAAACCTCATTTTTCGAATCGGATAACTCTTCTTCCATAGCCTTAAGTCATGATGGATCTTCAAGAGCATCTTTCAAATTTTAGGGCTCCAAATGGGACAGTAATGCAAAATTGTTGACTTCGACTTTCTTCTTACTAGAGGATCTTATGGTGACTCTATGGGACGGATCTCCAATAATGAACTTGTGGGATAGTTCTTCAAGAACTTCCACTCTCTAGGCTTTTAAGATGTGATTTCTGTTTGGCTTTGATTCTATTCTGCAACATTCACATTTTCAGAATCTCCTGCTTTTTCAGGAGTCAAAATTGAATTGTCTCCTACATCTTGAACAGTAGGGTCAGAAGTAGGATTGAGGGGACTAATTTGTCTTTTTCTTGATTCTCTTGTGGGTTCACCTCAACTTCAGTTCCTGCATCATCCTCTATAACAGAACTTCGAATGATGTTAGTATCACAAAATGAAACATGTATAGATTTTGCTATGGTTCTATGTTCTTTGAGATAAACTCTATATGCTTTACTAGTGGTTGAGTACCCTACAAACATATCCTCATAGGATTTTGGATCAAATTTACCAAGATTATCTTTATTGTTTAACACAAAAGATTTGCATCCAAATATGTGAAAGTACTTGAGGTTTGGTGGTGCTCCCTTCCGTAGCTCATAAGGTGTTTTCTTTAACCCTTTTTTAATAATGGTTCTATTTTAAATATAGCAAGCTGTGTTTACAGCTTCTGCCCAAAAAAATTTTAGAACTTTATTTTCACAAAGCATTGTCCTAGTCATTTCTTGGAGACTTCTATTTCTTCTTTCAACAACTCTATTTTGTTGAGGAGTTATAGGACATGAAACATTATGAGAATTTCAAATTCATTACAAAAATTTTCAAAATCTTGATTTTCAAATTTTTTTTCCATGATCACTTCTTATACAAGCAATTTTTAAATCCTTTTTCATTTTGAATCTTTTTGCAAAGAGAAGAAAAGGCAATGAACGCATCATTTTTGTGAGCTAAGAAAAGAACCTATCCGAATCTAGTGTAGTCATCAACCACTACTAAACCATAATATTTTTCTCCCAAATTTTGTGTTCTAATAGGGTCAAAAAGATCAATGTGTACCATTTCCAATGGCCTCTTGGTAGAAATTCCATCCTTGGACTAAAAAGATTTGGTTTGTTTGCCCAATTGACAAGCGTCACAAGTGATGTGTTTGTCAAACTTTATGTTAGGAAAGCCTCTAACCAAGTCTTTCTTTACAAGTTTAGAAATTTGGTATATGCTAGCATGATCTAATTTCTTATGCCATAGCTATTTTTCAGATTTCATGAAAGTAAAGCATGTCACATTTTGATCTTTTAGTTCCTATAGAGTGAGTCCATACATATTATTGCACCTTTTTGCTTCAAACAATATTTCAATGGATTTTTCACACACAACTAAGTATTCTAATTTCTTAAAGATAACCAAGTATCCTAAGTCACACAGTTGGCTAATGCTTAGTAGATTATGTTTCAATCCGTCAACAAAAAAAAAACATCATTAATAATAGAAGAAAAATTTTTACCTACTTACCTATGGCTACAATTTTACCTTTACCATTATCATCAAAAGTTACGAATCCTCCATCATATTTGTCAAGCTTGATGAAGAATGTAGACTTTTCGGTCATATGCCTAGAACATCTGCTGTCTAAGTACCACATATTGTCCTTCCTCTTGGATGCTAGGCAAAGCTGCATAAAGTTCTTAAATGACCTTAGGCATCCAAATCTTTTTGGATCCTTTAATGTCAAACCATCTCCTTTGGCCAAGACCATTATAGTTATCAACTATTTTGTAAAATTTATCACCTATTTGTTCTTCAATTTATAAAACATTGAATAGAAAAATGTCCATCCTGATTGCATAAGTGACAAAATCTTTTAGGTTGCTGTTCTTTAAGAAGATTTGGGCTTTGAAATCTTGTGTCATTAGAAGTGGAGGTCATATTTTCAAATTGTGATATTTTAAGAATAGTTTCAAATTTTTCATAAAAGCCCAAGTCAGCCTTTTCATAAAGAGGTTTTTGATTAGCCAGTAGGTTATTTAAATTTTTAAAACTCTGAGCAAACTGGGCTAAATCTTATTTTAGACTTTTAATCTCTTTAAGCAACCTATCATTTTCTTCAAAATAGTTTAAGTATGCAATCACTGAATGTTGTTTCTCACAGCTACTAAGTTCATCCTTCAGCCGCTTATCTTCTTTAATAAGATCAACAGCAGTTTCGGCTTCCCTTAATTTCTCCTGGAGAAAAATGTTTTCAGCTTTTAAGATATCATTTGCCGAATCAAGATCATGACACTGATTTAGAAAACTTCTTAATTTTTCAGTGAGATGATTAATCATGAGATGAAAATCTTCATTAGAGGATTCAATAAAAATTACCTCATCAGTTTCGGTGTAGTCAGCCATAAGACAGGCTTAAGAACTATTTTCTGAATCCTCATCTTCATTTGAATCATTCTTCAGATCTTCTCAAGAGATCATAAGCCTCTTCTTCTTGTCTTTTTGGATTTTGTCTTCATTCTTTAGTTTGGGACAGTCAAAATTGTAATGTCCTACTTCTTTACAGTTGTGACAGATAATTTTGCTTAGATCCTTCTTTGGTCTTTTTGAACTGCTTCCCTTGCCTTTTCCTATCATTTTCATCATTCTCCTAAGTTTTTTGGCAAAAAATACAAACTCGTCATCTGATGAATCATCACAGGATTCATCACCAAGTGATTTAGTAAATGATTTCAAAACAACTCTTTTCTTTTTTGCATCATTTTTCAAATGAGTGATTTCAAAAGCAAGTAATTTTTCTCTCAGTTCATCATTAAGTCATTTGACTAATGTTACCACTCTCAGCTATGACTATAGCCTTTGTTTTCTACTCTTTTGTGAGACTTCTTAGAACTTTTCTCAGGAGCACTGGTTCAGAGTGTGTAATCCCCATAGCATCTAAGTCATTGATGATGATAGAGAATCTTTCAAACATATCATTAATGGAATCTCCTTCCTTCATAGAGAACATCTCGTATTCTTTACACAGCATGTCTATTCTAGTTTGCTTTACTTGGATGGTACCTTTGTGTGTTACCTGGAGCTTATTGGTGTGGTATTTTACAACTCACACTACTAACCGGCAAGTGCACTAGATCGTACCAAGTAATACCTTACGTGAGTAAGGGTTGATCCCACGAGGATTGATAGATCAAGCAACAATGATTGAGTAATTGGCTTAGTCAGGAAAACAGGAAATAGTATTTGGATGTTCAATCGTACAAAAACTAAAATAGTAAAATAAATGGCTTTGGAATAAAATATTAAGGGGCAGTTAAGGCTTCAGAGTTATCTATTTTTTTAGATTAACTTTTTTTATTAACTAATTTAATCATGCAAGATTTAATTCATGGCAAACTATATGTGACTAGACCCTAATTCCTTAGACCTTCCTAGTCTCCTCTAAAATTCATTAACTGCCAATTCCTTGGTCAATTAATTCCAATTAGAGGGTGATGATCAATTTCTAGTTTATATGCCAAAAGAATCCTAATTATCCAAAAATAAGGGGATTATATATCACGTATCCCGTTAAATACAAACAATTAGAAATTCAATATAATATGTTTTCAAGCTGTTGTTCAAGTAAAGAGCTTTTCCAAATTTTACAAGAACTCAATTAGAACATGGGTCATACTTCCGTTCCACCCATATTCATAAAATAAAGAGCAAAAACAATTATTGAATTATAAATTCATGCAAAAATTAAAATAGAAAGAGCAATAAAATCAATCCATACAAATAGACATAGCTCATAACCTTAACAATAAAGGATTAGTTGCTCATGATTGAGAGGGAAAATAACGATTCTGGTAAAATATACTGTGTTTCTCTGATCGCATCTGAATTTCTATTTATAACTAATCCTAATAAATTTAAAATCTAATTATCTAAAATTAAAAATAATATATTTTCCTAAAAATAAGATTTAAATTTAAATTCGAATTAATTAACAAATCTTCAGCTGATGGGTGGGGATCACTTGCTTTGTCCATTCTGCAGCTTCTAGTCTGTGTTTTCTGGGTTGGAAACTGGGTCAAAGCAGCCCAGAAATCACCCCCAGCGTTTTTCTACACGTGGCGCATGTCACGCGTACGCGTCAGTCACGCGGACACGTCGTTGGTCTTGTTCGCAAGTCACGCAGACGCGTCGCTGAGCAAATCTTCAATTCACGCGTGCGCGTCAGTCACGCGCACGCATCGCCATGGATACCTCCAATTCACGCACACGTGTCATGCACGCGTGCGCGTTGCTCCTCGCAACCATCTCCTTTGATTCTTGTGCTGTAGAAACTCTGTCAAATTCCGCCGAATGCTACCTAAAATAAATAAAATTGCCCAAAACTCAAAATAGCATCCATAGTGGCTAAAATATAATAAATTCTTAATTAAACTCAGCAATTTAAGTGCAAATTCACTAGGAAAAGATAGACAAGATGCTCACGCATCACTTATCCCAGATCTCCTTTGTTGTTTTGCACCTTGATACCTTTCGGTATTTCTTGAAGTTGATTGCACAGTTTAGCATGTTGACAGCTTTGGCATTGAGTTCTATCTTCTTTGTGTCTTCATCATTCCATTTGCCCTCAGTCTTGGAAATGACAACACCATCTGCTCCAATTTTGGTTGGGACTTGAGGACCGTTCATGATGATCTTCCATATGTTGTAGTCTACTGACTGAACAGAGATCTTCATTCTTTTCTTTCAATAGTTATAGTTTTTTCATTGAAGAATGGAGGTCTATTGTTTGATTATCCTTCTGTTAGAGTGTATGCCACCACATTGGAATCATTGTTGCTTGCCATCAGGATCTTTCCTCCATTCAAAACTTGTTCTCTTTGAGACCAAGCTCTGATACCAACTGATGGTTATCAATGGCTAAGAGAAAGGGGGTTGGATCTTAGCCCCTATTTTCCTTTCTCGTGTGAACTTGCTTTCTGTTCTGAAAATACAAGAGATATTTTTGTTTTGTATCTTAAGTTGGTACAAGATACTTTTGTTTTGTCTCCTATTGTGCAGAATACAAAAATAAAGAAGAGTGTAGAGATTGACACTAATATATCCTTGTTCAGCAACCTAGTGTAATGTAGCCTACATCCAGTCTCTATCACAACAGTGATGGAATTTCACTATCTTTTCAACAGATTACAATTATCAATTCTCCCTAGGATCTACCCAATCCTATCTGGGACAAGTCCAGATTCTAACCCAATCTGAACTTGACTAGGACTCAACCTAGCTTTCAACAGCAAAGTGCTAACCCAAATTATAAGAAAATCCCCACAGGATCATGACACAAAACAGAACATACAAAGAATTTCCGAGATAATTATGGCTTTTTCTCCAAGTCTAGCTCACTGTCTTTTTCACTCATTGGTTTTTTCTTACAAACCTTACCATGTTTGTCTTTTTCAATTAGACTCAGACAGACTAAACTAAGAAAAAGAAATACAAAATGATAACCATGAAAGAGAAGAACTTAGAACAGCTTAAGAGGCTATGAGAATCGAACCAAGTGCTCTATTCCACTTTCCTTGCTCAACCATTGGTTGTTCACCCTTATTATAAAGAGTGAAGCCTCCAAGGTTTGAACCAAGTTCAACACTTGTGTTGTCTTCTTCCTCTTTCATCAGAGCTCGCAACGGCATATTCAGTGGAAAGAGAGAAAAGGCCGAATCTTTGACATGCAACATACCTTTCTCTTTCATTCTTTTTCTTCAAGTTCCTTTGATCTTGACCGTGAATCTTTTATTTGGCTCCAAATTTAGTTTTGGACCGTGGATTCAAGGCAGAGCATCATTGACTTCTTCTTTTCCATAGTCGGTTGATTTGTGCTTGAAGTTCAGTAGATTTCTTTACGGTTTCTTGGTATAGCACAAATGAAAAAAGTAACTTTTGAAGATGCTCTGTCCGAATGGGATTTGCTTCTTTGTTGTAGCCCTTCTTCTTACTTGAAATTGGAAACCAGTTTTTGGTTCTTCGCCGAGCCCTAGTTTCATATCTTTCCTCTCTCTTCTTTTTTGGTTCAGTGACTTGATGTGATAGGGAAGAGAGAGAAAAGAGAGAGAAGAGAGTATGTGTTCAGTAGAATTGAAAATAAAATCAAATGAAGTGAATTTAAATTTCTTATCTTGTGACTCAGTGATGTGTATGAATTTGGGTGTTGAACCACCAAATGGGATAGTGAAAGGTTTGTGTTTTTTTCGGTTTCTTCTTCTTGATTTAGGCTGGGTTTGGTAAAGCTTTTTCAGGAGGTGCTTGTGCTTTTAAAAAGCACAAGCACGTCATTTTGCGTTTGGTAAATTAAAAAGCTCAAGTGCTTGTGCTTGCGGCTTTTAAAAGTTAAGGGTGCTTTTGAAAGCACCTAGGAGGGAGCTTTTCAAAGCTGGCTTATGCTTACCAAATTTTTTTCATTTTCCCGCACATATTTCTCGCTATTATATTGCCATTAAAATCTTCATATATTTCTAACTTCTCTTCCTAACCTTCATAAAATCTAACACAATCTTCATATATTTTTTATTTTTCAACCTAATCTTCACAAATTTCAACACAAATACATCTCTATCACATATTAGGTATGAACTTCTATCTATTTATATTATTTTTTTTGCGTTAATTTTGTATTTTTTCAGTAGATCTATTATGTTTGTTTGTTTTTTTTCTGTTCTTTGAAACGGGAAGAGGTTGATGAAAACCAATCATAAAATTTTTTTTGCATGAGCATTAGTCCAAATTATAATAACAACATGTATATACATATGTAAATATAGATATATAATCATAAGAGTAGTTTATTTGAGATATGTGTCCCATTTTTTATGATCTGTAAAGGTGAGCCAATATACATAGGTGGGTAATGGACGTACCCAGTACTAACATGGATTACATACAAATTTATTATTGACTAATGATAAATCTATTTATTAGTACAGAGAATAAATCAAGTAAATATGTTAATTATTAGTCTCTAAAATTTGAGTTAGTATCTAAATAAAGTGTTAATTGATTCAATTAGAACTCCAAAATTTGATTCATGAATCATATTATCAGTTTATTGTTTCTTGTGATTTTTTTTTCAAGTAATGTTAATTAATTATTCTATGATTCTTTTGTTTTTATAATTCTTCCGGTTCCTGTGTTATTATTAGCCTACTAGAATAGAATAATATTGTATGTTTATTAGTCTTATTAATTGATAATAATACTTTATAAAATTTATTATTGTGTACCACATAACAAGTATTTAGGTATACCTGACTTAAAATTTTATGATTTACTTTGTTTTCAATCTTTCAATTTTTGTATGAACTTATGGAATAATTTTTGTTATCATATGATAAGTTTGATGGATACAACAATGAATTTGATCACATCTGAAGAGAAAAATGATGGAAAAGAAATTGCACAATGGAACAAAAATTTAGTAGACATCTTTTGTGCTTTGTGTGTGAAAAGTATTGAAGCTGGTAGCAAACCGGGCACACATTTTGATACCAAAGGTTGGAAATAATTGATAGCTGAATTCACAAAAGCTACGGGAAAAGAATATAATAGAAAACAATTGAGAAACAAATGGGATCAGTTGAAAGTAGATTGGAAGAATTGGAAGCAATTGAAAGGGAACGAGACTGGACTTGGATGGGATTCTGCTAAAAAGACAATTGATGCAAGTGAAGAGTGGTGGGCTAAAAAATTAGCGGTTAGTATTCTTAAGCTTAGTTTAGTAAGCATAGTAGAATACATATTGATATATATAATTAGTACTAAGTATCAATATTTTATGTAGGTTATTCCAAAGGCTAAAAAATTTAGAAAAGAAGGGATTCATCCAGATTTTGAGGCAACATTGGATAGGATGTTTCAAAGAACAGCTGCAACAGGAGAAGATGCTTGGACTCCATCTTCCGGAATAGTTCCTTCTTCAATTGAGAAAAATACACAACTTGAAGATAGTGAAGATTCTGATATAGAGCCTGAGTCTAGTGTTATAAACATTAAAAGAAAAAGGGAAAATTTCACTAATGCTAATGCTTACAAGAAAGCAAAAAAAGTTGGAGGTGCTCAGAAATTGTCACACCAAATTGATAGACTTTGTGAGGCTGTGGAACGTAGGAGCTCCAATAAAAATGATACTTTGGGACCTAGTATAACTCAAGCAATAGAAGAATTGGATGCTATACCGGATATAGATCCACTTGAACAAATTTATATGTTTGCAACTCGACTCTTCTTGGATAAAGATAAAAGAGAGCTGTTCGTTGCCTTAAAGCATAAAGAAGTCAAAATTGCGTGGTTAATGAACGAAAAGAATGTCCAAGAGGAGAAGGAGAATAATTTATTTACAAAGCTTTTTTAAGATTTTTTTACATTCATTTTATAGACCATGAGTTGTGTCTGCTGTTTACATTCATTTGCTTGGATTTGTTTATTTTATTTGATCTTTTTTATTGCAAATAAAAATTACAATACTTTCCTTTCTTGATATATTATTCTATTTTTTTTAATCTTTGTATTCTTTCTTTTAATATAATTATTATACAGTGCATTGGAATATGGAAATTGATTATGATGAAGAGGAAGAGGAAGAATTTGATCGAGTTTTAACTTACAGCATGTTTGGTCTTCCAATATTAAATAAGTATATCTATAAAAGACCATGCATGACTTCTACACAAACAGGAAACAAATGGCTTAAAGAGATATTAGAAGGGAATAATAGCCGTTGTTGCAGCATGTTTAGGATGGAAAAGATGTTTCAAAAGACTATGCTATGATTTGGAAACAAACTATGGTTTATGTGCCTCAAAGAGAATAAGTGCTGCAGAAATGCTAGCAATGTTCCTATTTGTACTAGGAGGTGAAACTCAAATAAGTCAACTAAGGAGCGGTTTCAACATTCCGGTGAAACAATAAGTCGAAAATTTGAAGAAGTGCTACAAGCTGTGTGCAAAATGGCCATAGACATTATACAACCAAAGGATCGTGATTTTAAAGAAGTGCCTACAAAATTAAAGAATGATGATAGATATTGGCCTCACTTTAAGGTAATTTATATATTATTTATTTTAAAAAATATTATAAATAATTACCAAAAAAATTATTATCTTTCATTGCATGTGTTGGTATTAAATTTGCTTTATAGTATTTGTAAAATTAATGTTCTAATCATGTTAATCATAGGATGCAATTGGTGCTATAGATGGAACTCATGTGCCAGTGATTGTGTCTACTGAAGACCAAATTCGATTTATTGGTAGAAAAGGAATTCCAACCCAAAATGTTATGGCTGCATGTAATTTTGATATGGAATTTACTTTTGCTTTCATGACACAAGAGTATTTTTATATGCAATTGGTACATCTGAGTTGAACTTTCCAAAACCTCCACCAGGTAATACTTGATTATCTTTAAGATTAAATTATATACTCCATATATAGATTTAATTTCTTATCATGTTTTCTTTCATTTAATAATATACAGGTAAATACTATTTAGTAGATGCAGGCTATCCAGAAAAGAAAGGTTATCTAGGACCATACAAAGGAGCAACATATCATTTGCCAGAATTTCGTCGTGCTAATGGACCTTCTGGATACTACGAAATATATAACTATGCTCATTCTTCACTTAGAAGCGTGATAGAACGTACATTTGGAGTTTGGAAAAAGAGATGGAAAATTTTACGAGATATGCCTAGTTTTAGCTATAAAAAACAAATTCAAATTGTTATTGCAACAATGGCTCTGCATAACTACATTAGACGTTATTCTACAAGTGATCGTAAGTTTAAAAAATATGATCAGATGGACGTTGAGCTTGAAGAAGAAGATGGATATGGCGATGAAGGTGAAGCTGGAAATGGAGTTGAAAAAGTTGGAGATGAGTTTCTTGGAACTATGGAGATGGTTCGAAATAATATAGCATTAAGTTTGATTGGTGGAAAAAATTAGATTATAGTAATTTAGGTAATTTAATATTTTTAGTAATGATGTTTAGGATAAAATAAATTTTTATGATACTTATATAAAATTTTTAAGTTAAAAAATAGAAGAATTTATTTATTATATTTATGTTTATTATGAATTTTTTATTTTAACATTATTTTATTTTAAAATATTATATAAAATTTTAAAGAATTTGAAAAAAATTTATTTTTTTGTTATAAACATGTTTATTATAATTTTTTCAACTTTTAAAAGCTGTTTTACCAAACACAATTATGGTGCTTGTACTTATTAAAAGCCATTTTTAATTTGATTTTACCAAACGTAAGTGCTGCAGCATAAGCTACTTTTAAAAAGCAAAAGCTTTACCAAACTAAGCCTTAGCCATATACCATTTTTGGGTTAGATTGAAGTGAGTTATATAGCTAAAGATGATGTTAGTCAAAATGTATGTGGGCTTGCTTAATGGGCTTGTTTTAATAGGGTCAATTTTCTGCACACTTAACCAAACAAATTACCCAAACAATTGATAATCACTCAATAATGTTGTTCATCACTTTAATCAAGCTTTTGATTTTCAAACTCAACATAATGGTTGTTCCCTCATATAAAATGTTGTTATAATATTTGTTATTTTTCACTATTTTATTTAATAAGTATGTTATTTTTCAAATTTAAGAATTATTCACAAATATGTTCATAAATTTTGACCAAATATTTTTGTAGCTTCTTGTTTTTTTTTTTACATGGTCGTTTTATACACCTAAAAATATAAAGAATAAATTGCACATAAGATAGATAATTAAGCTGCATTTGACAGAAAGACTGAAACAGAAAGTGAGATACTGAAACAAAATTAAGTCTTAATTTTTGTATAATGTTTCGTATAAAGTATATAAGATTGTATTATATCTTAATATCATGTTTAATTTAAGGGTTAAGTACGATTTTGGATCTAAAGTATAGGTCGAAAATTTTTTTCGTCCCTGATCTTTTTTTGCATAGAAAATCGTCCCTAAAGTTTAAAACCAAATTTTAAAATTATTTTTGCTTAAATATTAAAATTTTAGACTAAATTACCCATAAAAAATTATAAAATAAAAAAAATAAGAAAAAGAATGTTCCCCACAAAAAGGAAGGGAAGAAGAAAAAAGGGAAAGGGAAGAAAAAATTGTCCACGATCTATTTCTGCCTTCACTTCCGCCGCCACCTCTATTTAAGGTAAAGACGATTTTAAAATTAAGTTAAACCTTAGGGACGATTTTGTATACAAAAAGAGATTTGAAACGAAAATTTTTTTTAACATATATCTTAAGAATCAAATTGTACTTAACCTTTAATTTAATATAAATATAAAAACTAAATAATAGATTTAAAATTTAAAAAATTAAATAAAAATATATAAAAAACATCTTATTAAAAAATTTCAATTTCCATTTCAATTCCTTGTATCTCTATTTTCTAAAAAATTAAAATTTTAATTCTAATCTCGATCACCAAACACCATACTTAATATCACTCTCCGAAAACAAACCCAGCCTTAGATATCAACTATAAAATGAAAATAATATAAGAATTCAGTTATGCTCTCTATAATAAAGAATAGTAATCCATTATCTTAAGATCAAATTGATCCCATAATTGTTTCACCACCAATATATATATATATATGATGGAAACAAATTATTAATCCACACAAATTTAGGTACAAACCACTCGTTTCTCCTAATAACTTAACAAAAATGTTTATGAAGCACCGATACTGAATTTAAAAGAAGAAACTTATCATCCAACATAAGGTTATTCAACTGTAACGACACTAGTACAGCTGCCAAAGAAGGTTGGAAGGCATTGCGTTCCTGAACTTGAATAGTCTATAATCCAGTGTCAATGTTCAAAACACCACAAAGAAGCTAGAACAATGTCCTTTTAAATGACCCTGTATATAATAAAATTAAAGAAAAAACACACTAGCACAGACCCTTCACAATGACATAACTAAAAAAAGAGAAAAGGACCCTAATCTTTCTTGGTGTAGTGCCTAACAGCAAAGGCTAAACCCAATATCAGGAGAGGAACCAGGAACTGTAAAATCTTGATCACAAATTCTGGAGTCTTGTCAGGGTTATAGTTAGCTTGCTGGGGTGGAATGTAGGTGCGCTTTAATGGGACAGTTGATGCATCAATCTCCCCTATGTAGTATTTGTCCATCATGTCTCTTGCAGAATCACTGTGCCCCACATCCTCAAAATCGGTGGTTGCATCTTTTCCTGTAATGCAGAATAGAGTATTGTCAACAATACAGTTATTTTTCGTGTTTTTAGCCAGGAATTTCCTTCAGTACTCTTGTTCACAATAAGGTATCAGTAACTGAGCAAGGAATTTCCTTCAGTACTCTTCTTCACATGAAGGTATCAGTAACTGTACCATATATGACAATTGTAAATTTGATAATCAATTTAATCATAATTTAAATGACGTTTATAAGTTTTAGCAATTCAAACAGTTAATAGATACTTATAGCCTTAAATTTTATTTCGATACCCGAAAATGCTCCCTTTAGTGAGCATACCTGTTGCAGATAACAAAACTTCATCACCTCCAGGATGGTCGTCCATAAAAGGGGTGACATCGTAGACCTAATATGGTTGAAGCAAAAATGTGTTAAATGGCTGATATTAATAATAACATCATGATATACTATAGAAAGCTCTTGTGTTTTGGGGGTTCTTCAACCAGAGACAAAGTTCAAAGTTATTTATAATTTTCTTTACAAGGACCTTTAGCTTGAAAATCAGTCTTCTGAATATCAATAGTACTATCTCGTGTAATGTTAAAATAGAGAAAATAAATTCCCTTCGGCTAGTGTGTCGAAGGGAGCATTCAGATGCATAAACAAGCCATAACCCAAAAAAAAAAAGATGCATAAACAAGCCAAGAGGCTAAATTGATGTTATCGCCAACAAAAGCATGAAAGGCATTCAGATGACGGTATAAATAGTAATGTACATTGATCAAAGCTGCTACGCAAACTAGTAATGCACATGCAAGAGGAGTATCTTCTTAGTAAAGCTTAATCAATGACATACAAGGGGAACTCAAACCAAGTAGCAAAGCATCAGAAAAGTAGCTGACTAAAGTAGGACACGTGTAAATAATGCATGCCAGAAACGAGTTTTACTCTGCAAAATATCACATATAGCCGGGGTTTTGGCATATGAGCTGAACAATAATGACAAGTGAACTTTTGTTACCCGGTCAATTTCATAAAATAAAAATAAGATTCCGTACCCATGTAAAAGAAATGTAATCTTGTAAAAGTAGGAGGCAAACTCACGATAGGGATCTTGATTTGTTATTCACACAATCCAAAGTGACACAAACAAAACCCAAATAGATTTGATCAGGTTCAGAAAACCATGATGTATACAATTAAACGAAGCATTCCATTAAAAAAAAAAAGGAGTAAAAAAATACAAAGTCAACAAATTTGTCATACAAGTTGCATTTATTAATCATAGCCAGCAAAGATGATAAGATATTATATATGTAAACATATCTCAGCTCACTATTATGTATACAAACATATTAAAAGTAATAATCCACAAGCAGCAGCATATGCTTGACATTTTTTCTCCCTAATTTCAATCACAATCATCCAAAGAAAATTCCTGTTCCTCCGAAAATAATAACAATAATAATAATAATAATTTACCTTTCCATTAATAATAAGCCAGCAATCTTTGGTCTGATTGTGCTTTGCCACCTCTTCGAACTTGTGAATTTTTGGATCTGAAGCCATTTTTCCCCCACAGAGCAGAAAGAAGAAGGAATTTCCTTTATGTTACTTCACAGATTCTGTGGATGAGGAAACCCCTACTCTCTCTATTTCTTATGCCAATTGCCAAAAGCTTGAGAAATCTCACACTGGCTTTCGGTGAGAATTTGCTGTGTGCGCTTTATTATATATGAATTGGATTACAAAAATAACCTTGTGTTATATTCAAATTACATAATTAGACAACAGATGACAAATTGTACAGAAATTCTTAATTAAATGATACTACAATTAAACAAGAGGAATGCTAGGAGGTCAGTAATTTTTGTGATTGTTAGTTATTAATTAGTCGTCAATAATGATTTAATAGTGTCAGATTAATGTGAAATTTCATCCAATGACTTATCTTTTTCTACTGGTTACACACTAACAAAAATTTAATAAAATTACTGCCTCTAAATTTTTTCATTAAACAATACAAAACAAGAAAAAAAATAAAACAAAAAACAATACGACGCATCCCTAATCTAGCAGGTAGTCGAGACAAAAAAATCTCTATTATTAATTAATAAATTAATGCCTATATAAGATATAATTCAAATTCTTTACGTTTATTTAAGCTTAAAAATGAAAATTTTATAGTCTTCGATAAATGTTTATTTTTTAAAGAAAAAGTCTAGAGACTAGCAACTTTTATATTTTTTAGTTATCATTTAACTATAAAAAAGTGAGTGATTTCTCACCATTAAATATAATCTCACATCATTAAAAATACTATTGATGACTAATTAATGATTACAAAATACCAAAATTGCTAGCTCCTTAACATTGCTCTTTTTTAAAATTATTTATTAAAAAATTATGCTAAATTCTGTTTTTTGTTAAGGTTAAATTTTCTAAAAATAAAAAGAAATTATAGCTAATAAATTATAATTTAAATCGTATAATTTTTTTCATTTTTACCTAAAAAACTTAAATTTGAACCTCACTCTTAATTTTAAGAAAATATATATTATAAAAGAAATTTTCGTTTTTATCAAGTTCCTTTGATTTACGTAACCAATGAAAATATTAAGGCATCTGTCAATGGTTTCATAATTTCATCTCATTTTTATCAAGTTCCTTTGATTTACGTAACCAATTAAAATATTTAGGCATCTGTCAATGGTTTCATAACTTCATCTGTCAAAAAGAGGGCTCAACGTTGGTGAGTCTAATTAATTTTTTCGTTAGCTAGTGAGTCTATTAATTGTTATGTAAAAGTTGGTTTCTCCTATGACTGAATCTATAGTAGTATCAGGCTGAGTTAGATTGAATTCTGAAAAGAAAAAAAAAATCATTTATTATTTATTTATTAAAAAGATCTTTTTATTAGAAAAAGTAAAATATTTGAATAGAAAATATATGAAGTATTTTTTCTAGTTAACAATTCATTACAAAAAATAATTTTCATCTTTTTAAAATAACATATTTCTTAATTAAGATAAAAGAAGTTTTTTATTTTAAAAATACCTTTTAAGAAAATTATAAGCAAACATCTTTATATTATATAAATTACTTTTTAACTTTTTTTTTTGGAAAAAAACTAATTCAAATTAGGATTGTCCATCAAACACCAATAAATTAATTAATCAGTTAAAAAATTTTAAGTAAATTTTAAATAATCAGTTTTTTAAAGTAGTTTATAAAAATTATAACCACTTTTAAACGGTTAACTGAATTAGTAAAATTTAATTTTTAAATTGGTTAACCAAATCAAAATCGATTTGATAATCTGAAATTTTAAAATTAATTTTTGAATATAAATATGTTATAAATTTAAACTGATTTTATAATAAAAAAACTAAATTTGTTACTTAAAATGTCAAAAATTAAATTTATAAATTAATTTTTGAACTAAGAAATAGAACCATCTGATTTGATTCGTTCTTAATAGTTAGGAGATGACTATTTTGGACTTGGTTTGGTCGAAGAGGTACTTGTGACAAGTACCTCATTTTGTGTTTGATAAATTAAAAAGTTTAAGTATTTGTACTTGCGACTTTTAAAAGTTATGAGTATTTTTGAAAATATCTAAGAAAGAGCTTTTTAAAGTTGGCTTGTATTTATCAAAATCAAAAAATCTAATATAACCTTATATAATAATAAATATTCAAAATTACCCTTATTAATTATTAGCACCAAATTTTATTTATTTTCCCGCACATATTTTCCGTCATTATATTGCCATTGGAATCTTCGTATATTTCTAATTTCTCACCCTAATTGTAACATCCTTACTATCAAAAGTCACGCTTCCGGCTACGCCACTCTGATAGCAAGAAGTATTACGACTATTTTACATACTAAATACTAAAATATGAGCCTGTGACTCGACACTGTATCGCTGATTTCTTTGAAAACCGAAAATTAATACCTTATCTTAAGAAAAATACAAGCAGGCATACATTCATATAGAAGACTCTTTACATACTAACTCATAATATATATATATATAACATACAATTCCTGTCCCTCTTACAAATTTGTAATAACAAAGACGAGGGAAGAAAATAAACTAATTAATACAACAACATATAAAACCAAGCGCAGTATAACTCTTCTTAATGCTTCTTCATCCGGTTCCTGAAAAGGTAAAGCTGTAGGGGGTGAGAACCTAACCACACGGTCTCACCACGGAGTTTCAAAGTTGTCATAAGAAGATATTTAATAAGAAAACTGTTTTCAAACTCAGTGATTATCATTGCCTTATGAATTTTCTTTTTAAAACCAATAGGTAATCGTTCAAAACCTTTTCGAAGAAACAATGTTTAATTTTTTCAGAAATTCGAAACATTTTCTTTTTATAAGAAAATCTCAATCAGAAACCAACCACGCAATCAAATAACACAATCATTAATCCAGCACCAAAGTTCATTCTCAAATGTAGCACGCCAGGACAAACACAGGCAAGACAGACAAGGAAAACACAAGTAGGTAGCAATTACAGCAAATAGTTTAAGTAGCAGTTAAGAACAGTTTAACAATTAGGCAAACCAAAACAAGTTCAAACCCAAGCAAAGCATACAAATGTATGCTTGTCCTATGGCTGATGAGGCTCATCTGTCGGTTATCCAGCCAACCCGACAAGTCTGAATTGTCCTTAGACTGTCCCCCGATGTGCATCCCCACGAGTCTATGCATAACTTTTTCTCAAATAATCAATATTGCTCAATGGGGGTAACATTCCCGGGAATTTATATAGTGCCCGGTCACACTTACGTCGTAGGGTCAACAAAGTATCGAGTTTTCAACCTGGTACACGTGGTGGCAAGCCACGGTACTTAATCCAGAGAACCTCGTATCTCAAATAATTCAAATTCACAAGCCACATATCTCAACATTCTCAACATCATAATCATTCATCAATCCAAACCTCATTTCCAAATTCATTCAAAAACTATATTTCAAAAAAAATCCTCATCAATCCTCTTTCCATTCTGTTTATTAACAATCTCAATTCCAAAACATAATTCTTTCTTTGATAAATAGATTATTCTTAAAACATATAATGTTTAAAAACAAATCTTTTTAGTTAATTACTTCAAATAAAACTTCCAATTTTATAAAATTTCAGCAGCATCTCCTCTAAAACTCGGACTTTGCCACCCTATTCGGGTCCCATCCAAACATTTCTCAAACCTTTTCCAAATCTCAATCATTTTCCAAGATTCAGCTAGTTCCAATTTCAAATTATTTTCAAAGCGAATCAGTACCCATAATAAATCTCTTTTTAAAAATCAAACCAACTCAAATACTAAATCATTTATAAAGTCACTAACTCAAAATTAAACCATTTCCAAAGCCAATTCCTTTACATTATCAAAAATAGTTTCAAAACCAAGAAAAGCCATTTTTCCTAATAATCAACTAAATAACTTTTCAAAATAATTTCTTTTCAGCAATCAAAAACTACTCAAGCAATCAAGCAATCAGTCATTCAGTCCAGCAAACAACCACATTTAGAAGACAATCATAATCACAGACATATGTTCTCTCACATTAATATCTAGTTATCACAACTCTGTAATATAAATTAGATTTTAAGAAAAATTCCTACCTCGATTAATCGAGTTCGCACAAATTTAACGTGATAATTCCCTCTCCTTTTAGTTCATGGCAACAGCTGCGACTCTCACGGAACTAGAACGACAATGGCAGCAACCGGAACAGCGATATTGTTAGTCTTCACAGCAATGGCCATGGTTGCAGCAAAATGAAAAATCCAAATTGGATAGGAATTAAAAGCAATTACAGTCCTGGGAATTCAAGACAAAGTAAGGACTAGAATTAAAATCAGAACATGGAAAGTGATAAAACAGGATATACAAATTGACCAAACCTAAGGAAAAGATCAGACCAGTACCAAAATAACAAAATCAAAACTAGTAGCAGCTTCAGCAGCCCCGCGGCAACACTAGCGTCAATACTCAACCTCTATCAGTGACTATCGGCAGCGACTCAAACCAAGGTTCCAGCGGCCACATCACCGTTCCCGGTGGCCAGAAGCTCAGCAACGACAACTGTAACAACCACGCAGCAACAATAATCTTTCCGAAACCCACAAGAACAGAGACCAACCTAAAAAAAGAAAACCCTTACCGGCAATGGACCTCAGCTACGGCAACGCCATTTTCCGGCGACACAGGCTCGACAACCCACCTCCAACAGTGGCAACGGAGCTTGCGCCGGTGACTGGCGCGAGGAGGCGGCGCAGCTTCTCTTCCTCTCCTTCTCTCGGATTCCTTCTCTTCTCCGTCAGCAGCGGCGGTTCACAACTCCTCGCGGCTCTAACCCTCATGAGCACTCTCTCTCTCACCGCGGCTGGGCTTTCTGATGGCATTGCGAGCTTTGGCGACGGCGACGGACCCTGATAGCGGCGGCGGCACAACCTCTTCTCCTTCTCCCTCACGAGTTCGTCCTTCTCTCTTCCTCAGCTCCATTCGACAGCTTCATGTAGTAATGATGGCAGGATGATGAATTGACGGGTTTAGGAGTGGAATCATCGTCGAGAAGAGAAAGCTTGGAAAAATCAATTGGAACAGAAGGGGTTTTGCCTTCGGAGAGACAAGGGTGCTTGTTGGTGAAGGGCTTCCATGTACCGAATTGGAAAATGCATGAATCAATGGAGTGGTGAGATTTGAGGGGCTTTAGAGATTGTTGGGTTTGGAAAATTAACTAAGTCATCTCATGACATTATTTAATAATGGAATCTATGAATGAAATGGAATTGCAAATTGGAATGGCTTAGGTGCAGGAGCTTGATACGGTTGTATGTGTTAAGAGAGGGTAGGGTGAGTGGCGGTGAGGTAAGGTTAGGGTTAGTGGGTTTTAATTTGGGGATTTAGGGTTAATAGATTAATGTAATTTTAATAAAATTAGAGTATATTGTATTAATTTAAAATCTAATTAATTCTTTTAAATTACTTTAGAAAATATTATTTTAATTATCAATTTACTAATTGGCATCTAATTAGGTATTCTAATTTAAAATTAGAAATAATATAATTAATTTTTTTTATTTATAAAATTAAAGTATTAAATTCTAAAATTTCAATTATTTAAATTAAATCATTTAAAATTCTTATCCTTTTACAACTGTTAAGTTGTATAATTTAAATATAGAAAATTACTCAATAATTATGAGATTAAATAAATTTTTTTAATTTAATTATCAAAGCTTAATTTAATTATTTTTAATAAAATAATTTCTAAAGATAAAATCTTTAATGAATAAATAATTTGAATTTGACTCATAATAATATTTTTTAAAAATTCTAGATCTTACATCCTACCCCACTTACAAAAAAATTTCGTCCTCGAAAATTGATACAAAATTAAAGAGATTTCATATTACTTCACTCTTGAACTTATTTAAAGAAAAGGCAAAAAGTTCTCAATACATATATTCATATAGTTTCAAAAACCAGAATTTTCATATGGCATAAAAATATAAAAGGTATAAGTATAATGTGAAACAAAATTACAAGATAGGCTTGATGCACAAAATAATATGTTTCAAACGCGTGATGGTCAAGCAAGGCGGCAAAAGCCGGGGTTAAAATGATGTGCTCAACGTCCGTATACTAATCTCATACTGAACTTCAAAGACTCAACTATTCGAATTTCAATATAACTTATCTCCACCATTCTTAACTGTACTTCATTGAGCAACTCATCCGAAGGTTTTCAACCTCGTCAACACTTCGTAAATCTTAATGGTCACAAACCCAACATCAACAAAAATTTTTCACATGAAATAAGATTCCACAACATCTTGCAACATCGTATATTTACAAATTTTCACATTTTGCGTTCACCAAACGTGTCCTAAAGAGCTAATGTGTCGTTTACTAAGTCCAATAAGCACACCAGATACCAAAACCAATCTCGAGTATACTCCAAAGGATAATAGACCTTAGAAAAGAAACAAAAGTGGCAAAGACCGTATTCGCGAGAATTTGAAAGAATTGTTGAAATCACAAGTAGACAAGGATAAACAAGTAATGAAGAATGTTGGAAAGAGGATCAACTGATAACTCTAAGGATAACTCTTGAGTCGAAGGGATTCGATAGGATCAATAAGATGAAAAACAACACATGAAAAACAACACAGTATTTTGAAATGAATTCAAGATGAATCAAGAAATATGAAGTTTACAGAAGAAGAATATCCAAACAAAAAACAATGTTTATAGAACTCAAGAGTATAGTCCAAAAATATTTTCGAATGCATTGTTCGTAAAGAATGGAAAACTTAAGGGGAAATCATTTCATATTCTAAAAGAGAAAATGGGTAACAAACATCCTTCAAAAGATTAATAAAAGCATAGATCTGGCATTATTTCAATATAAATTCAAGTGGAAATAGATTACACAAACTTTGTAAATGGAAAGATTAATTTGGCTAAGAGCTAAATTGTATTTTCTCTTCTTTTTCAAGCACGTATGAAAACTACAATCTTGTTGGAAGAAAACTTGACATAAAGTTTTACTCATAAAAGAAAAAATGATGCATTACAATTGAACATGTTTAAATCACATACAAAAATTTTCAGAGTATAAGGTAAAGGAGTGTAGGCTGAATTGAAAGTGATTTTATTAAAACTTTAATAGACAGTTATATCGCCCCGGAACGAGTTCAAATCACATCAAAGAGAGGCACTGCTCAAGTAAAGCAATTCAAAATTAGGGACAACTTTGCATAAGAATAAATCAAAACTTGTTTAAAAAGGTTTAAAACAAAACTCCAATAATATACTTGAAGTCACAACTTTATAAGGATGTTCAATAATATTAAGATGCGCTAAAAAGGAAACTAATTCATTTTAAGAAGGGAACTTAAATCAAAAGGTTTCGATTAGGATTCATAAAGCATGTCACTCATAGAAACGAAAAGCTTAAAAAAAAGACATCAGCAACTTAAAGAAGTCGATTCAAAACTTAAATTTCTGCAAAAGAACTCAAAACTTCATTGAAATGGTTTAAAAAAAAATTGAAAGTATACTTGGAATAATCACCTTGCAAAAATCATTTAAGAAAATTGCGATGCGCTTAAAAGGAGATCAGCCCATGGAAGAAAGAATCTTTAAATCAAGGGAATTCGAACAAGAACTTACTAGGCATGGATTATCAAATGAGTTTTCAATTGGTCCAAAGGAATACAAAACGCGTCAGGAAGGACAACTTAATCAATAGAAAATTCTCAAGAAAGAATTTTTGACTAAAGAATGACAAATAAAAGGACAAATAGTGCATTAGATGGAAACGAATTCAAGTTGACTCGGATGAGCATGAGATTCATGAGAGATGAAAAACTAAGACTAATGGTGATGTTTAAAAAAAAAAGAGAGTAATTAAGAACAGAATCAAATATGACATTCTCAGAAACGAAAAGCTTAAGAAAGAAATTAGTCTATTTACAAGAAGAAAGACATGAGTCCAATATTATTTTTTTTTAAAGAACAACAATTGCATAAACAATGTAGTATGCTAAATCGAATTCAAATTAAAAATAAAATAGGTGAAGTTTACCAAACAAAAACCAACCGGAAAGAGATAAAAACCTTTCTTTGAGAAATATCTAAGTATATAATCAAATAAGGATATTCGTAAAAAAAACTGTAATAAAATTGTTAGAAAATCAAATTATATTTAAAGTATATATACATTTCCATAAATCAGTGAAGAAACAGGCGAGGTATTGGAAACAATTAGTTTTAAACTGTATAAGAATCTTTCAACGTTTATATAAAGAAGTATATATCAAATTAAAAGCGGTTGTATATTTCAAATCAAAAGCAGTTTTGTTAAGATTTAAAGAATGGCTGTAATTATTGTCAAATAAGAGGAAAACTAAATTACAATTTGTTTACAAAAGACTCAAAATATGAACTTAGAAAGATGTATTGCATCAAAACAGATTCTAATGTATATAAAAATAATACATGATTCAAGAGGAAGTGGCTAAATAAAGAAGGTAAATACACCAAGGGTTTTAAACAGGCATATGCAGTCAGGATCAAACAAGAGCTTACGTGAACAAGAGAATAGGATTGAAAGATAATCTGATTACTTTCCAAGAAAAGTATCGCAAACAAGAACCTTGAAGCATACAAAGCAGGAATAAGATACAAGGTATTCGCAGAGTTCAAGACACCTAACCGAGTAACCTCAAAAATTAACTCCTAATGTTCCCAAAATCCGCGTTTCGCATTATCTATGACTCGCATATTGTCTATGATAACTCATTGGTGTTTCCATATACATAATTCACTAGTGCTAAGCCGGCCAAACTTAATACCAGGAATTACGCAATGCAAGATTAATGGCATTAATCAATAGACCGTCATGTGTATAAAGTTCTAATTCTCGTTATTCAAACAAGACCTACTACATGACAGACTCTCAGAGTATGCAATTGAAGCATAGTCGGTTCATTCCTCAGGCTCTACAGGAAGGACCGCTCTGATACCACAATGTAACACCCTCACTATCAAAAGTCACGCTTCCGGCTACGCCACTCTGATAGCAAGAAGTATTACGACTATTTTACATACTAAATACTAAAATAGGAGCCTGTGACTCGACACTGTATCGCTGATTTCTTTGAAAACCGGAAATTAATACCTTATCTTAAGAAAAATACAAGCAGGCATAGATTCATATAGAAGACTCATACTAACTCATAATATATATATATATATAACATACAATTCCTGTCCCTCTTACAAATTTGTAATAACAAAGACGAGGGAAGAAAATAAACTAATTAATACAACAACATATAAAACCAAGCGCAGTATAACTCTTCTTAATTCTTCTTCATCCGGTTCCTGAAAAGGTAAAGCTGTAGGGAGTGAGAACCTAACCACACGGTCTCACCACGGAGTTTCAAAGTTGTCATAAGAAGATATTTAATAAGAAAACTATTTTCAAACTCAGTGATTATCATTGCCTTATGAATTTTCTTTTTAAAACCAATAGGTAATCGTTCAAAACCTTTTCGAAGAAACAATGTTTAATTTTTTCAGAAATTCGAAACATTTCCTTTTTATAAGAAAATCTCAATCAGAAACCAACCACGCAATCAAATAACACAATCATTAATCCAGCACCAAAGTTCATTCTCAAATGTAGCACGCCAGGACAAACACAGGCAAGACAGACAAGGAAAATACAAGTAGGTAGCAATTACAGCAAATAGTTCAAGTAGCAGTTAAGAACAGTTTAACAATTAGGCAAACCAAAACAAGTTCAAACCCAAGCAAAGCATACAAATGCATATGATGCATGCCTGTCCTATGGCTGATGAGGCTCATCTGTCGGTTATCCAGCCAACCCGACAAGTCTGAATTGTCCTTAGACTGTCCCCCGACGTGCATCCCCAAGAGTCTATGCATAGCTTTTTCTCAAATAATCAATATTGCTCAATGGGGGTAACATTCCCGGGAATTTATATAGTGCCCGGTCACACTTACGTCGTAGGGTCAACAGAGTATCGAGTTTTCAACCTGGTACACGTGGTGGCAAGCCACGGTACTTAATCCAGAGAACCTCGTATCTCAAATAATTCAAATTCACAAGCCACATATCTCAACATTCTCAACATCATAATCATTCATCAATCCAAACCTCATTTCCAAATTCATTCAAAAACTATATTTCAAAGAAAATCCTCATCAATCCTCTTTCCATTCTGTTTATTAACAATCTCAATTCCAAAACATAATTCTTTCTTTGATAAATAGATTATTCTTAAAACATATAATGTTTAAAAACAAATCTTTTTAGTTAATTACTTCAAATAAAACTTCCAATTTTATAAAATTTCAGCAGCATCTCCTCTAAAACTCGGACTTTGCCACCCTATTCGGGTCCCATCCAAACATTTCTCAAACCTTTTCCAAATCTCAATCATTTTCCAAGATTCAGTGATAAACCCCATTTGTAGGGTTTATCTTGTATTGATTTTTGGGGATTTTATCACATTTTACCCACATTTATTCAATGAAATAGCATGGTTTTGCATATTCTCCTTTAATTGTGCTTAAGAGTGAAAACATACTTTTTAGGACTTAAAATAGCTAAATCTAATTCTCCTTAATTCTATTAGATGCCTTGATATGTTTGTTAAGTGATTTAATGTTTAGGAGGCAAAGATTGGATCAAGGGAATGAAGAAAGAAAGCATGAAAAGTTGGAGAACTCATGAAGAAATGAAAGAACCGGAAAGCTGTCAAGCCGACCTCTTCACACTTAAACGACCATAACTTGAGCTACAGAGGTCCAAATGATGCGGTTCCAGTTGTGTTGGAAAGCTAACATCCGGGGCTTCGAAACGATATAAGATTTGCCATAGTTTCTATACGTATAAGGACGCGTACGCGCATTGTACGCGTACGCACCGTTGATGCACGTGGTTCACTTCATGCAAACTCGTGGCTAGCGAATTTACAAGCCTTGTGGGCCCAATCCAACTCATTTCTGATCATATTTAAGCCAAGGATTGAAGAGGGATGGACATGTTAGTTACCATTAGCATAGTTTAGTAGTTAGAGTTAGTTTCTAGAGAGAGAAGCTCTCACTTCTCTCTAGGATTATGATTAGGATTATTTCTTAGATCTATGTTTTAATCTTTGCTTTCTTCCACTTCTATCTCTCAATTCTTTGTTGATACATTCTTCTTCTTCTACTCTTTTGTTGTAATTTCCTTTATGTTGTTCTTATATTTTGTTGTAGATCTAGTATTGTTCCTTCTACATTCTTCCAATTCAATAAGAGGTAATTCATACTAAATGTGTCTTCTTTGCTTTTCTATTGTTGACACTACAAGAAAAATACCCATTCAGCCACACTTTTTTTAAGCTACATTTGAAAAGCGTAGCCTATTCTATGAATAGGCTACGCTTTTCTCTGTGTTGCCTTTTTATAAGAGAAAAGGATACACAATTGTGGCATCATTTAAAAAGTGTAGCCTTAGGTATTATAGATATCACTTATAAAGCATAGCCGTAGGTGAATATCTATAGGTTCACTTTTCGTATCAAAGAGGACGCTTTTCAAGAGTGGTCAAATCCTTAGGCTTTGGGTGCGCTTTATTAGCGTTTCCTAATATGTGCACGCTATAACACTTGGAAATTTTTTTCCCATTTTAACACCCGCGCACTCCTTCTCCTTTCGCAGAAAGCTAAGAGTTGAGAGAGTTCTTTGCTCTCTTCCTCAACCTCGTCCAAAGCTTCCTCTTCTCCTTACACCACATCCTCACACGGCTCTACTACACCACATCCTCACACGGCTCTCTTACGACACAACGACGCCGCAGCTCTCCTACGTCGCACCACCGCCTCGCTGTGCTCTTCTGCTTCTTTGCTCGCCGCTGCTTTCTTGTGCTCCGCGTCTCCTTTGCTACTTGTGCCGCCTCTGCTCTATCCATCCCTGCTCGATTCGCTTTCCCTCATCACAATGGGTAGGCTTTTAGTTTTTTTTTTCTGATTTAGGCAATTAGGGTTCCTAATCCCCATTGTCAAGAACAAAACACACTGCTCAAGTTGATGCAGCTGGGCTCAATATTCCTTTTGAAAAAGGCCCCCAGTGTTAGGTTAGCCACTCAGGTCCAATTTCTGTAGGGAAGGCTGTTTAATTAGTTGACACTTGAAGTCCATTTTACTGTGCAGGTAATGGAAGATCTCTGTGAGTGCTATTTTGGTCCTTTATTTGAACTTCTTTCACATGATAAGGTAAGGTGAGATGTTTAACGGCACTTTTATATGCTCTGCTGATCACCCTGTACCACCATAGTAAAATTGCCACTTGAAGAAAATTTGTTCTATACTCTGAAATTAGGGTTAAATTTAATTAGGATTCTATATCACAATTTCATATTTAATTAGGGGTTTTCTATGTCTGGTTCAATTTCTGCCGTGCTGTCTGTGTTAGAAGCTTTCCCGTGCAGAATCGCATTTGATCATTGCTTGTTATTATTAATGTTGAATTCTAATTTTGTTCTTTATTCAATTTGTGATGAATTGACTTTGGTTTTGTGAGAAGGTGTCCTGCGGTTTAGGGTTCTGATTTTATGATTTTTAATTTGGGGGTTTTAGCTTCTGAATGCGTATTGTTTCTAATTTTTAGGGTTATAGGTTTTAGCTTCCGAATGCGTATTATCTTATGAATCTACTCTGAATTCTGTTTGAGTGAACATTTTTATTTTACTGTATGAATAGTACATGATAGGAGTTAAAGTTATTTTGCTGTGGTATTCTCTTTCTAATTTTTTGAGTTTATGTCGCTTGCTTCATTAGAATTTGCTTTCTGATTTTGCATCTTGCTTGTTAAGTTCGTTTTTAGCTTCATAGTTGTATAAGTAATCATTGTTTCATACTAACATATAAACCTTATACTCAATTATTTCACATCTTCAATGATTCCAAGTCTCATCTATTCTCTTAATTGTAATATATTTCTGTCTTCATGCTATAAATACTCATTTTGTTAGTAATGCTTCTCACTTGAGTTGATGCTTCACTATTTTTTGAAATTCTATGCTCTTCTAGTATCCCTTATCTCATTTGTTGAGGTAGCAGTAGGTGTAGAATTTTGACTTGTATTATGAGATGATATAGTAGTAAAATTAAGAAAAGTTAAAACAGTATGAGGAAATTGATTGTAAGTTGGAGATGGAGAATCTGCTTTGAATAATTCATGATAAGGAAATTTAGTTTCATCAAACAAAACATGCCTTGAAATCAAAATTATGTAGTAATTGATAAGGTGACATGTGATTAACAACTTTGGAAGTTAATCTGTTTATAGTTTTTAAAAAATTGTAATCTGGTTTTTGTTTATGTAGTAATTGGGACAAGGTTTGAAGACTTATGCTTATATCTTGAGTGCTATCCATTTCTATAAACACAGCCTGCAGATTCCCATAGATTTCTGATTTGCTGAGTTCTTTGATCCCAGTTTCTTCAACTTTTTGTAAATTAAGCATTCATTTCCTGCTTCCATCATGTTAAGCTGTGTTTGAATATTTTGTGCTCATCATGTTAAGCTGTGTTTGATTGTTTTGCAGTGTTACTTGATGTATATATCTCCTCACTGTTATAAATTCCTTCATTGATAATATTTTAAGTTCTTACTTTCTTATCATCTTGTACTTTGTTCAAGAGTTGTTGCAGTTGGGAGCTCCTGAGATTGTTCCAGATTATCCAATTCTTTTTGTTGATGACCTAGCAGATCAAATAGCCGAGGTTCTCAACTTTTTTGGGTGAGTAAGTTCAAGCTTAATCTGTAATTGATTTCTATTTAATGACATAAAGTAAATTAGTTTACACCAATTTCCATTAGGCTTTGAATATTGGCAGTTGTTCGTTTTGAGAAGGCAATCTCACCCCCAACATTCTTTTTGTGTGCAGTCTTAGTGCAGTAATGTGCATGGGAGTAGCTGCTGGGGCTTACATTAGTGAATTTAGTTTATTATGTATATTATTTTTTGTGTAGTCTTAGGCAATCTCACCCCCAACATTCTGATCACTCTTGCTGGTTTCATTAGTGAATTTAGTTTATTATGCATATTATTTTTTATTATAAGGCATATTATTAGTGCTTCTGGTCACTCGTGCTTATGATCACTTTTGATTCCAAATTGATGATTCCATTGTTGATTTTATCAGAGGAAACATGAATTCAGAGGAAGCTGCACAAATTCCCAGAAGAACTAGTAGGCTTCATCTTCTGCACAAAATTCTGCTTCATATTTAGTTAAGTTTTGTTTGCTTTCTATTTCTTTTTGGTCTTTAGTTTCATCCTATATTATTATTAGTTAACTGGTTGCAATTTTGTTCCTTGGGTTTGAGTTTCTTCTCCAAAAGAGCTAACTTCTTTTTCATGTGATTGGTTATTTGGATATTATGGGCTTGATTGTGTAAATGTGTAACTATGATAACAGGGTGAAGTGGATGATGTTTTTGTTCATGCTATACTAGCAGTGTGAAACTTGCAGTGTGTCTAGTGATTCTTTGATAGTGCTAGTTCAGTTGGATTTTTCATTTCTTCTTGCACTGGGATTTCCCTATAAGCCACGTGGTTTACTGTTGCATTTGTCAGTTTGTTTTACACTTTGTCTACTTACTTTATATTCTTTCCCATTTACTGGAATTTTGGCTTGTTTGATTTTCTAGATAGATGTACCGATAATTCACCCTGTTTGCATATTTGTGTTTTGCAGAGTCAACTGAAGGCTAAGTGGGAAGAGTAGAAGAAATTGCTTGAGAAGGCAAGAAATGACGCTGAGAAGAAATATGATGAAATAAATGAGCAGGTTTTCTTTTCACCCGTTTAGTTTCACTGATGCCTTATTCAGTTATCCTTCAGTGTTCTTGTTGAATTATTGTGTCCTAACTTGCTCTTATTGTCTAGTATTAAACTGTTGTCTACCCAACACATTAAAAAATTGTGGTCCATTGATGTGTATATGAGGAATTCATTATTTACAAGACTGTTAATTTATTTGGTATCTTTGGTGAGTGTTGGTTGCAGTTTGCAACCTAAGATCAGTTACAGTTAGCAAGTCTAGTTAATCACTGTCAATGTGCAGTCTGTGCCACTGTTGGTGATTGAATGACCTCTTCTTCCTAACTCTGTATTTTCTCTTTATCTTCAACTCAAAATATAAAAGAAATAATGGGTCACATTGTAATGCAATTTTAAACAGAATGTCCATAAACTGTATTTGATAGCAGGTAGTAACACTGTTTCTTCCTTGTGGCAAGCCCACATAGTGTGAACTGTTTTTATTATTTATATTTTATTGCATTGGTTTTTTTCAAATTACTTGTGTGATTGATGTCATCAACCTCCTTCAGAATAAAATACTTCATAGCCATCTTGAAGCTTTGCATATTCGAAAGACAAAGAAGGAGCGCAATGCTGCTAGTATATCATTTGGAAGTAGTAGTGCAGATACATTTGGTGATGCTGGTCTTCAAACTGTGATGACTTGTCTCCGGAATTCAAAAGAAATTGTAAATACTTGTCACGTGCTGCAAATTTGTTTCGCTTGTATATTTGTATATTCATTTTAAGTTCTCTACTTTCACAGTCAGAAACAGAAGTGTCAGCTTTGATATTATTAGTAGTAAATTTTAAGTGATATTATGGTTATTTTGATATTATTTAAAGAAATTATTTAGTATAATTATATATTTATTTTTATTTTATAATATTCAACTCATTTAAATAAAAATGCAAAATATATACATGTAATCATATAATTATTATGTTGTATTGATAATATTAGATAATTATATATATATATATATATATATATATATATATATATATATATATATATATATATATATATATATATATATACAGAAAAAAAACAAGATCTAAGGCTACACTTATATACAGTAGTTATAGTATACAAAAAAAAAAAAACCAAGACCTAAGGCTACACTTATATACAGTAGCTATAGTATATATAAAAAAAAGAGGAACCTAAGGCTACGCTTATAAAAAGTAGCCATGGTATACAATGTGGCTACGCTTTATAAGTAATGCAGTAGCGTTAAAAAGCGTAGCCTATTCTGGAAGAATGAAAGCTGAAAAGCGTAGCCTTTGGTCCTGGACAGCATCACTTGAAAAGCGTAGCCTATTCCTAAACGCCAAAAGCGTAGCCCTTGGTGCAGAAAAGCGTAGCCTTTGAGAATAGGCAACGGCTGAATAGGAATCACCCCAAAAAGCGTAGCCGTAGCCCAAAAAGCGTAGCCGTAGCCTAAGGCATCATTTTTTTTCACTTTTGGCTACACTTTTCAAGTGTACCTGAATGGGTGTTTTTCTTGTAGTGTGATCTCTTGTTTTTGTAGTTGTAGATTCCTTTAATTCTTGCATTTAATAATGATTACTTCTATTGCACTTTATGTGTTTGTTGAAATGTCTCTTTTAGCTTTAGTGTAGATTTTATTCCTCTTGGCCTAGGTAGAGTAATTAGTGACACTTGAATTATCTAATTCCTTAGTTGATTGATAATTGGAGAGATTGCTAATTGGTTTGGAGTGCACTAAAGCTAGTCTTTCCTTGGGAGTTGGCTAGAACTTGTGGCTCAAGTCAATTCATCCACTTGACTTTCCTTTATTTAGTAAGGGTTAACTAAGTGGTAGCAATGAACAATTCTCATCACAATTGAGAAGGATAACTAGGATAGGACTTCTAATTTTCATACCTTGCCAAGAGCCTTTTACAGTTGTTAGTTTATTTTCATTGCCATTTACTTTTCATGCTTCTTATCCAAAACCCCAAAATAACTCATAACCAATAACAAGACACTTTATTGTAATTCCTAGGGAGAACGACCCGAGGTTTGAATACTTCGGTTTATAAAATTAGGGGTTTGTTACTTGTGACAAACAATCTTTTGTATGAAAAGATTATTGTTGGTTTAGAAACTATACTTGCAACGAGAATTCATTTGTAAAATTCTATACCATCAAAAATCCAATCATCAAAATGGCGCCGTTGCTGGGGAATTGCAATGGTGTTGTGTTATTGGTTATTGTATATATGTGAATATTGTGAATAGCTTGATTTTTGGATTGCTTGTTAGTTTTTGCTAGTCTTAGTATTTGGTTTCATTATTTCTTATTAGTTTTTTGTTTCTTATTTTCTCTTGCTACCATGAATTCTCACTTTGGCTATGAGTGTAGTTACAACTATGTTGTAGGTGATGGGAACTTTGATGAGAATGTGTATCAAGAATGGGATAATCAAAGGTGGGAAGAGCCTTATGCTTATGATCAATCCTCTTGGCAACAACCTCCACCAATGCACTATAAAGAAGAGCCATTCTATGATGCATACCAATCCAATGGTTATGGTGAATCTCCTTGTGATTTTCAAGAACCACCACCATATGCCTATGAATCATACCCTCAACATAGCCCTCAACCATACTCACAAGCCTCTTTTCACCAAATACCTCCATATGACTCTAATTCTTATCCACCATACCAACCACCTTTTGAACCATATGAGCCATACATGGAACCACAATTCCAAGATTACTACTTCCAAGAACCACCTAAATACACACCACCACCTTACCAAGAAGAACCACCTTCCTATAATGAACCCTTTCTCCAAGACAATGAACCCTCTTATCCACCCCAATCCTCAATAGATGAAATCCTTAGCCTTATACTTCAAGGGCAAGGAGAAATGCAAAGGGAGACACTAGAATTTATGGCTACCTTGGCCAAGGTAGTAAGCATTTTAGCCTCCCAATGCTTGAGCACTCAAAGCACTCCCATGGTCACATGTGGAGAACCAATTAAAGAGCATAGCATGAAGGAGAGATTGGAAACTCCGGTGGAAAATGAGGAATGCCATTTTGTATTAGAACAATTGGAGAAACCTATGATTGAAGAAAATGAAGAAGTGGTTGAAGACTTAGGAGATGCGGAACCTCCATGGGAAGCTAAAATCAAAGAAAATCCCTCCAAGAAGAGTAAATTTGATGTTGAGGAGGAATGTGCACAGCCTCCGAGGCATATTCTATATGAAGACTTGGAGAGAATGAAGCAAGAATTGAGTTCCCTTGGTGATGAAGATCATGCATCCAATCTTCTTGGTGAAGAATCTTTTGAATTTGAAAAACCTTCTCCCAATGAATTTGAGAGTGATGTGGAGGTAAATTTCTCTCAACCTCCCATTTATGACTTGAGTGATGGAGAAGAGTTAGAGGAAGTTGATGAACAAAGGATTGAGAATGAAGAAGTTTATGAAGAGGTGGAGATTGACAAAGAAGCAAACAAGGGAGTAGAGCTTGCAAGCACATTGGAGATACCTCTCCCCAAGCCACCACCATCCATTCTCTCATTCAAGTGGGTAAATTCCTTATACTTAAGCTTTGTTATTCCCCTTGAATATGGTTTGCTTGAGACGGATGGTCAACTTAGAAAAATTAGTGGCTTTAAGAGTAAAAAGGAGATGGTTAGTGGTTGGAAGCATCATTCTAGGTTCACTATGGTCACATGTCCAAAGCTTGATAGCAAAGGTTGGTGTATAACTAGAGTACATGGGTCTAGAAGGATGTTTGGTCACTTTGTTGAGAATTCACCTTGCTCACCACCCACATGGATTAATGATAATCAACTTGGAGATGGGTGTGAAGACAAAATATGGGATCCGGGAACACATGAGGATCAACATTGGGAGCCCATGGTTTGTGAAGAACTCCATCAAAGCTTGGAGATATTAATCTTGAATGATGGAACTTATTGGAAGTCCAAGCATTGGTGGAAGTTCCAAGATGAGTACAAGCACAAGCCACCTTGAGAGAAGCTCCCCATAAGTCCAACTTAAGGACTTAAAATAAAAGTGCTAGGTGGGAGACACCCCACCATGGTAATATCTTTTCATTTTCTCTTTTGTAAATATTTGGTAGAATTAGTCTAATTTCATGCTTTGTTTAGTTAGTTGAGTATATTTGGTAGTTTAGTATGTTAAATAAGGTTTTATGTTGTTTTGGTAGTTGCTTGGATGTTTAGAATGCTTGTATTGGTGCAAAAACATAGCAAAAATTTTTTGAAAAATAGAGCACCATCCACGCGTACGCGCACTGCGCGCGTACGCGTGCATCAAGCGTTTTTCGACCATCCACGCGAGCGCGCCATGCGTGCGTACGCGTGGATTGAGAAGTTCCACATTCCATACATTTTTCAGAGAGTTATGCCTACGCCGCGCCAACGTTGTGCCTTTGGCACAACCCCACTCACGCGCACGCGTATATGACGCGTACGCGTCACTCTCGAAATAAGCCATCCGCGCGCGCGCGGCATGCATGCGTACGCGCGGATTTCCTTCCTTCACCACTTTTCTTTGCTTCTCCTCTTTCTATTTCTTTCCTTCTCCTTTCTTCTTCCCCCCTCCTACCCCTCATCCAACACTTCCAAACACCATCGATAACCATTTATTTTTAGTTAGTTATTAGTTAGTTAGTTAGTTGACTAGTTAGTTTTAGTTTAGTTTTCATTTTATTTTCTCTCTTTTCATCATAAGTGTTGGATTATTGACTTTGTTTACTATACATTGCTGCCCCTCATTGCCTAAATGCTATTTTAGCATGAATATTTTTAGATAATCTTTGTTGAATTCTATGATTGAGGTTATATTTTGCTACTTGGTTTTGAGTTTTTCATGCTTACCTTTTTCGAATACCAAGTGATGAGAATTACCTTCGAGCTTGTAACTCTTTTTGAATTGCATGATTTGGCCACCATGTGATTTGAGCCTTATTTTGTAATTAGGCAACTTCTTGATGGATGATGATGTGCATTTACTTTAATGCATTGTATTTCATGAACATATGCATCTATAGGCTTAGCTTGCATGCTTTCATGCTTCTTTAATGCTTGTTTTACCTTACAAGTTCACTTAAAGCATCTCAAGCATACTAGAATGAGTAAAGTGCATGCTTCTTTTGTGACATAGCTTTTATGCTAATGTGTGTTCTAAACCGCGCAATTTAGAATTCACACACCTAATATTTCTTAATGTCACACTAATTCACTCACTCAATTCTAGTGATTTACCTCACTCCAACAAAGTATGCTTCCTTGATTTTGTATTGTCTCATCTTATGGTGTTATATTTTTGTTTTCCATGAACAATGCACCACAAGCAAACATGGAAGCGGAAGAAAGAACACGCAGCAATCCGGAGATTCGCCGTACCCCCTTGCTCATCTTTGAGTGCACCGAGGACGGTGCAAAACTTTTAAGTGTGGGGAGGTCGTCCGACCGATCGGCGATTTTGGGTGACAAATTTTTAATCCCAACACTTTTGAATTTCATTCTAGGATTTTAGGATTTTTACTTGCATTTTTTTATTTTTGCATATATATACACAATAAGCTTAGTCAAAATAATGAAAATTTTCAAGAATTCTATCTATAGGGCACCAATTGATTTGAGTAAAAACTTTTCATAGAACTTGCTTGAATTATATATATTGTGGATCATTTTTTTGAGCTAAGAACACAAGCAAGTGAGATTTGAGCCTAATGGTGTGGTTACATCTTATAACCACTTATTTTCCTTCTTGTGTGCATTATTCTCTTTATATGATTGTAATATTTGATTTGTTTGATTCTTTATGTCCATTATTTTGTGTATTCATGCATTTATATGATTGAGGCCATCATTTCATTGAGCTTACTTACCCAAATAGCCTTACATTTTATCTTTCATTGTTAGCCAATTTGAGCCTACGCTTAACCCGCTTGTTCTTATTTTAGCACATTACAAGCCTTTAAGTGAAAAAAAATAATTGTTCCTTATTTGGATCTTTGATTAGCTTAGGCTAGTGTGTGTAAGCATCATTCAAGAGTGGGAAAACTTGGGACATTGGGTGAATAAAAGGGTGTATTTTATTTTGTTGAAAATATTGAGATTGGGTACATACTCATATATTGATCAAATGTAAAACCTTATGCGTTGATGTTCTTGTATATAAAAAAAAAAGGAAATGAGAAAAAGAAAAAGAAAAGAAAAAAAAATAATATGAAAAAGAAAAAAAATAGAAAAGAAAAAGAAAAGAAGAAAAATAAAAAGGGACAAAATACCCCAAAGTGAAGCTCAATAAGATCAATGCATAAGTGTTGTGAAATGAAAAAGAAAATGCATGAGTATGTGAAAAGGTGAAAAATGGGTAGTTAGGCTAGCTTTGAAATTGTATAGGATGTCGTAGGTTAGGTGAGAAGTCTAAGTTTATCAAAGATTCAAATTTTAAGCTCACTTGACCAAATATGCATCCAACCTTAGCCCTAGCCCCATTACAACCTTTGAAAAGACCTCATGATATATGTATGCATGCATGAAATATTTGTTGATTGTTAGAAGAAAAATAAATCTTAGAAAGCATGAAATAGAGGAGAATTGAGAGAGTCAGCCCTAAACACTTGAGCGAATAGAGTGCAAACACATCCGGTGAGGGTTTGATGCTCAATTACAAATCTCCACATATGATCATCTCCTTTCATGCAAGTTTGTAAAAAAAAAAATATTTAATAGCTCAATTCAATTGTGGATTAGACTTGCTAGTCCTTTAGCCCTCATGCATATATGCTTCTTGGAAATTGATTTATTTTGACCAAGCAATTGCATTCATTTAGATAGTTGCATGTAGGTAGATTGCATTTAGTTAGTTTCCATTGAATAAATGTTGATGCCCTTCGCTTTCTCTTGGTTTAAGCATGAGGACATGCTTGGTTTAAGTGTGGGGAGGTTGATAAACCCCATTTGTAGGGTTTATCTTGTATTGATTTTTGGGGATTTTATCACATTTTACCCACATTTATTCAATGAAATAGCATGGTTTTGCATATTCTCCTTTAATTGTGCTTAAGAGTGAAACATGCTTTTTAGGACTTAAATAGCTAAATCTAATTCTCCTTGATTCCATTAGATGCCTTGATATGTTTGTTAAGTGATTTAATGTTTAGGAGGCAAAGATTGGATCAAGGAATGAAGAAAGAAAGCATGAAAAGTTGGAGAACTCATGAGAAATGAAAGAACCGAAAGCTGTCAAGCCGACCTCTTCGCACTTAAACGACCATAACTTGAGCTATAGAGGTCCAAATGATGCGGTTCCAGTTGGGTTGGAAAGCTAACATCCGGGGCTTCGAAACGATATAAGATTTGCCATAGTTGCTATACGTATAAGGACGCGTACGCGCACTGTACGCGTACGCACCGTTGATGCACGTGGTTCACTTCATGCAAACTCGTGCTATCGAATTTACAAGCCTTGTGGGCCCAATCCAACTCATTTCTGATCATATTTAAGCCAAGGATTGAAGGGGATGGACATGTTAGTTACCATTAGCATAGTTTTAGTAGTTAGAGTTAGTTTCTAGAGAGAGAAGCTCTCACTTCTCTCTAGGATTAGGATTAGGATTATTTCTTAGATCTATGTTTTAATCTTTGCTTTCTTCCACTTCTATCTCTCAATTCTTTGTTGATACATTCTTCTTCTTCTACTCTTTTGTTGTAATTTCCTTTATGTTGTTCTTATATTTTGTTGTAGATCTAGTATTGTTCCTTATACATTCTTCCAATTCAATAGGAGGTAATTCATACTAAATGTGTCTTCTTTACTTTTCTATTGTTGATCTCTTGTTTTTGTAGTTGTAGATTCCTTTAATTCTTGCATTTAATAATGATTACTTCTATTGCACTTTATGTGTTTGTTGAAATGTCTCTTTTAGCTTTAGTGTAGATTTTGTTCCTCTTGGCCTAGGTAGAGTAATTAGTGACACTTGAGTTATCTAATTCCTTAGTTGATTGATAATTGGAGAGATTGCTAATTGGTTTGGAGTACACTAAAGCTAGTCTTTCCTTGGGAGTTGGCTAGAACTTGTGGCTCAAGTCAATTCATCCACTTGACTTTCCTTTATTTAGTAAGGGTTAACTAAGTGGTAGCAATGAACAATTCTCATCACAATTGAGAAGGATAACTAGGATAGGACTTCTAATTTTCATACCTTGCCAAGAGCCTTTTACAGTTGTTAGTTTATTTTCATTGCCATTTACTTTTCATGCTCTTATCCAAACCCCAAAATAACTCATAACCATAACAGACACTTTATTGTAATTCCTAGGGAGAACGACCCGAGGTTTGAATACTTCGGTTTATAAATTAGGGTTTGTTACTTGTGACAAACAATCTTTTGTATGAAAGGATTATTGTTAGTTTAGAAACTATACTTGCAACGAGAATTCATTTGTAAAATTCTATACCATCAAAAATCCAATCACCATTCAGCTAGTTCCAATTTCAAATTATTTTCAAAGCGAATCAGTGCCCATAATAAATCTCTTTTTAAAAATCAAACCAGCTCAAATACTAAATCATTTATAAAGTCACTAACTCAAAATTAAACCATTTCCAAAGCCAATTCCTTTACATTATCAAAAATAGTTTCAAAACCAAGAAAAGCCATTTTTCCTAATAATCAACTAAATAACTTTTCAAAATAATTTCTTTTCAGCAATCAAAACTACTCAGCAATCAAGCAATCAGCATTCAGTCCAGCAAACAACCACATTAGAAGACAATCATAATCACAGACATATGTTCTCTCACATTAATATCTAGTTATCACAACTCTATAATATAATTAGATTTAAGAAAAACCCCTACCCGATTAATCGAGTTCGCACAATTTAACGTGATAATTCCCTCTCCTTTAGTTCATGGGCAACAGCTGCGACTCTCACGCAACTAGAACGACAGTGGCAATTACAGTCCTGGGAATTCAAGACAAAGTAAGGACTAGAATTAAAATCAGAACATGGAAAGTGATAAAACAGGACATACAAATTGACCAAACCTAAGAGAAAGATCAGACCAGTACCAAAATAACAAAATCAAAACTAGTAGCAGCTTTAGCAGCCCCGCGGCAACACTAGCGTCAATACTCAACCTCTATCAGTGACTATCGGCAGCGACTCAAACCAAGGTTCCAGCGGCCACAGCACCGTTCCCGGTGGCCAGAAGCTCAGCAACGACAACTGTAACAACCATGCAGCAACAATAATCTTTCCGAAACCCACAAGAATAGAGACCAACCTAAAAAAAGAAAACCCTTACCGGCAATGGACCTCAGCTACGGCAACGCCATTTTCCGGCGACACAGGCTCGACAACCCACCTCCAACAGTGGCAACGGAGCTTGCGCCGGTGACTGGCGCGAGGAGGCGGCGCAGCTTCTCTTCCTCTCCTTCTCTCGGATTCCTTCTCTTCTCCGTCAGCAGCGGCGGTTCACAACTCCTCGCGGCTCTAACCCTCATGAGCACTCTCTCTCTCACCGCGGCTGGGCTTTCCGATGGCATTGCGAGCTTTGGCGACGGCGACGGACCCTGGTAGCGGCGGTGGCACAACCTCTTCTCTTTCTTCCTCACGAGTTCGTCCCTCTCTCTTCCTCAGCTCCATTCGACAGCTTCATGTAGTAATGATGGCAGGATGATGAATTGACGGGTTTAGGAGTGGAATCATCGTCGAGAAGAGAAAGCTTGGAAAAATCAATTGGAACAGAAGGGGTTTTGCCTTCGGAGAGACAAGTGTGCTTGTTGGTGAAGGGCTTCCATGTACTGAATTGGAAAATGCATGAATCAATGGAGTGGTGAGATTTGAGGGGCTTTAGGGATTGTTGGGTTTGGGAAATTAACTAAGTCATCTCATGACATTATTTAATAATGGAATCTATGAATGAAATGGAATTGCAAATTGGAATGGCTTAGGTGCAGGAGCTTGATACGGTTGTATGTGTTAAGAGAGGGTAGGGTGAGTGGCGGTGAGGTAAGGTTAGGGTTAGTGGGTTTTAATTTGGGGATTTAGGGTTAATAGATTAGTGTAATTTTAATAAAATTAGAGTATATTGTATTAATTTGAAATCTAATTAATTCCTTTAAATTACTTTAGAAAATATTATTTTAATTATCAATTTACTAATTGGCATCTAATTAGGTATTCTAATTTAAAATTAGAAATAATATAATTAATTTTTTTATTTATAAAATTAAAGTATTAAATTCTAAAATCTCAATTATTTAAATTAAATCATTTAAAATTCTTATCCTTTTACAACTGTTAAGTTGTATAATTTAAATATAGAAAATTACTCAATAATTATGAGATTAAGTAAATTTTTTTAATTTAATTATCAAAGCTTAATTTAATTATTTTTAATAAAATAATTTCTAAAGATAAAATCTTTAATAAATAAATAATTTGAATTTGACTCATAATAATATTTTTCAAAAATTCTAGATCTTACACTAATCTTCACAAACACAATCTTCATATATTTTTAATTTTTTACTCTATTTTTCACAAATTCCAACACAAATACATCTCTATCACATATTAAGTATAAACTTCTATCTATTTATATTATTTTTTATGCATTATTTTTGTATTTTTTTAATAGATCTAATATATTTTTATTTTTGTTCTTTGGAACGTGAGGTGGGAGACGTGACTTATAGAAATTCATCATAAAATTTTCGTACACTAACTAAATGAACATTAGTCAAAATTATAATCACAAAAGTGGAATAAATTTTTATAATGGTCCGAGATTCAGGTCGTTACCTAATGTGGTCCTTGAAATTCCAAGGGCACCATTGTAATCCTCCAGATATGGATCCGGACACCACAGTAGTTCTTGGACATCTTTCTGATAATAAATTATCACCGACGATTTGATGTATCACGAAGTTGTCACGTTGGAGAGAGTAAAAACGTTAGCGTTTTGGTTTGGCGCTCCATTTTGTTAAAAACGTCATTGTTCTAATAAAAATGAAAATGTTAAACGAGTTTGATCAAACACACTCTCTCTTCCCTCGTTTTCTCCACTTCTACCGTCTGTCTACTTCTTTTTCTTCTTCTTCCTCCTATATTCATCAATGTCGCTATCTTAGGATTTCATTGGAGAAGTTGAAATTCTTACATCCAAAAGACTTCAAAATCAAGTCTCACTTCGTCGTTCATCTCCTCCTGCATCATAAACAAGAGGTTCTGCCGTTAGTGAAGGTAAATTTTTTTCATATTCTTTTTTTGCAATGCATGATAATTTTTTTTATGCTCGTGTTGTGAGTATGGTTGGTGTTATCAGTTTTTTTTTGTTACTATAGTTCTAGAATTTGAGTAGGTTGAAATTTTATGAGGATGCTCTGTTTGATTAAGGTATTGTGTTATTGTCTCTTCTTTGAGCGGATAGCATTCATCGTTAACGTAAGTTTAGCAAGTTTACATTTAGATTTAGGATAACAATGAATGTTAATTAGTAGAGGATTTACCTACTGAAAAAAGTTAGAAACCATACTCTGTTTCATAGTCATGAGTGTTCTATTTGACAACATTTTTATTTGTTGATGTCTGTTATATGAGTGAGTACTACAATGACTTGTGATGTAAATAATACTATAAATATTTCTGCTGCAGTTATATTGTATAATCTATACTTTTTCTAATTCAATTCTTATATATAATAATGAGAATATTTAGAAGATATATTTTATTTAGGCCACTGTAATTTTATTAGAAGAACAAAAATAAACAGCAACATATTATCACAAAAGTTTAGTCTTTATTAATTTCATAAAAGATATTATGTTATAGAACTTGAAACATACATATCGTATTGTTCAATTAAAAATTTCCTGTCTAGAGCCAATATTCTTTTGGGGTCAAATATATTCTATGTCTTTAAAATTTTTCCAGTTGGAACCAAAATGCTCGATCCATTCTTCATGAGTTTTGTTTCATGGAAGATATTGCTTGATTTCAATGCCTGAATCTTTATAAAACTCTAATATTTGATTCTATTTGCCTGTTACTAAATAAAGTGGCTATATCTTGCAAATAGTTAATGTAAATAGGGAAGAAAAATCTGTTTGTGTACATATATTACTCTTTTTATTTTTTTTTATTGAATAGTTAGTATAAATAGGATAGAAAAATCTATTTTGTGTTTATGGTGATTGACAAGTAATGGTTTTTGAATTTTTTTTTTCAAATGAAAAAGATGTTGGATATTATATTTCATCACAGAGGTGATTTCAAAGAAAATCAAGAAAGAATAATGGTATATTACTCGGATAATAAGATCTATTTTAGTGATCTAGATGTGGATATTTTAGATATTTTCTACTTAAGGAACTACCATAAAAGCTTAGTTATGATGAGATAAAGTAATGCTAGTGACATGTTCTTGGGAAAGACTTGGATAACGGGTTAAGAAGCTTGAATAGTGACAAAGAGATAAGAGAGATGATGAAGTGTGCTAAGAAAAATAATGGAGTTATATATATATATATATTTGGAGCATGGAATGAAAAAGCCTTCAAAATTGTCACCAAGGAGAAGATCCTCTCCATTAGCAACTTCTGGCCCAGTGAATTCCATGCAGGGTGCGAGTACATAAATTGCAACAAGACTTGCCAATTATATGAAGTTCGTCCCAACTCTAAGATTTAAGGATCCAAGAACAAAGAATTGAAGACTTTAACTTAATATGTATAGGATTTTCTATTTTGGGTTTGAAACTTTTTACTAGAAATAGACTACACAAGGATGTGTGATCCTTTATGTTTTGCTGTGAAGCCTGTTGCAAGTGTGAGGTGTATTAATTTAGTCCCACATTAAAAAAAGTAAGGAAGAGTGAGGAGTTTATAAGATGAGAGACCTATTAACTTACTATCATAATGTTTTGAGTTGGATGTGGTGTCTTCTCATCTTATGTTATCTCACTTGATTCCTCTCTGAATCTCTCTGGTGGTCGAGAGCTCCCCACGATTAGCCCAACAAGTGGTATCAGAGCCGATGGTTTAATCGGTTTGATAGTTTTAAGGGGTATTCAAGGCGAAGTATCGAAAGTCTTCCTGGCAAAAGTGGTCCGGGCGGCGTATCCTGCGGTGTTTTGCGGCGATGTGATGGACAAATACTCATATGTGGTGGAGGAGTTAGAGGGGAGTTGATGCTTGATGTGGAGACTCACACATGAGGGGGAGATTGTTAATATTGCAAGTGTGAGATGTATGAATTTAGTCCCACATTAAAGAAAGTAAGGAAGAGTGAGGAGTTTATAAGATGAGAGACCCATTAACTTTCTACCATAAGGTTTTGAGTTTGATGTGGTGTCTTCTCATCTTATATTATCTCACTTGGGCTGCGTTTGTTTACAGAGACAGGACACTGACACAGGGACACTGAGACACAAAATCGTGTTTGACAGAGGAGACATAGACATAGACATTGTGTTCAGAGACACTGAATTAGTGTATTTTATGTCCATCGTGACAGGAAGGACACTAAGACACTAATAAGAGACACAACTTATTTTTTATTTTTTCTTTTATTATTTTTGTTAATTTTTCATAATTATGTTTTTTATTGTTATATTTTTCATCTCAAATTTTTTGAATGAAAAAAATGAGAATAAATTGAATTTTCAAAATTTGTTCTAGTTTATCACCAAACAGAATATAAGAACATAAAATTTTGTGTCTCTCTCCATTAATGTCTTGTCCTGTCCTGTTCTTAGTGTCTTGTCCTGTCCTATTCTTAGAAACAAACGCAGTCTTGATTCCTCCTCGAAATCTCCCCGGTAGTTGAGAGCTCCCCACGGTGGCCCAACAAAATCCTTGTTTTTGAGGCAACTATGTTTAACATGCTCATGTTAGTTGTTGGTTTTCAATTCCTTATGTTGCCTTCTTTAGTATACTACTGTTTTCATTAATTGAGTTACCCAAGTTTACATTCCATCAACAAATACCATTCATCAATTTTTAATACCATAATCATATTATTATTTTTTCATATATTGTTCATTCAATGAATACAGGGTACACACCATCAACTCTTTTAACTGATGCTTTACAACACAGAATAATCATCAACACTATCAATACAGACACAATTAATACCAATAACTGGTTAACCATTTTTTGATTTCGTACATCTTTTTCTAATCTCCCAAGCCTTCAATCAAAGTTCATCTTCACTTCATGATTATTTCCATAAGATTCTGGTTTTTCAAGTGGTTCATCCTGTCCAGTATTTATCCACACACAAAACGCACACCATCTTTTTTCACTTGTCTGTAATCAAGCAAACGTATAACATGCTCAAGCATCAGGGAAGAACAATAAAAGAACAATGAGGTAAGAACAATCATAACAACACAAGTAATACTGATAACTCACATTATAATTGGGACAACAAAAAAATAATTTGTTTATGTTTAAATCTGTCCCAGACCACTTAAGAACTGGCCGGCAGCCACAATCGCAATTCTGGCACTCCCGATCTTTTGCTCCTGTTTTGCGTTCTCGTTCGTTGGCCACTGCTTCCAGCTCCAGTGCTCCCACCACCCATCATGGATATTAGCTTCCAACTCCACGAATAACAACAAGAAGAATGAGAAGAGAATGATTAACAGGAAGAAGAAATTAACTTACTCAAAATTTGGGAATTTAAGGTTAAATATAGAGGGAAGGACCACATTGAGTATAAATTGAAATTGTGCCAGCTCAACTAGCAGTTGACACCATCTAGCGTGCCAAAATGAGGCCACGTCAGCGTCTCGATGATGATTCATAATCAAAAAGATGTCCAAGGACTACTATGGTGTTCAGAGCCGTATCTAGAGGATTACAATGGTGCAATTGAGATCTCAGAGACCATATTGGATAACGACTTGAATCTCAGGGACCATTACCGAAATTTACTCCATAAAAGTGGTTTACTTAGGATATGTGTCGCATTTTTTGTAATCTTTAAAAGTGAGCCAATATATATATATATATACATATATATATATATATGGACAGTGGACGTACCAATATTAACATTAAATTACATACAAGTTTATTTAGTGGAAAAAATTAGGTTGTGATCTAGGTGGTTTAGTATTTTTATGATATTTGTATAAAATTTTAAAGTTAAAAAATAAAAAATTTATTTATTATGTTTATTATGAATTTTTTATTTTAAAATTATTTTATTTGGTTGATATAGTATTTTCGTGATGATATTATGATATAATAAAGATTTATTTTTTATATTATATGAAATTTTAAAAAATTTTAAAAAAAATTATTCTTCATTATAGATATGTTTATTATAGTCTTTTTTATTTTTAAAAGTTGTTTGATCAAATATAATTGTGAAGTTTGTACTTATTAAAAACTACTTTTAATTTAATTTTACCAAATATAAGTATTGCAATTTTTAAAAAATTATTTTTTTAAAAATTAATTTTTATAAATTATTTTTAAAAATAAAAATTTTACTAAACCAAATCTTAAAGTGATTCTTTTGTCAGACAGAAACTCCTATTATACTCGTAGTTTTTGAAAAATAAAAACTAATTATGTATGTAGGTTTTGAATTCAAATCTTACTTTTAACTAAAAAAAATCATTATAGAGGAAAATTTATTTTACAGCGGAACAGATAATAGTAAAAGAAAATGAAATGTATTAAGAAAACAATAATGGATACTTTCAATTTTCAAATGCGTTTTTATCAAGTTCCTTCGATTTACGTAACCAATGAAAATATCAAAGCATCTGTCAATGGTTTCATAATTTCATCTGTCAAAACGAGGGCTCAATGATGGTGAGTCTAATTAATTTTTCTGTTAGACAGTGAGTCTAATTAATCTATTTTTATATTTTATTATATAAAAGTTAAATTTTTATACTAAATTTTTATTCTATTATACATGACATATTTTTTAGATTATTTTTTTATTTATTTTTTAATTCATTAAATACAAATTATTATAATAAACTAACTATATCAACAAATTAATTTGACTAAATTCTTATTTTAGTCCTTGAAATTCTCGCGATTACTCAGTTTGGTTCTCAAAATTCAAAATTACTTATATTAGTTCTCCAATTTTAAGTTCGAGCACCAATATGGTCCTTCGACTCTTTTCGGCGATGATTAGACAAACAGAGTGCTGAGATGACACCTTTTCTACCACGCTAAATGATGAGTAAACGACGTTGTTTACCCTTAACGCCCAAACAAGTCAGAAATAAAGAACAGTGGAGGTAGAGAAAAAGAAGAATACTTTATTTTGGGTCTCCATCATTTCTTCTCCTTTCATATACAAAGCGACGACATTTTTGACTTGTTTGGGTGCCAAGGATAAACGACGTCGTTTTCTCATGGTTGGGAGGGTGCCATCTCAGCATTCCATTTGTCTAGTTATCGCCGGAAAGAGTCGAGGGACCACATTGGTGTCTGGACTTGAATCTGGGAGACCAACATAGGTAATTTTGAATTTTGGAGATCAAAATGGGTAATCGCGTGAATCTCAGGGTTCAAAATGAGGATGTAGTCTAAAAATTTAAATATCACATAATTTATTATAATTTATATCAATTTGATTTGGTAGTATTTTCTAATTTATTTCTTTTAATGTTTCTATTAGTATTTTTTAATTTATTTCTTTTAGTTTATTAAACCAAATTTATTGTGTGTACTAATTAATTAATTTATTAGTCATTAAAATAATAAATCTATGAATAAAATAGATAATTGAGATATTTTTAACTAATAATCAAATCAAATCAAATCATATATATTGAGCCAAATTCAAATAATATGAATTAAGGACTAAATTAAAATAAGATGATTTCTTACTTATTTAAATTGAATGCAATAAATACAAATTAATTTTATTAAATAATCATAATCGTCTGGTCTACTGTATATAGATGGCCACACAAAATTATAAGAATTATGATTTTTATTGCAAATACTATTTCAACTTTTTTTTTCTTTTTTTTATGTATAATTTCTTTTATGTATAAATGTACCCAAAATGAGAAAGTACGGATGAGTTTTATTGATTGTTTGTTTGATGAATATATCTCAATTTAGGTATTCACTGTGAATGGAAGTTGACCTGTAGTAATTCAAGGTGACCAGTGTATTTTTTATAGTATATAAATGGAAGAATATTTGTTAAAATGAATATACCCACTGTAATGAATTTTTTTCACTTTGTTAGATTTTTATATCAGTAGTGTAAATTTTTTGAAGGCACAAGATAATAAAATAGATTGGCTTTAATATTATTATAAGCTAAATTTAATGGTTCAAGTAAGCACCACTAATTATGTTAATAAAGTAATTTTGTAATAATAATGTGATTTACATATTAATTTTTTCGAGTAAATTTATTTCAAAATATAAAAATTAGACTCAATTACGCTAAATTTTAAAGGTAATATAGAATTTCACAACAAAATTAACATTCATTAAGGAAATAAATTTATATACGGCTCTTTCCTAATCTATTCTATTATATAAAAATTGAGTTTTTGCACTTAATGATAAAGCTGACATGGCATACTTCTAAAAGTGTTTTTTGATTTATTTCTTTTGACTCATTAAATACAATTCATTACGATGGATTAATTATATCAATTAATTGATTTAATTAGATATTTAAATATCACACAATTTAATATTATGTATATCAATTAATTGATTATAATTGTTAGAATATAATTGGAATCAATTAAATCAATTAGCATTATTCAATATATCTGAATATTTATTATAAGATATTACGTTTTTATTATTTCGATTCTCTCATCATCTATAAATATCTTTCTATATTGTATCATTCTACACAACTTGAGCACTCACAAACCTTTTTTCTATTGCTCCCTCTCCCCGTTCTAACATAGTATTAGAGTCATGGTATCCTCCTTGAGGAGAATAAGTTGATTTTCTTCTGGTGAAATCACCGTACTTTCATACTTTTTTTCTATGCCATTTTTTTCTTTTTTTTTTTGTCAATGCTTTGATACTTTTCTTAACTCACCGATTAGCTCATCAACTACTTACTTACTCTCATGGAAAAACCATATATTTTTTTTATCACCTTTCGATAGTTTGTCATCTCTTCGTACTTTGTCACTTTTCAATATTTTTCCAGCAGTTCGTCATCTTTTCAGCAGTTTTTCAGCAATTGCCACTCTTGCGACAGTTCTGTCTGCGTTCTCTTTCGACAGTTCCGTCTGCGTTCCCTTCCAACAGTATTGTCTGCGCTTCTTTTCGATAATTCCATCTGCGTTTTTTTGTAGCAGTTCCGTCTGTGTTTTCTTGTGGCAGTTTCATCTGCACTTCTTTCCGATAATTCCGTCTGTGCATCCTTTTGATAGTTCTGTCTGCGTTTTCTTTAGGCAATTTCGTTTGTACCCGTTCTATCAGTTTATGCATATTTTTTATTTACTTGAGTTTGAGGGGGGATGTTAGAGTATAAATAGGATCAATTAGCATCATTTAACATATCTGAATATTTATTATAGGACATTACGTCTTTATTATTTCAATTCTCTTAGCACTTATAAATAACCTTCTATATTGAATCATTTTACACAACTTGAATACACACAAATATTTTCTCTACTGCTCTCTCTTACCATTTCTAATAATAATAAGAGTAAAAGACAAATAAGTCCCTGACCTTTTTAAACACAGACATTTTCGTCCCTTAAGTTTGGAAAATATATTTTGATCCCTCACCATGTAAAATCTGTGACAATTATGTCCTTCCGTCGAATTGGGGCTAGAAACGGTAATGGAGATCGCTGACCTTGAGGGGTGGTGAGTGATGTGTCCGTTACGATTGCTGAGGTGGATGGAGAACAAATTGTTGGAGGACAATCTGGTCCTTAATGGCCAAAACGACGCCGTATGCTAGAATGAGCCCTATTCCATCGGATCGACGAAGCAATGGCCATTGATGGAGTGATCGTCGATGATGAGTGAAGGACCCCCTAGAATACAATAAATAGAAAAAATAATTATCCTTCACTTGATAGTTGGAAGAAGCATATTGATTCTAGGAACCCTAGAATTGAAAAATGTGATGGAATCTTGGATAATCTTGTTGGGTCACTTGATCTGCCAAAGGTCAAAAAGTCTCCCAAGGGGAAGGTTTTGATGCAAGCTATGTATGGAGTAAAGGTTCAGACAGTATTTGTATATAGTGTATTTGCAGCGGCTTTTTCAGGCTCGACTAAGAAATTGATAGATTTGGATGTGGCTGAAATATATACATGGGTTCCAGAATTTAAAAGTTTGCAAAATCTTGTAAATGAGGAAGTTACAGTTAGATTTTCTAGTGGGCGATTTACTGTGTTGAAGGAGTTGGAAGCAGTTGATTCTGCTATTAAGGAATTATACCCTATTATCCTTGATGTGGTGGAACCCATTGAGACAGAATTGGATCTGAAGACTGTTGAGCAATTAGGCAGAGCGACAGAGAAGCTTTCAGAAGGATTAGATCTTCTTGCAAAAGGAGTGAATGGCTTTTTCCAAGTGGTCTTGAGTGGTCGTGATGCCTTACTATCTAATCTTAGATCAGGTGGAATTGTCTATGACCGTGGCTCCGGGGTAATATAGGTGTGCAAGCAATCAATTGAATGTCTTGCAGCCTGACCTGGTACATACTAAAGCATATAGGTACTTGTTTTTCCATTTTATGATTGATGTTTTTCAATTTTGTTTGGCTTCTTATGGTGTCCAAATTAGGATGAGTAATAGGTTATATGGTTGTTCTATGGTGCTAAAATGTATATGTTTATTGTTATGTGTAATTGCATACAATATATATATATATATATATATATATATATATATATATATATATAGGTTATATGGTTGTTCTATGGTGCTAAAATGTATATGTTTATTGTTATGTGTAATTGCATACAATAATATATATATATATATATATATAAGAAAGTTGTATTATGCCCAAAGATATTTATTCTTGTGTGATCTGGCAAATCATTGTAGTCATCAGCTCATGAAATCTCTGGCTATCCATTTCCCTTATGGTAGCAAGTATCCTCTTGTGAGTTGAGACATGTTTTGTGCTTATGTTACTCATATAGCATGCTATTATACATTTATGTTATTTTTGTTGGTGAGCTTGCATTTACATCTGGGATTTTTTGCCTGAAAGTTGATTAACATTTTTATTAGGGCATTGTAGTTCTTTTGTTGTTTCATAGACTGTGGACATTTGGTATGTGTGTGTATATCACCCTGAAGCAGTTTTGATTGAATATCATAGAATGGAGCACGTGTAAATGACTTACCTTTTCATATGATATGTGATCTGACACTTAATCTTAATTAACAGTTGCATCTAATTGGCTGTATCCAAGTACCACAGCTTTTTATCTCCTCACATCTCAGCTCATAGAATTACTCAACGGTATGTTTAATGGGAGATTAGAAGAAGCACTTGCAGCATGGCTGCTCTTATTGAGATCTGTGAAAACTGAGTTACTGTTGAGATCTGAAAGCTGAGAAATGAGCTTTTGGTAGGAGAGCATCTATAGTCGTTTTGGCTATTATGGACCAAATTGTCCTCCAACAATTTGTTTTCCATCCACCTTAACAACTGTAACGGACACATCACTCACCACTCCTCCAGGTCAGCAATCTCTGTTACCGTTTCTAGCCTCAATTTGATGGAAGGACATAATTATCACGGATTTTACATGGTGAGGGATTGAAATGTATTTTCTAATCTTAAGGGACAAAAATGTCCGCGTTTAAAAAGGTCAGAGACCTATTTGTCTTTTACTCTAATAATAAATATAATTTAATTTAGTTAGAAGTTCATTGTTTTATAGTCTTTTATATATATATATATATATATATATATATATATATATATATATATATATATATATATATATATATATATATATATATATATATAATTGTAAAAATAATCTTTTTATCACTTTAGATATTTTAACTCTTTTTTCTTTTTTTTTTCTCTTTAAATGTAATTTTGTTTTGCGTTAACTTTATTTATTTAATGATGAAATATACTCATATTAATTCTATTATAATATTTTATTTATCTCCTATGTATTTTGATTTATATAGTTACTATTGATCTTGCTTTTTTTTTAATTATTCTTTATTTTTTTATGACTTGATAATTTAAATAAAAAAGAAAAGAAAGAAAAAAAATGATGGCCAAAAGCGGAGGCTAAAAGCCTAAAACAGTAACATAATTTCTTAGCATTATTATTAATATAAATTTTATTATCTCTTTTCTAACCTTCTTTAATATGAGTTTCATTTCTTTTTCTTTATTATTATTAGTGCTTTTATTATTCTCTAATTATAAATCTTCTTATAATAATTTTTTGATAAAATATTTTTTTGATCTAATAGATACAAATTAAATTTTAAAATTTAAATTTAAATAAGATGTACAAAGGATAACTGTTAAATTGAGATCTAGAATTCATTTGGTAGATTTAAACTCTTTGAATCATCGTCAATAAAAATTTTAAATATTATTATAAAATTTTAGATATTGTTTTATCTTATTATTCTTAAATTATACATTATACCGTGTATTTGAAGAGTTTTATCTTTTTTAAAATAAGTGTGATATTATATAATTTGTTGGATACAAAGGGATAATGAAGTTGAAGTGAGTAACAAAATTGATTATATAATAAGATACAAATTTTTAGAATTTCTAGCACAATTGATAAATTTTTAGTTTTAAAATAAATTTTTACTCTATTTTTTTATCTTTTATTTGATTTTTTTATAATTTTTCTTGTTTTTCTTATTAATTAGAATTGTAATAATTCATCACAAATTTGTGTTTTGTAGAAAAAATTTATCAATCATAAAATACAGAAGACTTAACAAAAAAATTCAAAAAATATTGAATAATCACAAAATAAAAAATTATGAATTGTGCTTTAATTATGTTATAAAATACAAATAAGGGCTATTTAAAATTAGTTTTTCACCATTAATGTTAACTTAAACTATAATAAGATGAAAAAATAAAAATTGTATATAATAATTTAATTTAATTTAAATATTTATACTACCAAAATTATTTTTTATTATATCTCATTTATTTTTATTTATTGGTGATCTTTAATTATCTATTTTAAATAAAAATTTAAATTGATTGAATTGATTTTTTTTAATTAGTAATATAATTATTGTGATATTTGTTTTACTCAGTAATATTTTTTTAATTCATTTAATTTGATTAATCATCTCTTTCTTATTTTATGTTAATTTAACTAATTAAAGTTAATAAATTTCAGTTATTTTAATTTTTGTAACTTTTTATTCTAATAATGTATTTCAATTAATATATAAATATAATTTTAATATTTTATGTCATTAATAATAATAATAATCTTATTTTAAAGTGGTCTTATTTCATATATATATATATATATATATATATATATATAATATGTTTAATTATAAAAAATTTACTATTTTTTTATATGATTTCATTAGACATATTTATATTCAATTTATTTGATTACTTAATTAGAATTAATTATATTAAAAAATTAAATTAAGATTATGGAAAATTAATTATATTGTTATTAATTAATTATATTAAAAGATTAAGATTATAATAAATTATTATTATTTTATTATTTTTTATTTTTGATATTAGTTCAGATATTTAGTTTTTTTATTATTATTATTATTTTTTTATTTTATGTGTTTATTTCTGTAAATCTTGCTAAATTAAATAAGATATTATATATCTTCTTTTTATTCCTCTTTTATATACACATAAAATTTATTAAATTATTTCTCTTCCATCTAATATAATAATTTTATTCCTCTTCTATTTATATTTCTTTCCTTCAATATTTTATTGATTTTTATTTTTCAAAATTTAACTTTAATTTATGTATTTATTCTTATTACACCTAATATTTTTTATTTATGTGTAATATATATTCTTATATATGTTATAGAAATATGATTTGATTTCATTAATTTACCAAATTTTTTTGAAAAATCTCAAATTAAAGCACAAAAACATATTTATAGGTATTTTATTTTTTTAACTAAAAAATATAATATTTTTTGTCATATTTTTTAAAATCCTAAGTTACATATGAATATTGATTTTTGAAGTAGAATAAATATATTTTAATTTTTTTGCATCTAACAATAATATTCTATCAATGTTAGAATTATTTAGATGGATAAGTAATAGTGAATATAAAATTATTTAAGATGGATAAAATTAAATACATCTTTTTATGGAAAATAAGAATTTAAAAATATTATATTCAATTCTCAATAGTCAATCTCTCATTGAACCATTGTATGTTCAAATTTTTTTTGAAAAAATGAAATAATTTTAGGTATATAATTTTTTGTAAAAATTTAATTAATTCAATATATTTATTGTCGTTGATTAAGAAAGTAAATTGAAATGACAATTTAATATTTCTATACTCGTAAAATATTATTTATTTATTTTTCTAGCATTCTTTATTATTTAATGATCACATTAATATAATTTAATTCAATAAAATTATTTATCATAATTTGATTGAATAAAAATTCTATTTTATCTGAAAATTTTAGAATTTTTCAACCCCAAAATCATCCATGTTAAATCATTAAGAAATATAACTAAGAGCGCGAAAGCGTCTCTTTATTCGAGAGCATGATTGAGATTAGAGAGCTTGACTTTTGGGTTCTTTGATCTTCGTCAACCAAAATTTCTGTATCCCTGATAGGGATGAATCACAGCTCCACTGTGGGAAAAGAGCTACAGAGACGAGTTTGATGTGTTGGAGACCAAAATCCTGAAGTCATTATTTATATTTGAGTGTGACACTCATTAAACCCTAAAACTCATAAAATAGTATCTATGGTTTTAATTTCATTTATCCAAATCAAAAGTAATAATGACTTATTTAATTCAATATTTATGACAATAAATGAGATCACCGTTATATAAATCATTTAATACGAAATTACTTAATTTGTAATTATAATTAATATATGTATTGCTCATAAATATATTAAGAAATAATAATTTTCTAACAATCTTTCACTTGGGCTATACATATATATTTTCCTGAGATAATCACATCTTATAAATTTTATGCACATATTTGAATATTATTTCCTTGATTACTTTAATAACCTGATTTATCTCATATATTAGTTATAAAATCACCACAGCTTTTATCACATTAGTGTTGTAACGAAACTACGATAATCGCCATATTAAAATACTCAACCACATAGATCAAATTTGGATATGAGAGAGAGAGAGAGAGAGAGAGAGAGAGAGAGAGAGAGAGAGAGAGAGAGAGAGAGAGAGAGAGAGAGAGAGAGAGAGAGAGAGAGAGAGAGAGAGAGAGAGAGAGAGAGGAGATTCAACAGGAGAAAGATGGCAACGAGCTCAACAGTGACGGTAATGGGATAAGCAGCATGAGCTGTGAAGGAAGATGGGAGTTGTGAAGGGATAGACGACAATGGGTTCAACAACGACGATGACGGGAGTTGTGAGGTTTTTTGTGAAGAAGTCGAGAAGAAGAAGACTCTGGTGAGGATGACTGAGTTTCTCTTGCATGGCTATAAAGTATGGATTGAAGCTGTGAATCACTGAATCTATGATGTGAGGCAAATCCTAATTCCTAAAAAGTGTTTATATGTATATATCCAGAGCGAGTACACCCTAAATCCGACCATGCCTAGCAAAATCTGCCCCGACCCGAGTCAAGTTATTACCCTCCCCAATCGAGTATGGACGGGTCGAGTACCCGCGTATTCGGGTACTCTTGACAAGTATAACTACGTATTGATATTCCATTTATTAAGGGTTTATCGCCAGCCAATGGATCGCTACACACACAAGGCGAGATTTTAACTCCTAATAGTTATTTAAGCGAACGAGTGAGATGATCACTCAACAAACTCAAATTGACTAAGACAAACACTAATTATTTTTAATATTTTAATATTAAAAATCCTGAGCGTTTGATTTTAATTATAAATTTGTAAAATATTTATAATAATAATTACTATATATATTTTATTTAATTTTTTAATAAAATTTTTTATATAATTTTATGAAGGGACGACGGATCCAGAAATATTATCATGGGAGCCAATAACATATATAATATTAAAAATTATGCAAAAAAAATTATATAATGTAAGATATGTTACAAAAATATGCCGATAGAGAATATATTTTAAAATACAAAATATATGTGTGTACTTTTTACTAACGAAGTGGTCCATTCTTTGTATCATAAAACTCATCGATAATAGAATTTGTGTCAATTTTTTCAATAATTTTCTTTTCAATATAATTAAAAGACAATTAGTAAGAAATTCATCTTTAATTTTATTTTGTTTCTGAGTTATTCTTCACAATATTCATAGCTGAAAAAAATCTCTCAGTTGTAGCAGTTGAAACAGAGAAAATTAATATCAAATGAATCAAGAAAGACGGTCACAAGAAAAAAAAAAAAATTCACTTTATGAGATTTGAAAAATTTTATTTAAGTAAAAAGTCTTAGTAATAATATTTTTTTCAATTTTTTTTAATATTATTACTTACTTTTTAGATATTAAAAATTATTAATATTTAGATTAGACTAGACTTTTATTTATACTAGACTAAATACTAAATAATTTTTTTAAAATTAAATTATACTTAATAATTTATTATTATTAACTTTTTTAAAAAAAGTTGGGGTTCAAAATCTCCACTCACCCCAATATGTCCGTTCCTAATTTTATGTATTATCCTGTAAAGGATACGAAACATACACCAGTTGTTATGTAAAAATTGATTGTTCTCCAATGACTCTAAATCCATAGTAGTATCAAGCTAAGTTAGATTGAATTCTAAAAAGAAAAAAATTTATTTATTATTTATTTATTAAAAAAATTTCTTTTTTATTAGAAAAGGTAAAATATTTGAATATAACATATATGAAGTATTTTTTTCTAGTTAACCATTCATTAAAAAAATTATTTTTAATTTTTTTAAATAACATATTTCTTAATTAACATAAAAAAATTTTTTATTTTAAAAATACTTTTAAAAAAATTATAAGCAAACATCTTTATATTATATAAAATTACTTTTTAACTATTTATTTTTTTAGAGAAAAACTAATTCAAATTAGGGTTGTTCATCAAACACCAATAAATTAATTAATCAGTTAAAAAATCTTAAGTAAATTTTAAATGATCAGTTTTCGAAAGTAGTTTATAAATTATAACCCCTCTTAAAAAGCAGCTAACTGAATTAGTAAAATCCAATTTTTAAACTGGTTAACCAAATCAAAATTAATTTGATGATTTAAAATTTTAAAATTAATTTTTGAATACAAATATGTTATAGATTAGAGGTATTTATGAACCAGGCAGAGCCGAATTTAAGTAGACCCAAATTTGACCCTGAAAAGACACTAAATTTATTTCGACCCGACCCAAAGTAACTCGAAAATAAATTGGATTAAACCGGATCATTAGTATATACAAATTTGTAAATTTTATATATTAAAATAATAAAATTTTATTTTTAAAAATAAATTTAATAAATGTTAGCTCATATTTATATTAAAATAAATTATTTTAAAACAAAAATAATATCGTATAATATAAAAAATATTAATTAAATTATAAAAGTATAATATAACATTATTAAATAACTCATATATATATTGCAAAAAGTAATTTCGGGTCGGGATCCGACCCGAAAATAACACCGGACAAGAAATGGAAACCCGAACCCAACAAAATATGTCTTGAGTCCGGGCCGAATTTCAGGCCAGACCAGGTCTTGAACACCCCTATTATAGATGTTATAGATTTAAACTGATTTTATAATTAAAAAAAAAAAACTAAATTGGTTTTTTAAAATGTCAAAAATTAAATTTATAAATTAAATTTGATTTTTTATAAAATCAGTTTTCAAATGGAAAAACTGGTTTTTAAATGAAAATATCGATTTTAAACTGGAAAATTTTTAAACAAAAAAACGATTATTTTTAAACCAGATTTTATTTTTATAATCGGTTTAAAATCGATTAATAACTGACTTTTCTGTTTAAAACTAATTTGGTTTACTAATCTAAACCAAATTTCTAGTTAACTAAAATTAGATTTATTTTTTTGGTTAACTTTAACCATGTACATCTCTAATCCAAATGGACATTTAATTCTTTTAGTTTTGTCAATCATTATGAAATGTCTTAAATGGCTTTAGGATCATACTTCCAGTCCTAAATAAAATAAGAAAAAAACAATTAAGAGAACGAAAAGAAAATAAAAGAATAAGGAAGCAGTAATTCTGTCAACAATTACACCAAGTATCAGCCGAACTTATTTACACAACAACTCTAAACTGTCATTTGACTAAGAGCTATACATCTTTATAACTTAAATTCCTAATAACTAATAACTTCCTTCTACAACATTATAACCATAGTTACCTTAGGTAGTAACATAGGTCCTTTGTGATATTCTACTTGGATGAAAAGAAGCTCATGCACATTGGGGGATGAACCCCAAATAAGGCAAGAATTGATGAAGGTAGAATCCATAATCCATCACCACAGATCAAACCAGAAGCAACTGCAGGAACCATCAAACTTGCCTCCTCACTTTTTAGTTTGTGCCAAGCATACACTACCAAACTACCTACACACATGTCGATTGCAAAGTATCCACCAACTAAGAAAGGGACAGCCATTGCCATTGGAAGTGGAATCCATCTTCCAACTTTCTTGGGGGAAAGATCCCTCACTAAGTTGGCTGCTATGGCAAACGCGAAAAAACCATAACAAAGTTGCAAGCAATGCTGGGGGAGGGTGGAGAAGCCTTCAACACCAAGAATGGCCATGTTTCTGTATATGAGGGCATATGGGGCCTTGTACTCACCATCTGGATTCCCTACATCAAAGGCCTTGTAAAAAAGGAAGAATGTCAGAGGTGCAACAACACAACCTATTGCTGTGCCGATTGCTTGGCTCAAAAGCATTGATCGAGGCGACGTGTAAGTTAGATGGCCGGTTTTGAAATCGTGCATCAAATCGGAACAAATGGAAACAATTGATTTGATCAAGCCACAGGCCACGAGTCCAGAAACTACACCATCGTTCTTTCCAACCAAGGCCGCAACCATAAAGAGCGCCACTTTGCCATAGTTATAGGCCATATTAATGTCAGTTAAGCCTGCACCATATGCATTGCAGAAGCCAAGTGCAGGTGCAAGAATATATGCAACCGCCACATAATACCACTTCAACTGGGGAATCATCAGAGGGATTACAATGACACAAACGACGGAGAAGAAAATATACCCTGCAGCTGCCAACCATACTGGAATACTTTCTCTTAGAAACACTTCATGCCTTCTAAGATCATCAAGAGGCAGCTGATTCTTGTTGTGCAAACCTACATGGACAAAGAAATATTAGATTTCACAGACATATAAGCTTCAGCAGTCATACATGTCTAACAGTCTATACTACATGTATCAGGCCTTAATATTTGTTTACTCAAAATCCTTACACGTATCAAGATTTTTTCTTTTCTTGTTCTCATGTATCCTCAAGGCTGCGGAACAGATAAGTTTCACAAAATTGTAGAGCCCATCACCAAGAAGCAAGGCAATTGAAATAAAGACCTGGGAGGGTAAAACGTTGAACAAAAATTGAGGCCTTCAAAGATGAAAACAATATAGATCTTATGGAGTCCTTCAACTCGAGCTAATATACCTTATAGCCATTTAGACTTTTCATGCTACTTTCTGGTAGATTAGTAGGGAACCATTCTCCCTTTTGTCCCCTGATTTGTGGCCACATAATGCCCCATGAAACCACAGCACCGACAAGCAAGGATACGTTTACAAGATGGGAACAAATCATTCCTGCTCCAACATAAGTCATGCTAAAATCGAAGTAAAATCTGCTGAATTCAAGTGCTTTAATCAATGACATTGAACAATTATTCTATGATTCAGACTTCTATTTAAAAGAATAGAGACAAAGAAGACGCACGAGTTTTTCCAGGCTTTCAATCCAAAAGTGGGAAATTGAACAAATCCACAATGATCTCCACCTGCATAGAACCATTGGAAGAAGGCCCATAGGAAACTCAATGAAAAGTACTTCATGAAACTATGAACCTGTCTCCTGCAAAGAAGTTGAACTAGTTTATCCTTTATATAGATTGACCTTGTTTCAACTTGAAAGACTCCAAGAAAAAGGGAAAAGGGATAGGAACAGATTCACACTTGGCCATGGCATCTCCTTTAGGAGTATGGAACCCATTAATAAGAACAGCGGTAGCTGTTCCACTGGGATAAGTCAATTTGTAGTCTATTACCATAATCTGTTAAACAACAATATTATCATCGTCAATTACACCATTAAAGTCACTCACAACCAAATTCTTGTGCAATTAAGCTTATTAATTCATTACTTCTACATCAAACTACTAAACCAATAAACTTGGAGAATAACAGCCTTTAAATTACCAATTGTGTCCAGAGAAGTTTGAAAAAAAACCCATAGAATTCCTTACTAATAAAAATACCTTTCTTATGGGGACCAATGCAAATAGCCCAACAAAACTAGCTACAAAGAGAAAGGATGACATCCAGCCAAATCCAGGATCCTTGATGCTAGTAGGACTATTTCCATATGTATCAACCCCTGCTAGCTCGTATGTCTTCCGATTCAAGGCCAAGAGATTGGAACTAAAACCACCTACAGTTACACACAAATTTATACACATCACACATAGAGAGTTGAGAAACACCATCATTTACACGGAAACAAGTTTTAATTAGGGGGCTAATCTAAACAGTAAACAGCAGAGAATATTCCTATAACAGTTAAACAACGACCTCCAACTGCAAGTGTGTAGCACGCCACTGAACATGTCTGGATTACGGTATTCTCCTGCCTAGTGAAAGGTGTTGAAACAATATTGGCTTTGGAAAGGATCTTAGTCCAGGTCCTAATGAACACAAAGCCAAGTAGTGCAGCTGAAACATTAAGATTGGGGACTAATCCAGTTGTCAGGTTCAGCTTCATTGCTATCACACTATAAATAATTCCAATCAATATACTAGCTACTAGTCCGCGGATTGTGATTTGCCTCGTCCATGGAACTATCTTAGCCACATCCTCAGGCTCAATGGAAGCCTCTTCAAGGTCCTCTCTGTTAGAATTCTCAGCTTCTTTGAGTTCTTCATTGTTTATATTGTTCATTGGATTCGTCAAATCTTCAGCTCTTGGTGATTCCAGCAGCAAGGAAAACAGAATAGGGAAACATAATATATGATTGTTAATACATTTAGAAGGATAATCATGTAAACCAATCAGATGATAAGAATACAGAGGAATTTGAGAATCTGATTCTACGATGAAAAAAAAGCAAGATTTTTAATGCTATACTTAACGTAATTAGTGCTGAAAATTTTTTCCAAAAGTTAATCTTATTACCTGAATTTTCAGCTGGAGGTGGAAAAAAGCAGAATTTTCAAGAGAAGAACAAGCTATGCTTTGAACTCTTTGAGTGTAATTGGCAAGAATTGTGTTCTTCCCTCGGTGAATTGTAATTGAATTATGCAATTACGTTGAGCTGTCTTGCATGTTCTAACTAAGAAAAAGAGACGAGACGAGAAGCGTGAGAATCTCGGAAACTTAGGTACCTGAAATGAAGCAAGAACAGAATCAAGATGAGATGAACGAAATTCTGGTAATTACCAATGTGTGTTTGGCATTGCAAGAGAATTTGAATTGTTTTCGTTTTACCAAAAACAAATTAACATCTCTGCGTGTGAGATAGTACAACGTTGTTGTGTTGTACTGCTAACTACCTCTTTTTAAAAAATAAAAATTAAAACGTTTGTTTGTTGTACTACAGACAGTACAGTCACTCAGTCAGTACTCCACTTTGATCAGAAGTACTCAGCAAAGGGCCACCGCCACCGCTTTGTTAGTTTGCATATTTCTAGGGTGAAATATTCTATTTTTTTTTTTAACTTTTAAATGTAAATACCCCACCTTAACAATAACTGATTACTAATTCTTGTCTTAAAAGCTTTTTCTAATCATTTTATCTATGATATCATGACTAAAATTTTTTATTGAAAAACATTCTTTTCTTTAAGTTTTCTTATTTTATAATAATAATTTAAATTTTAAATTATATTTATTTAATTCACTTACTAAGGGGACAGGCAGTCTCTCTCTTTGCAATTCAGTGGTAAATGGTCAACTAACCATAATTTACTCCTATTAAAGTTAAAGATATGGACCTGGATTAATTAATGCAAGGGCAGGGGATGACTTTTCCAAGATTTCTGCGTCACAATCACATACTCATATGTTGACAAAGCTCTTCGTAATAAATCTGCTTATAAAATATGGGATCTGAAGTTATATTGATATTTTAGAAAAAAAAAATACTCTACTATACAGAATAAAATAGTATAGAAAGAGAAAATAATTTTTTTATAATTATTTTTTATTATTTTATTGTTATTCAAAGTGTGATTTTTACTTTTTTTTTTAATCTTTCTTTCATCCTATAAAGAAAAGATCTATAAACTTACATCTTTACATTTTTATCATATAATTTATCAAAAAAAATATATCATTAGTTATTTTTAAATTAAGATAATAAGTTTATAAATAATAAATATTATAAATTTAAAGATGATTAAAATATTATTTTATTAGTATTGTCACTTTAAAATTTTTTTTCAAAATTATGGGATCTCTCACGTGTAAAGGTCAGCAATGTTCTTGTGTGTATATTAGAATTAATTAGTATTTATTAGAATTATTTAATATATTTGAATATTTATTATAAAATATTATATTTTTATTATTACCATTCTCTTAGTCCCTATAAATTCTTTTTTATATTGTATCATTCTACACAATTTGAATAGATATAAACCTTTTCTTTACTATTTTCTTTTATCCTTTCTAACATGATATCAGAATTATAGTATCTTTCTTGAAGAGGATATGTTATTTATCTTGGGTAAAATTACCGTATTTTTCATACTTTTTTCAGTGTCATTTTTTTCTTTTTCTTTTGTCAATGCTTCGATGCTTTCTCACTTCGCCGATTAGTTCATTAATTCACTACTTACTTATTCTCATAGAGAAATCATATGTTTTTGTTACCTTCCGAGATAATTTGTCATCTTTTCGTTTGTTACTTTTCAGTAGTTTTCAGTATGGCAGAATATGTTAGAATAAAAAACTTCCGATTAGTTCATTAATTCATTAATTATAGAATATTACATTTTTATTATTACGATTCTCTTAATACTTATAAATACTCTTTTATATTGTATCATTCCACACAACTTGAATACTCACAAATATTTTTCCTATTACTCCCTTTCACCTTTCTAATAAAAGAAAATTTTAGTGCAATTTTTCTTAAAAGAAAACCTTTTTTCCTCGTCTACTTTATCACTATAAATAATTTTAGAACTAGAAAGAAAAATAATTTTTTTCACTTTTTAAATGATAATATTATTTACTAATTGTATATTATTAGCAAATTATTCTTAAAAAAATGATAAGAAATAAAATAATAAATTAAAAGATAATTAATAAAATCACACAAAAAAGTGATATTATTGATATTAGTGGCTAAGAGAAGGGGGGTTGAATCTTAGCCCCCTTTTCGATGCTAACACTTGCTGACCTTCAGAGAAGACTTTTCTATTTTTTCTCGTCAATAGACACGAGCAACTTTGTTTTGTCTCGTCCCTTGCCACGAGACTTTTCTTTTTGTCTCGTCACTTGGCACGAGATAATTCTGGTTTTTGCTCCTGTGTATTTGAAAACAGAAATGGAGTAGAAAATAGAAGAAGATTGCACCCAGATATATCCTGGTTCGGCTGCTAAGTGCAGTGCAGCCTACATCCAGTCTCCATCACAAACATGATGGAATTTCACTATAATCAATCTGATTACAACTTGTAAAGTGCTAACCCAACTTACAAGAGGATTCCCACAGAATCATGATACACAACATAGATGAACAAAGGACCTCTAAGACATCTATGGCTTTTCTTTTAATTTTGCACTCTCTGCCTTTTTTCGCTCTATGGCTTTTTCATACAAACCTCACTTGTTTGCCTTTTTCCATGAGACTCAAGACATGACAAAATTAAACAGAAAAATTACAAAACAGAGAACATTGAAGGAGAAGAGAAAAACTGTTAGCTCAGGTAGCTCTGAGAACTCTGTGCCTTGCACTCTCAAATTTTCTCCTTGCTTCAAACAGTGGTTGTTCCCCCTTTTTAAAGAAGAGGAAAGCCTCCACACTTGAAGCCAAAACCGAACCAACTTCTTTCTCCTTCAACAAACACAGAACCGGTTCGGCCACACAGAGAGAGAAGAGATAACCATGCATTAACCAACATGCAATTACCTCTAGTCCTTTCTTGATCATCACCCTTCATCAATCCGGGCTCTCCATCCTTGGCTTGCTCTCCAAGATGGATTTCTGGCCATTGATACCTCATGATGATAATGAGTTCATCTGCTTCAATCTCTCCATCACTTCGCCACTCTAGCTACTCCCTGTGGTGGTTGAGCAGAATCAAAGACAAGCCATGCTTCAAGAATCTCCCTCTTGGCCGAATCTTCATCTTCCTTTTTTTGAGCATGAAAAGCTCAAGATAACCTCACCAAATCTAACCACATTTGGTAAGTATCTTAGCTACAGCTCATTTTTATTTTAGTATCTTTTCTTGCCATCATTAGCTTGATGGTCTTGATGCATGCAGCCTCTTCCTTTTCTTGGTTGAAGAACATTTCTTCCATTGTTTCCTAGACAAGGACCGAAGAAAGAAGAGGAAAGAGATAAGAGAGAATTAAAGAATCTGAAGAAAAGCAATGTAGAGTGGTTAAACACATTAATTTTGAGAATAGTTTGCTTTTACTTCCCTTAGAGTGGCGTGCATAGTCATAATAGCCATCAAATCAATCTTTTCTCTCTTTCTTATGTTTCCAATGCATTAAATTAAATTTGAATTCCATCCAAAGTGAGAAATAGAATCCGTTGGAGGCAAGCAACAAATGTTAACTTTTGCTTTCCTGTTGGACTTTGGATTCGGATCATGCATGGAAACATTCATCAAAATTGAAATTGGGCTTTGTTGCAATAAAGCTTAATCTGACCCAATAAAATTTTGATTCAATCAAATTAATTGGGCTTATGATAATGTTTGAGTTTTGGCCCAATTAATTTATTTTCCATTCAGCCATATTCATCATAAATTATTAAAACCAAGGGCTGAATGTATATTGGGCTTGCACCAGAAACTTGTTTTCGGCCCAATATTAAACCTGCACAACAAAATTATTTTAATTAACACATTAATCAAGATTAACTTAATAACTTTACTGTTAATAATGTTTGATCATCATCAATTTAGTTTAGAGTTTTCCAAACTCATCAATCTCCCCCTTGATGACAAACATTATTAAAATTGAAATGGAAAGAAATTTAGAGATTGAGTAAAGAATACTCCCTTTGAATTTGAATTTCTCCCCCTTTCTAAATGTCACATGGCTCCCCCTTAATGTATGCTATTTTACCAAGGGAAGCACTAACCTGTAACATTTAAATCAAGCTTCAAGTAACAATGTTATTTAGCATTTTTATACATGATGCTAAATGCTTGATTTATGAGCAGTTTTAATTTATAATCAAAACTCATTTGATATCATAAACTGATTTACTGCTCAAACTACAAAAAGTATCCAAATATTTTTCAAACATTTTCCTGTTTAGGATATCAGAGCAAAATAACATTATGAAAAATATTTGAAGAACAAAACAAGGCAGTTTTGATATTTTACACAAATTAAAGGAACTGCCAAAAATAAATTTTAAATCCAACAAGTTTATCAATGATGAATCAACAGCCAGGCATCAAAATACATCCAACATCATTATAATCCAGATGCCAAATAGACTAATCATGATAAACAAAAAACTAAATGCAGTTCAAACAGTAATGACCATAGTAAAACCAGTGCAATAACAACATGCATTCTTTGAACAAGGGTGATCATGAATTTTCAAAATTGAAAATTTCAACCCCTGTTGCCCTGTTTTTCCAGCCCCTGTTTCGTTCCAATTTCAATTTTGGAACCTAAATTTCCTCCCCCTTTTGTCATCATGGAGGCACCTGCACAAAACATGATAATCACAACAGAATATTCAAGAGAAAGTAGTAAAAGTATATCACAGTATCCTAGAGATTATCCTAGAGCAGTGAGTATCAAGTCATGCTTATACAAAAAAAGATTGAGCCTAATGGAGCCAATATCAAACAAGATAAACCCAGTTACTAATCATCAGAAAAATGAATATCTTCTTCCTCAGCGCCTCCTTCACTATCATCTCCCAAATCCTTATTAAGATGTTCCAGCATCAGGTTGACCCTTTCTTTGCAATTTTTCCAAGCTTTCTCACTCTTATAAGCTTGCTTGCGGGCCTCTTTGTGAGATCGAAACATCATGTCCACCATGTTTGAAAATTCTCCCAAAATCTGTTGGATGGATCTGATTGTTTTGGAAGATTCTGGCCTGCCTTCATGGTCACTATCCGATGCAGTTTTTCGCCCTTTGGTTTCCTTAGTTGCTCCTCCTTCTCGGATTGTAGACACCTCGTTTTCTACCTTCTCATTTAACAAATCAACTTTAAAGTACTCAAAAATTCTAGTTAAAAACATACCATAAGGCAGGTTAGCCTTTCTGGTGCTTCTAACAGAATCCCACATGTGCCTAATCATGATATAACCAAAGGAAATAGGGGTAGAGGTAACCAAAGCAAACAATATGAGACAGTCAGAAAATGTTACTCGGTTGTGTGAGCCGCTTTGGGGAGTCAGAATATGAGTGATGATTCGGTGAAGCAGGGACTTGACTGGTCCAAGGGCTTTGTGAGTTGGAGTGGTGCCATGCAATCCAGAAAGGTTTTTGCAAATGTGCTGGAGAACAGTTTTGTGAGAAACGCCGACTTGTGTGTCCCATTTCTCCACCATATATGCTCGCGGTCCTTCATCCTTGAAGCCTAGGGCCGCTCCAATTGTCTCAGCATCAAGGGCTATTTGAACCCTTTTGACATAGGAATGAAGGGTGCCGTCAATAAGTCGCATATTAGCATAAAACTCTCGAACAAGACCTGGATATACTGGTTTCTTGATGAGGAGCAGAGGCTTCCAGTTGAGGAGTTCAAACAGAGAGAAAATGTTGGTACTCTTGAGATTTTCGAGACTAACAAGATAGGTAGTGCACAAATGACGCTTCTACATAACCTCTTTGTGAAACTCAAAAGAGGTACAGGAGTTAAATCTGCTTGGATCAAAATGAGAGTGAGTGTTGCCATACTTGTCTCTGAATTCCATGGATTCCAAGTTTGGAGGTTCAGTCGTGTCATTGAGTGCAAACCCCTGATTCTTCTGTGAGATTTTTCCGGGGGCAGACTTCTTCGGTGATGAGGGTGGAGGTGAAGGAGTGGGAGAAGTATGAGACTCTTGCTCTTCTTCCTCAACTACAGGTTTCTTGTTCTTGCCTCGGCCTGAACTTTTGTGGGCAATCACCTTTTTTCTCATGGTGGTTGTTTGTTTGGACGGTGGTGAAAGAGAAGATGATGAGGTTGAATGAATGTTGATATGAGTGTGGGTTTGAGGCGTTGATGGTTTTTGAGAAAGAAGAATTCTTTCACTCTTTCTTGGCGCGGTTTTCTTTTTCATGGTAATGGAGGAATGAAATATGAAGGGTTGGGTTTGATAACCGAGTTGAGTGGGAGAGAAGCAAGGTAGGTGACGCATTAAATGAGGCTTGGAGAGAGAGAATGGTGGAAATAATGATCATTAGTGAGCGGTTAATGACCATTATGGGGTGGTTATTACCCAAAAAGATGATTTCCCCCTTTTTTTTTAACTTTTGAAATCTAAAACTGAAAAGTTGTTGCCTTAAATCAAGGGATTAGATGGAGAGAGGGATTTGATTTGACAATAACCACTTCCAAAAAGATATGATGACATAAGGAAGAGGATTCTTATTTGCATGGAGAGATAACTAACAAAACTGTTATGGTGGGGTCTTGGAATTTTGGTGGGGCCCATAAAATTTTGAATTCTGCGTTGCCTCCCCCTTGACCACAGCTCTTCCATTATGCAATCAGTTTCATCTCGTCCAAACCTACGAGCAAAACAGAACAGAGTCACATATTCACAAATTTTCAATGAAACTTAAATCAAACATTCCCAAACTTTTTCTCAAGGTACAGAATCTGTCTTCACAGAGAGGTTTTGTAAAAATATCAGCAATTTGGTCTTCAGATTTTACAAATTGAATATCAATAGTACCCTTTCGCACATGTTCCCTAATGAAGTGATATTTTATCTCAATGTGCTTTGTTCTTGAGTGCAAGACATGATTTTTTGAAATGTTTATAGCACTCATATTATCACAAAATAAAGGAATACTATTGATCTTTAATTTGTAATCTTCCAATTGTGTTTTTAACCAAATTAATTGAGAGCAACATGCAGATGCGGAAACATATTCGGCTTCAGCAGTGGATAGAGCCACTGTGGCTTGTTTCTTGCTTGACCACATGTTGAGTGAGCTTCCAAGGAAGCAACACATGCCAGAGGTGCTCCTCCTATCCACTCGATCTCCCGCATAATCTGCATCACAAAAACCTACTGCACAAAAGTCATCAGTTTTAGGATACCATAATCCATAATTACAAGTTCCCTTAATGTATCTAATGATGCGCTTAACAGCCGTAAGGTGGGATTCTTTTGGATTAGATTGAAACCTTGAACATACACCCACACTTTGGACTATATCCGGTCTAGAGGAGGTAAGGTACATGAGTGAACCTATCATTCCTCTATACCTTGTTTCATCCACATCTTGGCCATCATCATCCTTTTCAAGTTTAGTATTGGGATGCATAGGAGTGCCCATTGATTTGGAATTTTCTAGGCCAAACTTTTTGATAAGTTCTTTTGCATACTTTCCTTGGTGAATAAAAGTACCACTGGGAGTTTGCTTAATTTGGAGGCCAAGAAAGAAAGTAAGCTCTCCCATTAAACTCATCTCAAACTCACTAGTCATGAGTTTTCCAAACTCTTCACACAAGGAAACATTGGCCGAACCAAATACAATGTCATCAACATAAACTTGAACAAGAAGGATATCATCATTAGATGCTTTAATGAATAAAGTAGTGTCGGTGGTTCCCCTTTGAAAATGATTTTCCAACAAGAAGGCACTAAGCCTTTCATACCAAGCTCTTGGAGCTTGTCTAAGGCCATAAAGAGCCTTAGTTAGTTTAAAAACATAATTTGGAAACTCTTTATGTTCAAAACCGGGGGGTTGAGCCACATACACTTCTCTATCAATAAAGCCATTAAGGAAAGCGCACTTAACATCCATTTGAAACATTTTGAAACCCTTATGGACAGCATAGGCAAGAAGCAACCTAATAGCTTCCATTCTAGCTACCGGAGCAAAAGACTCATCAAAATCAATACCCTCTTCTTGATCGTAACCTTGGGCCACTAATCTAGCTTTGTTACGAACAACTTGTCCATCCTCACCAAGTTTATTTTTAAATACCCACTTAGTACCCCTTACCTTCTTACCATCCGGATGAGGTACTAATGTCCAAACCTTATTCTTGTCAAATTGAGCAAGCTCCTCTTGCATGGCCTTGACCCATGATGGATCTTCAAGAGCTTGTTTGACATTGTTGGGCTCTATTTGTGACAAGAGAGCAAGATTGCTAGGTTCGGTTGGCCTTTTGATGGATGATCTTGTTGTTACTCCTTGAGAGGGATCACCAATGATGAAGTCATGAGGATATCCTCTCATGGACTTCCGTTCTCTAGGCTTTCGGACAGGTGTTGAGTTTTGATGAACTTCTGGTGGTCTCACTGTTTCAGTTTCTCGTGCCTGCTCAGGAGACAAAACGGAAGTTTCTCCTTCAATCTGACGAGACAAAAATGGACTGGCAGATTCTTCATTCTGGACAGATTTGGGATTTTCTTTGCTTGTTCCAGCTCCTTCTCCATCTGAATCATTATCTATCACAGTACTGGGAATTAAGTTAGAATCACAAAAAGTAACATGTATGGATTCCTCTATTGTCTTATGCTCCTTGAGATAAACTCTATAGGCCTTGCTTGTGGTGGAATATCCAACAAACATTCCTTCATAGGATTTTGGATCAAATTTTCCAAGATTTTCTTTATTATTAAGCACAAAGCATTTGCATCAAAAAACATGAAAGTACTTAAGATTTGGAAGGGTTCCTTTCCATAGCTCATAAGGGGTTTTCTTTAGCCCTTTTCTAATGATTGTTCTATTCAAAATATAACATGTTGTGTTCACAGCTTCTGCCCACAAAAATTTAGGAATCTCATTCTCACATAGCATAGCCCTAGTCATCTCTTGAAGGCTTCTAGTCCTTCTCTCAACCACCCCATTTTGTTGGGGAGTTCTAGGACATGAAAAGTTATGAGAAATTCCTAAATCATCACAAAATTTTTCAAAATCTTGATTTTCAAATTCCCTTCCATAATCACTTCTCAAATGGGCAATTTTTAAATCCTTTTCATTTTGAATTTTCTTGCAAAGGGTGGAAAAGGCATAAAATGCATCATTCTTATGAGCAAGGAAAAGTACCCAACCAAATCTAGAGTAATCATCTACCACTACAAGACCATAGTGTTTACCTCCTAAACTTTGAGTTCTAGTAGGGCCAAAAAGATCAATATGCAACATTTCTAATGGCCTTTTGGTTGAGATTCCATCTTTTGATTTAAAAGAGGATTTTACTTGCTTGCCCAATTGACATGCATCACAAGTAAGATCCTTGTCAAACTTGATGTTTGGAATTCCTCTAACCAAATTCTTTTTAACTAGCTTAGAAATTTGGTACATGCTAGCATGTCCCAACTTTCTATGCCAAAGCCATTTTTCAGATTCAAAAGATGTAAAACATGTTACATTTTGTTCCTTTAAATCCTCAAGAGTTAATCCATACACATTGTTGCATCTCTTGGCTTCAAATAAAATATCCCCAGTTTTCTCACAAACAACCAAACAAACAAACTTTTTAAAGATAACATCAAAACCTAAATCACACAATTGACTAACACTAAGCAAGTTATGTTTCAAACCATTTACAAGAAGCACATCATTTATACAAGAAGAAAAATTTTTACCAACTTTCCCAACAGCCACTATTTTTCCTTTTGCATCATCACCAAAAGTGACAAGTCCTCCATCATACTCATCTAGCTTTATGAAGAATGTTGTCTTTCCGGTCATATGCCTAGAACATCCGCTGTCCATATACCACATGTTCTCCTTTCTTTTGGATGCTAGGCACACCTACAAAACAATGCTTAAGAGACCTTAGGTATCCAAATCCTTTTGGATCCTTTTACGTTAAACCATCTTCTATGTCCTAAGCCATTGTAATCAAAAACAACTTTACAAACTTTATCACCAATCATTCTTTCACCAAAGAAACATTGAATAGGAAAGTGTCCATTTCGATTGCATAGCCTACAAAATCTTGGAGTTGCTGTTTTGTTAAAGTGAGTTGGGTTTTGATACTTTGTATCATTTGAAGATGAAGCAATGTTTTCAAAATGTGATTTTTCAGATTTATAAAACCCCAACCCAGCTTTATCATAAAGAGGTTTTTGACTAGCCAAGATTTGATTCAAATTTTCAGAACTTTGGGTGAACTTGGCTAAGTCTTCTTTAAGTCTTTTAACCTCTTTAAGCAACTCTTCATTTTGCTTAAAACAATCCACATATGCAAGGACCGAATGGTCACTTTCACAACTTCTAACTTGGGCTCTTAACTGCTTATTCTCTTCAACAAGATCACAAGCAATTTCGGCCTCTCTCACTTTTTCTTTTAAAAAACTGTTTTCAGCTTGAAGAATGGTGATTTGTTGTTCAAGTTCTTGATTTTCCAGCAGAAAGCATCTTATTTTTTCAGAAAGGTGGTCTATCATAAGATGAAGATCTTCAGTGTCAGGGTTATGAAAGACTACCTGATTTACATGATCTGCCATAAGGCATTGTTGAGACTTGGTTTCTGATTCTTCATCATCATCATCTGAGTCATTTTCCAACTCTTCCCATGAAGCCATTAGTCCTTTCTTCTTTCCTTTTCTCGGCTTTTCTTCCTTCTTCAACTTGGGACAATCAGATTTGAAATGCCCCATTTCCTTGCAATTAAAACAGATTACTTTGCTAGGGTCTTTCTTCATCCTCCTTGAGCTGCTGCCTTTGCCTTTGAGCTTTGCCATTTTCCTGAATGTTTTTGCAAACAACACAAACTCATTTTCAGAAGAGTTATCACTGGATTCATCATCTAGAGGGTTAGTCACAGAAGAAAAAGCAATTCCTTTCTTTTTTGAATCTTTTTTCAAATAGGAGTTTTCAAAAGCAAGAAGATTTCCTCTCAAATCATCAAGTGTCATGGAATCTAAGTTACTACTCTCAGAAATAATTAAAGCTTTTGTTTCCCACTCTTTTGTGAGACATCTCAACACTCTTCTCACTAGCACAGATTCTGAATGTGTGATTCCAAGAGCATCTAAGCCAACAGTGATGATATTGAACCGTTCGAACAGTTCATCAATGGACTCTCCTTCCTTCATTGCAAACATTTCATATTCCCTGTTTAACATGTCTGTCCGAGTCTTCTTTACAATGGTAGTTTCTTCATGAGTGATTTGCAACTTGTCCCAGATTTCCTTTGCCGTTGTGCATCGTGATACTCGTCGGTACTCCTCAAAGCTGATGGCACAGTTGAGCAGATTGGTTGCCTTGGCATTTAACTCCACCGTCTTTCTATCTTCCTCGGTCCAGCTTGCTTCTAGTTTAAGAGAGTTTACTCCTTGAGCATTTGTGGTAGTTGGAAATTTAGGACCTTCCAAGATGATCTTCCAAAGTCTGTAATCCACGGCTTGTACAAATATCTTCATCCTCTCCTTCCAATAGGTATAATTTTTCCCATTGAAGAGGGGAGGTCTGTTGCTTGATTGACCTTCAGCCAGATTGTATGACAACACACTTACGCCACTGTTTTCTGCCATGAGGATCTTTACTCCAAGCTGCAAAGCTTGATCTCTTTGAGACCAAGCTCTGATACCAATTGATGGTTTCAGTGGCTAAGAGAAGGGGGGGTTGAATCTTAGCCCCCTTTTCGATGCTAACACTTGCTGACCTTCAGAGAAGACTTTTCTGTTTTTTCTCGTCAATAGACACGAGCAACTTTGTTTTGTCTCGTCCCTTGCCACGAGACTTTTCTTTTTGTCTCGTCACTTGGCACGAGATAATTCTGGTTTTTGCTCCTGTGTATTTGAAAACAGAAATGGAGTAGAAAATAGAAGAAGATTGCACCCAGATATATCCTGGTTCGGCTGCTAAGTGCAGTGCAGCCTACATCCAGTCTCCATCACAAACATGATGGAATTTCACTATAATCAATCTGATTACAACTTGTAAAGTGCTAACCCAACTTACAAGGGGATTCCCACAGAATCATGATACACAACATAGATGAACAAAAGACCTCTAAGACATCTATGGCTTTTCTTTTAATTTTGCACTCTCTGCCTTTTTCCGCTCTATGGCTTTTTCATACAAACCTCACTTGTTTGCCTTTTTCCATGAGACTCAAGACATGACAAAATTAAACAGAAAAATTACAAAACAGAGAACATTGAAGGAGAAGAGAAAAATTGTTAGCTCAGGTAGCTCTGAGAACTCTGTGCCTTGCACTCTCAAATTTTCTCCTTGCTTCAAACAGTGGTTGTTCCCCCTTTTTAAAGAAGAGGAAAGCCTCCACACTTGAAGCCAAAACCGAACCAACTTCTTTCTCCTTCAACAAACACAGAACCGGTTTGGCCACACAGAGAGAGAAGAGATAACAATACATTAACCAACATGCAATTACCTCTAGTCCTTTCTTGATCATCACCCTTCATCAATCCGGGCTCTCCATCCTTGGCTTGCTCTCCAAGATGGATTTCTGGCCCTTGATGCCTCATGATGATAATGACTTCATCTGCTTCAATCTCTGCCTTCAACCATCACTTCGCCACTCTAGCTACTCCCTGTGGTGGTTGAGCAGAATCAAAGACAAGCCATGCTTCAAGAATCTCCCTCTTGGCCGAATCTTCATCTTCCTTTTTTTGAGCATGAAAAGCTCAAGATAACCTCACCAAATCTAACCACATTTGGTAAGTATCTTAGCTACAGCTCATTTTTATTTTAGTATCTTTTCTTGCCATCATCAGCTTGATGGTCTTGATGCATGCAGCCTCTTCCTTTTCTTGGTTGAAGAACATTTCTTCCATTGTTTCCTGGACAAGGACCGAAGAAAGAAGAGGAAAGAGATGAGAGAGAATTAAAGAATCTGAAGAAAAGCAATGTAGAGTGGTTAAACACATTAATTTTGAGAATAGTTTGCTTTTACTTCCCTTAGAGTGGCGTGCATAGTCATAATAGCCATCAAATCAATCTTCTCTCTCTTTCTTATGTTTCCAATGCATTAAATTAAATTTGAATTCCATCCAAAGTGAGAAATGGAATCCGTTGGAGGCAAGCAACAAATGTTAACTTTTGCTTTCCTGTTGGACTTTGGATTCGGATCATGCATGGAAACATTCATCAAAATTGAAATTGGGCTTTGTTGCAATAAAGCTTAATCTGACCCAATAAAATTTTGATTCAATCAAATTAATTGGGCTTATGATAATGTTTGAGTTTTGGCCCAATTAATTTATTTTCCATTCAGCCATATTCATCATAAATTATTAAAACCAAGGGCTGAATGTATATTGGGCTTGCACCAGAAACTTGTTTTCAGCCCAATATTAAACCTGCACAACAAAATTATTTTAATTAACACATTAATCAAGATTAACTTAATAACTTTGCTGTTAATAATGTTTGATCATCATCAATTTAGTTTAGAGTTTTCCAAACTCATCAATTAATTCACTACTTACTTATTCTCATAGAGAAATCATATGTTTTTGTTACCTTCCGAGATAATTTGTCATCTTTTCGTTTGTTACTTTTCAGTAGTTTTCAGTATGGCAGAATATGTTAGAATAAAAAACTTCCGATTAGTTCATTAATTCATTAATTATAGAATATTACATTTTTATTATTATGATTCTCTTAATACTTATAAATACTCTTTTATATTGTATCATTCCACACAACTTGAATACTCACAAATATTTTTCCTATTACTCCCTTTCACCTTTCTAATAAAAGAAAATTTTAGTACAATTTTTCTTAAAAGAAAACCTTTTTTCCTCGTCTACTTTATCACTATAAATAATTTTAGAACTAGAAAGAAAAATAATTTTTTTCACTTTTTAAATGATAATATTATTTACTAATTGTATATTATTAGCAAATTATTCTTAAAAAAATGATAAGAAATAAAATAATAAATTAAAAGATAATTAATAAAATCACACAAAAAAGTGATATTATTGATTTTGGGAATTATGAAATTATTCTTCTAATTGAAAAAAGTAAAAACAATAATGAAGGAGACTGGTGTATGTGCATTGATTGGGAAGGATAGATAATTTAAAAACAAAACAGATTAAAAGAGAGAAAAAAAAAAAAAACAGAATCACCATCACCATCTATAAGCCATATATAGGATGGACATTGAATAGAATTTAGATCCTCTAAAGTGAGGAAGTTGATAAAATAAATAATTAATCACAATTAATTTTGTAACTTTTATAAAATATGTGTTCTATTATCTTAATCTAAAAATAATTAATTTTGATGCTATTGAATAATTCGGATGATATTCCTCAGAATATTATTTGAAATATGCTTATATATCAGTCCAAAAAGCAAGAATAATTGAGTAAATAGGAGCCTTCATCATTGAAAGGGTTCTAGTACTTTTTGCTGAAGAAAGTGATCATTATACTATTAGTCACATTGCTCCACTGCTGTACACATAATCTTTGTTTATTCAACATTTGGTTCATGCATCAAAGGCAGTCTTCGACACCTTATGCAAAAACTTGTTCCCCCATGAATAATAATATTTCTTTAAACCATATCCTTTCCGTCCACTTTTAAGTGTCATTTTGGTCATGTAACTTGAGAATTTGTTTTGCCTTCCAATGAATTGTAGTTGCAAACTAGATACACTGATCTCTGATTCATGAATGTAGCCAAAAAAAAAATCAAAAGGACCACCATTTAGGAATGGACCAGTAACTAATAAGCATCCTCCTCGTATGACATTATGCTATAATTACCTCATCTAGTATTTCTGCTACATCTATATTTCATCTATTTCTCCATATATGAAGGGAGATTCTGAAATACTACTTGGATGTAAAGAAGCTCATGCAGATTGGTGGCCGAACCCCGAACAAAGCGAGAAGGGACGAAGGTAGAATCCATAATCCATCACCACAAATCAAACCAGAAGCAACTGCAGGAACCATCAAATTTGCCTCCTCACTCTTCAGTGTGTGCCAAGAATACACAATCAGGCTACCCACACACATGTCAATTGCAAAGTATCCACCAACTAAGAAAGGGACAGCCATTGCCATTGGAAGTGGAATCCATCTTCCAACTTTCTTGGGGGAAAGATCCCTCACTAAGTTGGCTGCTATGGCAAACGCGAAAAAACCATAACAAAGTTGCAGGCAATGATGGGGGAGGGCGGAAAAGCCTTCGACGCCAAGAATGGCCATGTTTCTATAAATGAGGGCATATGGGGCCTTGTAATCACCATCTGGGTTCCCAACATCAAAGGCATTGTAGAAAAGGAAGAATGTGAGTGGAGCCACAACACAGCCTATCCCTGTGCCGATTGCTTGGCTTAAAAGCATTGAATGAGGGGATGTGAAAGTGAGATGGCCGGTCTTGAAATCATGCATCAAATCAGAAGAAATGGAAACAATTGATTTGATCAAGCCACACCCCACAAGCCCTGCAACGACACCGTCAGTTTTTCCGGCCAAGGATGCAAGGACAAAGAGAGCCACTTTGCCGTAGTTATAAGCCATGTTCATGTCAGTTAATCCTGCACCATAAGCATTGCAAAATCCAAGAGCGGGTGCAAGAATATACGCAACCACCACAAAATACCACTTCACTTGGGGGAACATCAAAGGTATCACAATTATGGAAATGATGCAGAACAATATGTACCCTGCAACCGCCAACGATACTGGAATGCTATCTTTTACAAACACTTCATTCTGTCTAAATTCGTCCTGAGACAGCTGCCTCTGGTTCTCCAAATCTGCAGTATGAAAATGGTTGAGATCATAAACAGACAAACCAAACAACAGCTCTATGCAGAAAGACACATGGACTAGAATGATTACATGTATTACGATTCTTCTTTTGCATGCTTGCATAGATATTAATGGCTGTGAAACAGAGAATTTTGACAAAATTATAGATCCCATCACCAAGGATCAAGGCGATTGAAACAAAGACCTACATCAAAGGGGATAATTGAAGGAAAATTAAAGCCTTGAAATGTGTGTGTATTTGGATTCCTTCAATTCTAACAAAATTTAGACCTTATAACCATTAAGACTCTTCATGCTACTTTCTGGTAGGCTCGCAGGGAACCATTCGCCTTTCAGTCTGCCGATTAATGGCCACATAATGCCCCACGAAAGCACAGCACCGAGAAGCAAGGATAGATTTACAAGATGGGAGCAAATCATTCCTGCTCCAACATAAGTCATGCTGAAATCAAAGTAAAATCTGCAAAATTCAAAGTGATTTAATCAATGACAATGAACAAGTACTCAATGCTTTTACTAAATGGAAGATATTTAGATGAAGAGACACACGAGTTTTTCCAAGCTTTCAATCCAAAAGTTGGAAACTGAACAAACCCACACTGATCTCCACCCGTATAAAACCATTGAAAGAATCCCCAAAGGAAACTGAATGAGAAGTATTTCATGAAACCGTGAACCTGCTTCCTGCAAAAGCAGTTCAGTTAGTTTTACCTTTCATACATAAATATTTACTTTGTTGGACAAAATAAGATAAGCCAGAAATCAACAAAAAAAAAAAAAGAAACAGATTTGTACTTGGCCATGGCGTCTCCTTTAGGAGTATGGAATCCATTAATAAGAACTGCAGTAGCTGTTCCACTGGGATAAGTCAATTTGTAGTCTATTATCATTATCTGTTAAAGAACAAAAGTTTCATCAGCAACACCATTCAAGTAAAAATTCTTGTACAATTGAGATTCAATTCAATACCTTTCTTATGGGGACCAGCGCCAATAGCCCTACAAAACTGGTAACGAAGAGAAAGGCTGTCATCCAGCCGATTCCAGGTTCCTTGATGCTGTTAGGTGTATTCCCTTCTGTATCAATCCCTGCTTGCTCATATGTCCTCCTATTCAATCCCAAGAGATAAGAACCAAAACCACCTACAACCAAACAATAGAGTTCAATTCAATAAACCAAATATGCAAAGCACTCCTAGTATAATTTACACAAACACAATTCAACAGCTTGAGAAAACCAACCTGCTATGGCGATGCTGTAGCAAGCCACTGCACAAGTCTGGATTACGGTATTCTCCTGCCGAGTGAAAGGTGTTGAAATAATATTGGCTTTGGAAAGGAGCTTAGTCCAAGTCCTAATGAACACAAAGCCAAGAAGTGCAGCCGAGACATTGAGATTAGGTACTAGTCCAGTTGTAAGGCCCAGCTTCATCACTATCACACTGTAAATGATTCCAATCAGTAAGCTAGCTATTAGTCCCCGGACAGTGATTTGCTTTCCCCATGTAGCTATCCCGTTCAGCTCCTCACCCTCAATCTGCGGCTGTTCAGGGTCCTCTCTGTTGCAATTCTCAATTTCTTTGAGATCTTCACTGTTTATACTATTGATTTCCATTGGATTCATCAAATCCTCACCTGTGAGTGAATCAAGCATCACCAAAAAAGAAAATTAGGAAGCATAATATTCAATGATTGTTATTAAAACTCATTGCTGATACACTTGATTGTTATACTTATTAAGCAAAGAGAACAAACAATGCCGTATTTATAATTGAGGAAAGGAAATATACTAATATTTAAATGAAGAATAAATTAAAAATCTAATAAGATATCTGGTCCAGAGACCAAAAGGACAAAATGGTATTAGAATCTGATACTAGAACGGGGAAAAAATCAGATATTTTATTTCAACGTAATGGCTGGTGAGAAAAGAAACCCCCAACAGATAGATTACCTCTTAATTCTTCTTTCCTCTTCAACTACACCCATAAACAAAAATGGAATCTTTCAGACAAAGACCAAAGCTTTCAATTCTCCACGATCAGGATCAGAAAAAGATGAAGAAGGACAATAATATTGCCCACCTAAAACAACAAAGTCTGAGATAGAAAAAACCACACTCCAGAGTTTTGCAGCTTTCAAATCAGTGAAACTCAGAACAGAACGTAGACGCACCAATTAGTATTGATGATAAAAAGACCAGTATGTAGAAGGCAATAGCATAGGTGAAAATAAGCGGCAAAGTGCGCTATTTATATATGAATACAGATGAACCTTCATCAATATCCCTCTCTGCATGTAGTACAACGCAGCTGTGTGGTACTACAAACCAATTTCTAAAAAGGCGATTTGTAAGAATATTTTTTGTACTACACAACTACCCACTTTGGAAGTAAAGTTTTTATTTTTTTTTGTGCGCGCGAGCTATGTGTTCGGCTGTGGAATTTTATTGGAATGATTAATGGGAAAATGAAAATGGTTGGCGTTGACTCATAGATGGGACGAGTTGGAGGAAATAAGAGCCTGTAAAATTGGGGTAGCTGCTATGTTCCTAGCTTCACTAACTTAAACATGTTTTTGTTGTTGTTGGCTTGGCTTAAAAGCTTAAGAAATCAGTGCGTGTTTTTCCATTTCTGTTATGTGTTGTTTAGTAGTGGTGGTGGTGGTGGAGACTGGGGAGAGTGGCGTGTGGCCAAAGCATGCGGTAAGAGTAAGAATAAGAAATGTGGGGGACTGGGAATATACCACTCTTATACGCTGTACGTTATGATAGGTCAACGAGCCATGTTCATGGGAAAATGAAGGTCAATGTTTTTTTTCGTTGTATGAGCGTCAAGTTGACAAGACAAAAGTTTCGGTTAAAAAAATGGGCTCAGAAATCTCGACTAATTTAATTGGGCTGGAGTCAATAGGTGAGCGATGCCCAGAAGAAACTCGGACCGAGGAAACAAGGCCCAAAAGTGTGGCCCCCTTTCGTCATCCTCAACCTCAAGCAAGCACGTTGGGATTCTTTTCGCCTTACAGACCGACCCTCTTCGAGCGAGCGCGATAGATATAGAGAAGAAGAAGAAGAAGAAGAAGAAGAAAGGGTTTTGATTGTGAATGCTTGTTATCCATATCGCCAAAAAAAAAATCGCCATACAAAAGTTAAGATTTTTTGAGTGAGGTGAAACTTAAGGGGTTGGAAAAAAATGGGGGGTTCATCAGATACGAAGTTCCTGCAAGACTTGCTATTGTACGCGGCCAGCGCTGCTATGAGTTGCCTGGTTCTCTTCGTTGGATTACGACAACTTGACCCAACCCGGGAGGCTTCCAAAAAGGTCCTCGAACACAAGAAAGAGATTGCCAAGCGTCTTGGTCGACCCCTTGTCCAGACCAACCCTTACGAGGTTACTCTCTTTTCCTCTGTTTGTTTGTTTGTTTCTTCAGTTTACTTTCGAATTTGTTAGGATTGGTTTTATGCCCTTTAGTTTCTGAGTTACGATGTTGCTACTGCTCCAAATACATAGAATTGGTTTGAATTTTGAATTGTTAGTTTAAGTATTGAATTTTGAATTGTTAGTTTAAGACCTGTTAGTTTAAGTCTCAATTATGGTTTGATTATACTTGGAATCCTCTTTGATGAAGAAATTATTTTTTAAGGGCAAACTATACTTATCTGCCTGAGGTTTGGTGGAATCCATTGTGACTCCCTTCTATTTGTGCAGAGTTTAATGTTTTCAATGTTATCGTTTACAAACTACGGAGTGTTTTATTATGCAAATCTACCCAAGCCTAAAGAAGTTTGGTGGAATTTCACCGAAATCTCAAGACAGATTAGTATGATTTTTCGTTAATTTAAACATAGGATTGTATTTCTTTTTTTAATTTGTGCCCTTAATTGTTTGCAGGATGTTATAGCAGGCGACGTTATAAATCCTGATCACATCGATGTGGAGTTTGACTCTATTGGGGGATTGGAAACAATCAAGCAAGCTCTGTTTGAGCTTGTTATACTGCCTCTGAAAAGACCGGACTTGTTTTCTTATGGTAAGCTTCTTGGACCTCAAAAGGGCGTCCTGTTGTATGGTCCTCCAGGAACTGGGAAAACCATGCTTGCGAAAGCAATTGCTAAGGAGTCAGGAGCTGTTTTTATTAATGTGAGGATATCAAACCTGATGAGCAAGTGGTTTGGTGATGCCCAAAAGCTTGGTAAGTGCAACATATCTTCATGAATAATCCTACATTATACTATGAAACATCAAAACTATAGTTATCATGACAGACACTGTTATTTCCTGATTGAATATTTGAATGTCCATGCAGAGTTATTGTCGACTTCGGCTTTCTGTTCAATAAATTAAAACTCTTATGCTCTTATCGGTCACACATAAAAGTTCAACTGTGAAGATAATACAGTAGTGTATCATTGACTATTGTTTTATGTCTATTGAAAATTGGCTTGTCTTCCTGTGTTGTACTTATTGTTATACACGTTCTGTTGTTTTAGTGAATTATGCGAGTAGTTACTACCATTCAGATAGAAAAACTTATATGAAATACTATTTATATATGACAAAATTTCTATGACAAATTCAACACAAGTTATCTTAGTTATTAGTTATTTTTATGGGTGAAGTTTTACAGATAAGTTGTAAGATGATATTTCAATGTAATCTGCTGAGCTTATTGATTATTTTTGAATAATAATGATAATGCATTTGTGATAAGTTATCTTAGTTTTCAAGCCTGCCTTTGATTTTTAATGTTCGTACTTCTGACTTATGTCCTAATGTTCTTCATTTGATGTTTGGTTTTTGTGTTTTAAATTTTTTTATTTGTTTATTTCTAATTTAATGTTAATGATAATATTCTGCTATTCTTTTGCAGTGACTGCTGTATTTACCCTTGCTAATAAGCTCCAGCCTGCCATCATATTCATTGATGAGGTTGACAGTTTTTTGGGTCAACGTCGTACATCGGATCATGAGGCTTTATTAAACATGAAAACTGAGTTTATGGCTCTATGGGATGGATTTACCACAGATCGTAAGTTCTGTAATCATTATGACATAATATTCCTTTTATGCTAAGATATTCAAAATAAGTTGTAAATATGATAATAGCAATTTTGATGGAGGTTTATTTAGTCTTTTCAAGTTATTTATATTTGAGTAATTTCTGATGACTTCTGCATTCCTCTCTGTGTGTGTAGATAATGCTCGAGTTATGGTCCTTGCAGCTACCAATCGTCCTTCTGAACTTGATGAAGCAATACTTCGACGCCTTCCTCAAGCTTTTGAAATTGGAATTCCAGACCAGAGGGAGAGAGCTGCAATATTGAAGGTTATCTTAAGGGGAGAGAGGGTTGACGAAGGCATAGACTTTGATTATATAGCTAGCTTATGTGATGGTTATACTGGGTCAGATCTGTTTGACCTTTGCAAGAAGGCTGCCTATCTTCCTATTCGAGAACTACTAGATGAAGAGAAGAAGGGAAAACGTTCTTCCGTAAGTACAATTTTTATCTCTTGTACTTTGTCTTCCACCTCAATCTTTCCATTTCTCTATGGTGGATATCCACAGCTCACTTGACTGGAATCCATATGGATATCAGTTCGCTTATGTTAACTAAAGGACAAATCGATTTTCTTTTTGGGGTAAATCCTATTTTGGTCCCTAAGATTTTAATCGTCCTTTTTTAGCCCAAAATGTTTAAAATGGCATTAATGTTATTCCATCGTCAAATCTCTCACTAACCCTTAACGAAATTGATGTACTATTAATAATGCTTTTGTTAAAGCTACGTTTGTTCAATTCCCTATCCCACCTTCACCCTTTCAACAAACCCAAATCCCATTCTCCTACTCCCTTTTACACTATTAATTATTAATTCTCCAAGAGGGGTTTGAGGAGGAGGAAGAAGAGAGTAGGAGAATGGGGTTCGGGCTTGTTGAGAAGTTGAAGGTAGGAGAGGGGGTTGAGCAAATGTAGCTTTAACAAAAGCATTATTAATAGTACATCAATTTCGTCAAGTGTTAGTGAGGAATTTGACGGTGGGATAACATTGATGTCATTTTAAACGTCTTGAGATAAAAATAGAACGATTAAAACTTTAGGGACCAAAATAATATTCACCCTAAACGTTGGGGACCAAAACAGTACTTTACCCATTATTGTGTGTTCCAATAGTTATATTATTTGCATGCTTGAACTGCACTGGTAAAAAAGGAAGCAACTACAGAATGTGGTAGATCAGTTTGTGACTTGGTGTTACAATATGACTTCTATAGTTACTTTCTAGGAAGGGTTTAACTAACATGTGCCCTTAGTGCGAAAGTCCAGAATTTTTTTTTTTTTTAACTTTTAAACTATGAAAAGTCATAGTATTAATGTTTGGTACAGTTTTCAAAATTAACTTATGACTTTTCGAAAAGTTATTTGAAGTGCCTATGAAGAAGTTAAAAAGAGTAACTTTTCCTATAACAAAAAGCTGTCTATCACTCCCTTTTCAAAATAAGCACTTCTGTGACTAAAAAGTCAAATACAAAATAACTTATTTATAAGCTACTTTTAATATAAGTCCTTATGTTTTAAGCTTCCTTTCTAGAAGATTTTAATTAAGTTGTTTATTCAAATTGCCCTTTATTTTCAAAGGCTTTTAGATTATACAGTATTGAAAGTTTGAAACAGAAGCTGCCCGTGCCTTCTGTTGTTTTGTAACTTATGGATGGAGTAAGGGAGTTGGTGGCGTTATCATATATGAAGTGCTGGAGATGTTGACATTCACTGAGCTTGATCTATTTTTAACCTATCAGGTGCCTAGGCCTTTGTCGCAGTTGGATTTGGAGAAGGTCCTTGACACTTCCCAGAAGACGAAGGCTGCTGCAAGTGCATACAGTGGGTTGTCATCATCAAGATGGACACCAAGTGAGTCAGGTGATTATCAACTTCAAGCTGCAATCAATGAAATTTCTAAGCTTGTGGTTTCTCACATGATTAACCTCCATGCTCAGGATCCGTAAAATGTTTGACTTTGTTTAGAGCATTATTCTGCTATTACTTATGTTGCCCATTCCAGATTGTAACAGGCTAACAACTACTACTTCCTAGTTATAGACTTATAGTAGTTCTAGAGTAACTTTATTATTACTATATATTGATTATATTATAGAAATCCGTGGTTGGCTTTTGCATTTTGCTCTATATATGTTGCACGTATTTTTGTTGCAGCACTTTTTAAATTATATGTATGGGTAACTATGGATGATGATTACTATACCTGCTACGCAAATAAATTTGAATATTGTTAATAGTATGATGCATTGAAATGACAAAATAGTAACAGGTTTAGCTCATTTTTATTTATTTAAGATAGATGATACATCCACATTCTACAACTCGTATAGTACTAATTCTGATACATAATGGGGGCAAAATTAAATATTTTCTTCAGGCCTGAACAGTTTAGACTTTAGACTTTAGTGGACTAAAGATCCAGGTTTAAATAACCAAACCATTGTTAAGTCTTGTCTAGATTTATAGGGAAGAGGAAAATCATGCTATATGAATCAGTTTCAACAAAAAAAAAAAAAAAAAAAAAAAAAAAAAAAAACTCATATTTAATCTTGTTGCTACTAAGATAACCCACATGTTAACCTGCATTGCTGTATTATATATGATTAAACTTCTGATTAATAGAGTTAGATCCAACACTGACATGAGCAACAACTTCAACAGAATAAGCTTAAGATTCATCAAGAGGATGCTGTAAGCAAGTTGCCAACAACCATCAATGATTGAGACCCTCGGGGGAAATAAACTGGCATTGAAGTGTGTTCGGCATGGTTATTACTTTTAAGCATTGTGGGTCAGTAATAATCCTTGTGTTTTGTTGTCTCGTGGTTCCATAATTACTAAACCACTTTTTTAATTTAAGGTTAGAGGGTTAAAAAAGTGTAAAAAAGTGAACATGGAAGCTTTTCTCTTCTGTTTTTTATTTTTTAAAGTAAAGGAAAGGTTGAAGACAATACAAGAAGGAACGGTGTTTCCTTTTATGATTAGCGCTTGGTTTCAGAAATATCCCCGTCATGATCGAAGCCTTAGAAATGGAGATAATAATTCAAATTTTGTACTTTCAAAGTAAATAAATTTATTAAGTAAGAAAATTGAAGACTAATACTCTCTTAGAAGGGTTTCTTTACAATTAATCCATCATTTCTTTTTGGTTGGGGAATTTAGCAAACTTCTTTACTTAGAAGCGAAATATGGTGTTGCTGTCAGTGGCATGACAAGGCTTAATTGTTTGACGAACATGGCAATGTTTGTAGCCGCTGGGCACTGACCACAATCATTTAATAGTAAGTCATAACTATTAAATTTACGATGCTGGCCCCTCAGATCTTTAAGCCTCGAAAGATCAGCAAGAAGGAACTGTCCCTAAAGATTCATAGTGTATCTTGTCATACTCAACTCAATTATGTCCATTATAAGAGAATTTCTTTTGCAGTTACAATTTCTTTAAAAGAAAATTGTCGAACCATATATGATATATCTCGTTATATTCACAGTCAAGATTTAATCAATCGCCTCGGTCAAAAGTCAGTTTTAAGTACAATATTTTAGATTTAGATATGTCTCTTCTTGAACCAAATTGAGTTGGTCTAGTGGATAGTTTACTAATCCGTTTACGGCAGATTAGTCCTTGTCCTGCCGAATTAAAAAATACCATGGAAAACTAAAAAAAATAAGATGTCTCTTCTTAATAGTTGCCATAATATATTTCTAGAAATTCATGTCCATTTTAATTGAACTATCCTTTTATTTAATTATTTATACTATTTATTCTTTTTTCCATCGCTATTTATTTTATTTGAATAAATATGGAAATATCGATTCAAGCTTGATTTTGGTTCAATCTCCACACAGATATCGATTCAATCTTGTATCAATAATATCAATTCGAAAAGTCGATACGACTCCTATAAAAAAAAGTGGACTTGATTTAGAATTTATCAATTTTAATACAGATGGTAACTTTGCAACTAATGAAAAACTAATTAGAGCTTTGCATTAGTAATAATGAGAAAGATAAATGTCAAACACTTATTACAAAGTAGAAGACAAAAACTAAAATGCTTGAAAGGAAAGCTAGAACAAACTTGACAAAGAAAAAATAAAAAAACAGTAAAGACAATAATAAAAAATTAAAATTGACTCCTAATATTTATATGTATTTGCACTGAGTTAAGTCTCAAAGTGGTCTCTGAAGTTGCACTCGAGCCTCATAGTAGTCCATAAACTTAAAAGTTACCCATATTTATCTCCAAAGTTACACTCCGGGACTCAGACTCGTCCTTCCGACACATTTTGTCTATCTGGTGCAATCAGAAAGCTGAGTTGGCCTCTTTCGTGACATGTTGGCAAAGAAACGGCTAGCTAACGTGGTAAAGTAAACTGTTCTGATTCAATTTAGTCCCTCAATTCAAGTTAGAAACCCTAATCCCAAATTTTGAAGAACCATCTCCACAGTGCTCACTCTCTTCTATTCTCTTCGGTTCTCTTCTCTTATCTTCTCCGTCTTCAAAGGCAGATGGTTATGGCTAGCGTGAGCAACGCAGATGGGAGCTCGAACAATCCACGATTATTTGGAAGCATTATTAGGAGAATAAATAGAAACAGAGAATTGCGTTTGCTAGAATGGTGTGGGTGCGGGTCGAGACCAGTGCTGCAGTGGTCAGGGACGGATTCTAATTCAGGAAGACCATTCCTCGGTTGCCCAAACTACAATGTAAGCGATTATTGTTGTTGTTTGTTGTATTTCTGGATATAAAATTTGCTGATTCACTTTCTTGGGTGCAGACTGTAGATTAGATGGTGTGAATTGTTTTTGTGGGTAGATAAAATTCTGGAAGAAGATGTGATAGCATGTGATGGTAGTACAAGTCCTTCAATTGATAATGAAGAATGGAAGATGAAGATTGCTTGGAAACTTGGAAGACTAGAGACTGAAGTTAGGGTTCTAAAAATGGGGAGATTTTGGTGTTTGTGTTTATGCTGCTGATTATAGTAGGTGTTGTTCTATTAAAGTTGGATAGGCAACAGGGTCAATTATATCTAGCAAAAAAAAGTGACATGCTTGTTATATGCATATGTTGTTCCTGTATTTGTACCTGTCTTTTTGTTTGAAAAAAATGCAAAATAAAGTGTTTGATTATATGCATACTTCTGTTCCTGCACCACTAATTCTAGGATCCTAATTTCTGGTTTGTGATGAAATGGAAATGGACAGGGTTTGAATTACTCTTAATTCTGTATCAGAGGACAAAATATAACAAAAAAATGACACAACTCAATTCAAGAAAGTCATGATTCATATTCATAATGTTTCATCCAAAAAAGGCAATATACAGCCAGAACAATAGTCACCAAATATATCAAAGTTGTTAACATATTGACCTCATAAGTTTCCAACACTAGGACATTGTTTAAGAAAGCATACATAGTAAATAACTTTATCAAGATAGATACACAAAGACACCATGTGTCTCTAAACATAATCATCTTAGTCTTCATTTTTTGTGCCTGGGGTGCCTTGAATCCAGGGTTGGGCACAAACTTCATGAAGTTTGCAAGCCTTGCAGCAGTCTCCTGTGTTACACCTTGCATAGGATTAGGTGGGTGATTCCTTGCTGGTTAACTGCTTGCTTGCTGGTGGGATAGTAGCAGGTGGGGTGGTTACTGATGGATTGCTGCTTCCTAAAGTTATTTTTTCTTGTTTGGACAACTTTTTTTTTGAGGGAGTTTTGGTGGCCTAACCAGTGAGGGTAAAACCTATCAGCGAAAACATGTAAAATAGTTAGTAAACTATGTAAGGATATGTATTTAATAAATTCAATGTCATCTAATTTTGTGAACCTGTTGAGAGTCATCAGTTTCTGACAAGGGTGGTTGACTGAGTTCAAGATGAATTTCAGTCGGGGCTTGTGGGACAGGGGCAGCAGAGTTGGCCTGACCTTCACCACCGTTAGCAGCAGTGGGTTGTGCAACGGCAGCCTCTGCAGCTGCAGCAGCCTCTTCATCAGCAGCTTGCTTTACACAATTTCTTTTGGTGTGTTCTGCTTCACCACAATAACGACATCAAACTTTTTTATAAATTCTTTTCATCTTGGTCCTCTGCTTCTTACTCCCACTTGTCTCCTCATCTGCATCCTTTCTTCTTCTTTTTTCTTAAGTGGATCTGGCTTATTTCTAAATTTTTGTGCTTGTGGTCTGTTATATATTGACGTTTCCCATAGTGCTTGACCTGGAATTGGATTGATATGAAAGGCATATGTGTTATTATATGCTTCCATGGTCAACCACTTATAACAAAACTCCTCTAGTCTCTTACTAGCCCTTGCCAATGCAGCACAAGCATGCACACATGGCATCACTAAACAGCATTAACACAACAATAAAGACAACTACATTAAGCCAACAACAACCTCGAATAATAATAATAATAATAATAATAATAATAATAATAATAATAATAATAATAATAATAATAATAATAATAATAAATAATTAAAAAAATATTATCACTCAATTGCCAAAAATTACATGTGTAGAGCCTCTTTTCCAAGTCCATAACCATGTTGGTTGGCCAGCCATAAACTTCAAATTTCTCATAGTTTGTGTCATCAGACCACACCGGGACCCAACTTTTTTATTCATTCCTTATATTTTCTAACCTGCTGCGCTGTATAAGAGGTAGAATTCCAATGTTTGAATTAAGCTTGACCTTGTTCCTAACTATGGACCTCATTGCATACATCCTGATTTCTTACAAGAGTGTGATAATAGGCTTGGCTCTAGCTTCTTTGATCTTGGAGTTGAAGACTTCACAGGCATTGTTACAGATGTTGTCTATTTTAGGTGCATTACTGAAGAATGCCTAGCTCCAAGAGTCTCTAGGCCACTTGTTCAAATACTCCCAAGCATCCTTATTAATCCTTTCAATCTTTTTGAGAATTTCAAAGAATCCATTTTGGCTAGTACACCTTGCACAATCTCACAGTAGCCCTCTAAGCTGGAGATCCTTCCATTGCTTATTGAAGTTCTTCCATAAATGCCAAACACAGAATCTGTGATGGACATCTGGAAAAACCTCCTTAATTGCATGGATAAGACCCTAGTTGAGTAAAAAAATAGTTGTCAAACACTTGTTATCGAGCACTAAAATAGTCCCTAAACTTTTATAAGTGACATCAGGGTGATCCCTTGGCAATCATTAAAACTAATCGAATTAGAACTCTTACATATAAATAGGACATTGTGCAGCATGTATAAACTGCAGTCCAGTATATAAACAGCATGTTCAAGAACCATGTAATGAATAGTTTCTCACTTATAAAGGAAACAATAGATAAGTAACAACTAATAAAGGAAACAATAGACTAATCACACACCAGTGATAAGTGACAATTAATAAAGACAACAAAGATTGCATACCTTCTGCATATCTAATATAAAACACAGCTTGTTTTGCTTATAATCCCCCAAGTCTTGATGAAGTAATTTCAAGAACCACCTCCAGTTCTCAATGTTCTCAACAAGGACAATTGCATAGGAAATCACATATATATGGTTGTTTAAATCTTGGCCAATAGCAGACAGGATTTGACCACCATGTCGGATCTTCAGGAAAACTCCATCCAAGCCTATAAGGGGTCAGAAACTAACAAGAAGTCCTTTTTTACATGCATCTAAACAAATGTACATCTTCTCAAAGATTGGATCATCATCGGGGTTGGGTTAAGGTATAACACCAACTGTGACAGTAGAGCCTGGATTAATTTTCAACAGTGTCAGCCCATAATCCCTCACTATACCATATTGGGCAGCAGCATCACCAGACACAATAGCTCTAGCATCTCCTAAGGCCCTGGTCAGTGAAGACTTGTTTAGATCCAAATTATATTTTGTCTTAAAATATTGTGCAGCCTCCGAGTGTCTCAAATTAAGATATTTTCTTAGCTTCTTCACCAATTTGCAGGCTAGCCACTTCCTATTAGCTAGTCTGTTTTTGGTCTCTCTTGCACAGGTGTGGTCATCCATGAACGCCTTGATCTGCCAGCAATTGTTCTCAGTATTATTAGAAGCATACACAAGCCAGCCACAGCTCTCATCCTTATACACAACTCTCATCCTCACATTATCGTTCTTCTTAAACCAAATCCTCCTACCTTCCTATATACAATATTCACGCACAGCCTCTTTGAACTCCATCTTTGTAGTGAATGTCATTCCAACCTCAAGCTGAAGCTCTCCAAACCTCCCTCCTTTTCTGAATGCAGGGAAGACTTCATCTGAATCAACTTTCTCTAACTCATCCTCAGAGTTTGGAGGAGTCTTTATTTCGTCTAAGTGCCATGAGTCTCCACTATCAGAGTCATTATAAGATTCATCTTGGACATCATGATAAGGAGCCATTGATGATCCAAACTTAGGAATTGATCCAAAAAAATTTCATCATCCTCAGAATCCGAGTCTGCACACACAGGACCATCATCCTCAATCATAACAGCCTTCTTTTGTTTTGTAAGTTTCTTATCTGTCCTAGTTTTCAGTTTTACATTAGTCTTTGCTACTGATCTATCCACAAGTAAGTCTTTCTCACTAGACACATCATCACCACCGGGCCGATATGGTTCATCCTCTGCACTATCATCACTGTCATGGCTATCTGAGGATTCATCTGAGCTAGACAAAGCCACAAAGATTGTTTGGGGCTATTTTCCATTACCAATTGTTCTTGCAATATTTCCAGTAGCAGCAGCCCTTGTTAGTGGCCTCCTTCCATATGGTGCTGCTGTTTTTACATTCTTAGAGCCTCTTTTTGGTACAACAGACTTCTTGGTTTCTTTCACTTTGGACCATGGTTTAGGAATTGCAGTGGGTTGGGTCATTTTTTTATGGGATGTTGGGCTTAGTTTTACTGGGTTGGGCCATTGTTTTGGTTGGTGGATTGGGTTTAGATATAAGAGTTACAGTGGGTTAGAGGTGTATTTTTTCTAGTAAGTTTGGGTTACCAGCAGAATTTGAAATAGGTGGTGGGATCATTTGTTTTGTTGTATCAGTAGTCTTTTTTGGTTCAGAAGTCAGAGTACATGGTGTTGTGGTGGGAATTGGTTCGGTCGTGACATTGGTGGTGGGGTTTGGTGAGAAAAATATTTTGTATCACCATCAACTCCTTGCCTTTAGATGCCACTGGTTCTGATTCCTCACTATACAGAGGTTCAGAGACTCGATATTCATAGTACACATGAATAACTCCCTTGTTCTCCTGAGCAAGGTAACACATCTCCATGAGCTCCTTTTCATCTGTTACGGCTCTTAAACCAGTTTACAAAGGCCTATTAGGCACCAGCTACCAAGTTTGAGTAACCTTGTCATACCCAATATTCGTGTGATAGTCTCAGACAAAAAATATATCCAATGTGTCTATATCAATGTTCGACAACTCAGAAATCTCTCCACCATTGTAAGACATACTTCCATCAACCTTTGTGATGAATGACCCTCCATGGTGAAATATGATGGTAATCAAAGGATCACCCATTTGTAATTTAAAAAAAAAATTTGATTGATCAGACTCATTGTCCTCAACCACATTAACAAATTGGAATCTCCACAACTAAATGCAGTAAATCCTAACACATAAAGAACAAGTTTTCATATTAACAAAACACAAGAAACCTAGTCAGTCTATAATTTTATTGGCCTAACCACTAAGAAACCTAGTTTCTGATCAAACCCTAGCAAATAGCACAAAACAGAAGCATTCATACTCACACATTACACTCGAAGAAAATGGACTCAACTATTGTAAATATTAAATTAACAACAATATTAAAAAACAGAGCTTTACCACATATTTTTTTTCTTTTTTCGCTTACCTGTTTCAAAGAAACCAGCTTTCACAACTCTTTGTATGATGCAGATGACGAAACCGATGCTCTAGAACCTAGGTTTTCAATGAAATTCGGTGTGGTTACTGCAATCGCACAAACACCATTGATGAGTGTAGCGGAGAAGAAGAGACCTCTATTTGTGTTGTGTTTTGAGAGAGGGGAGACAATACGTTAGTGTAATATTGAGGGGAGGGAGATTTTGAGCATGAAACAACGTCGTTTCATGTCATTTTGGCACAATAGCAACGTCATTTCTGTTTTGCCAACATGTTACGAAAGAGGCCAAATCAGCTTTTTAGTTGCACCAGATGGACGGAATGTGTCGGAAGGACGAGTCTGAGTCCCGGATTGTAACTTTGGGGATGAATATGAGTAACTTTTAAGTTCAAGGACTACTTTGAGGCTCGGGTGCAACTTCAAGGACCACTTTGAGGCTTAACTCATTTGCACTCTATATTCATCGTGTGATTTAAAATTTTGTAAAGATTTAGTGTGTCGTATAATGTTGAAAGATTGAAGTTCTTTTAAAATCTTTTGGTTCTCCTATTTATAGAGAGAATCCTGAGTTAAGACCCTTCTTTTGACAGTTACTTTACCACGTTCTTTGTATTACTTGTTCTCCAAGGCCACCTACCTACATTTTTACTATATCGTGGAGGTTAGACAACAGTCTCCACATTTAAGCTAATTCCTATCCATTATGCACCAATATTTTTATGTGTTACTTGCCTTTTTTTCTTATCATTTCTACGACTCTATTTTTCCTTTGACTTATTTAATATTTAATCCCCAAGTATTTTTCAACTTGCATCGTTTTGTGATCGAACTGTCGAAACCATTTTTGTTAGTCGAATTTTAGTTTGTGCCAACATACATACATACATACATACATACATACATACATACATATATATATATATATATATGTTCTGGTTTGGAACTGGACTCCGAGGTGTAGTGCGTCCAGAATGGGAAGAGCACCAGTGACGTCCTTTTCTTTTGTGCTGCACCACATGTTCCACTCTTGTCCGAGCAGCGTGGAGAACCTGCAAAAAGAACTCCGATGCTGAAGTCAATTTATTATCTTAGAATTATCAAACTTCATATGAGAAGGCTTTGTTTAGTCATGTGTTTTCGTCACGTCCTTCATAGGTTGTCTATGTTGGTATTTATCTCGAAAGTGCATCAAGTGTCCATCTGTTGTGATTCTGAGATTCATGCGGCCAGTATAGAGGTGTATCGCGGATCTTTTTCTTTAGATTGGTTACATCGACTTTGACCTAGTAGTTCCGAGGTATAACACCGTCGACTCCGAGTTATTTGAATACGGATCACAGCCCCCAAACTTGACTTGCTGGTGTCGATAGCAAGTTGAGCTTTTATCTGAATTTTCAACGTTATATCTTTTTTACTTGTATCCGAGCCCCCAAGCTCAATATGGTGCCGATTTCCACAGTAGTCAAGCTTGTAACGGTTTTATTAATTACTAATGTGTCTTTATTATTATTTTTGGGAAACACAATGGCACGCTTTTTTTCTCTCAGCAATAAATAGTAGTGGGATATTGGCTCACGGTGATCATGGCCATTGAAGTGTTGTTGGGGAAGTGAACAGTTACTTTATCTAACGGCTAGGGTTAATTTGTAATACGAATCGTGTGATAGTGGATTTTGTATTTCGAACTTCTTCAGTTTGTTTATGTGTTGGAAGGGGTTCTTGACATACCAGGCCAAAAAAGGAAAATAAATGGCTACAGAAGGTTAGTTTTTTCATTTGTTGTTGGCTTTTGCTTACTCTGTTTTAGCTATAAAAAAATCGAAAGAAAAAGTAGTGGAGATTAAGGAAGACCTGTATGAATGGGTGCATGTGGATGTTGTAAGAACTGGGGATTTTTAACCGATTAATTAACGTAAAAATAATAATTTAATTGTCCGAAATAGGTTCAAAAATTTAGACATCTTAATTTGAAAATTTAAAGGTGAGATTTGAATTCAATGGATTTTTCTGAGTAGGAAAATATAATTTTCTACGAAAAATTACGTAAAAATACGTACTAGTAGATTAGCCGACAGTACCGGCTTAAGTCTGTCCGGTACTGCATGAAAGAAAATAAAACTATAGAAAAACTTATAAAAATATTTAAAATTGAAATCTGGACGCTAATTCTAAAGGTTTTAACTCACAATTGGGTCAAACAAACTAAAAATACTAAACAGTTGGATCGGACCCAAGTTAGGCCTAAGTCCAACATATATAAGACCATTAGTGCAGCCATTCAGTCTCGTAACAACACCAAACACTTGCAGCTGAGAATTGAGAGTGAAGAGAGAAGAGAAGAATGTTATTATTCACTTTTATCTTCTCAAGCTCATAACTTGAGCTATGGTACTCCGATTCGCATGCCGTTTGTGGCCACGCGTAGCTCTTGTCAAGCCTGTCATTTCTAACTAAACAAAGTTAGTAAGAACTCAAATTCCATGCTCTTTTCCTCTGCCCTAACAAATTTTGCGTTTTGGTTTTAATTATTGAGTAGATTCTTTGATTTTGGTTGTTTAGGGGTGATCTAGCATTGAATTATTGTTGGATTTTGACCCTAATACATTGGATAAGGTAAGTAACTTCAAAACTCTTATGGCTTGGTGTATTTGTGAGCCCTAGATATTAATTGTGGTAAATTGAATGTGTATAGCTTGACATATTATGATTTTTGGAGTTGATTTGGCTACTTAAAGCATTGGGATTGAATTGGAAGACTTGCTTGGATTTGGAAGCTTGTTTGGAATCATTTTTAGGTGTTTTGTGCGTGTTGGGATTTGGCCAAGGTATAGTTTCAGTTTTCTGTAGGTAATATGTAATGTTTCGTAAAATTTAGGCTAGTGGATCTTAGGATAGGATTGAATTGTTGATGTTTGTAGATAATTATTGAATTGATGATGAATATTGATGAAAATGGATGTCGATAAGGATTTGTGATGATATGTAATGAATGAATGCTTATAATGAGTTAAAATTATGTAAATTTTTTTGAGATTGTATTCTTGGTTTGGAAATGATTGGCTTTGTTGAACTATGAATGGAAGAGATGGAAATATTGATTGAAATAGGTGTGAAAATGCTTAAAGTATATTTGGAGAGTGAATTGTAGTGTGTAGCAGTATTTTGATGATGATTTTGGAGTATTGTTGATTTGGTTTGAATTGTAGTTTGGAAAACTAGGAAACTTTTTAAGTTTTGGCAAAATTTTATTTTTAACCAACTTTAACGAGTCATAACTTGTGCTCGGATCTTCAATTTTGATGAAACTTGATTTAAATGAAAGTTGGGTCCGAGAGCTTTAAGATGTTTAAAGAATGGATGCAAAATGTTTTAAAACAAAAAAGTTATACGCATTTGAAGTTCGATACAAAAATCTGAATTTCGCAACTTTTAAAATTTTTCAAAGGTTTTCTTGGCATGTGTACGTAGATAGTGCACGCGACACGATTATTGACTCCTGCCAGGTACTTTTGCATATATGCCACTGGCATGCTTACGCAAGAATGTTATTTTTACAGGCATGCGTACGCGACTTGTAACACGCAACGCATCATCCCCTTTCTGTTTCAAGTGTCCACGTACGCAGATGTAGCTCGCGTACGCGAGTTGGGCAATTTGACACCCATGCATACGCGAGATGGGCATGCGTACGTATGATGTAATGATCCACATTTTTAAAAATATAAATATAAATAAGCTATAATTTATTTTATTAATTGAAATTCCTTATTTTTAGAAATTATTTTATTAAAAATAATTAAATTAACTTTAGAACTATTTGAATTCAATTAAATTCATATTCTTATATATATTGTTATGATGAATGATTTTACATAATTAAAACTATAATTCCAGTATTTATAAGTAATAAAAATTATATGTATATTTTAATTTTAGTAATTGATATTTTTAATTTAAAAATAGAGTTTAGTTAATAATATTATTATCGAGTTTGATATCCGCTGATATGAGTAAATATCGGTACTCTTTGGTGAACTTAGCTTTGCTAATGTTTCATCGTATATCTTTTATCATTATATTACTAATGTCATTTATATTAATAACTCATATATATTTATCGCTAAATATATTATTACTTGTGTTTTAATATATCTAGCTTTTATAATTATCTATTTTAAAATATTTATAATTTAAATCACTAACTCATCAGCTTAAGAAAGTGACACCCTCCCTTACCACTACACCACCATCGTTAATTAACTAATCCTATCTTCTCTCATAAACTACCGAAACCAGTGGCAGATTTACGGGAGACTAAGGTGGCATGGTTCCCCATTAAAAAAAATTATTAGTTTATTATTATTATATAATTAATATATATTTATTATAGATTAAATATATTTTAGTATATTAACACACTAAAAAAATTTATTTACATGTTAGAAACTTAATATGTATAAATTATAATGTGTATTATAATATATTTTTTGGCAATTAACAAATAGGTTAAAAAAATAAAAACGTATAAATATATAAATAATTAAAAAGTTATTAAAAATATGGATTTGTATTAATGTAAAAAGTAACAACTATAAAAAATTTCTTATTTTGACTTTTTTTATGGCAATAGTAATAATTAAATAGATTTTTTACACAATAAAAATTATTAAAATAAGACTTTAAAATAAGATAAAAGATGAATTTTTAGCAGATTATATGATTGTATATATTGAAAAAGAAAATGCTTCAAAATTTATTTCAAATGATAAATTGATATTTTAGTTATATGAAATATCACATAACAAATTTAAAAATATTAAAATCCTAAAGTATGTAGTTGAATGTTAATTTCTATATAATATAATTATTAATTTTGACCTATATACTATAAATTATATTTTGTTGATTTTTTATTATATTATTTTAATTTATTTTGTATTTAATTTGGCCGCCCTCTTATAAAATTTCTGGATCCGCCACTGACCGAAACCATAGAAAAGCCGTGAAAGAGAAAATGAATACCTCCATGGAATCGTTACCTTCAAACTTCGATTTCTTGAGATTCGTAACTCCAATAAAAAATCTAATTTGATCAAAGTGTTCGTATCTTCCTCCTCTTCACGTTGCTGCCACTTTTGTTTGGGAAAAATTGATGGTGGAGCTACTGTCCCTCCAAGCAAAGTTTGGCCGAGGAAGCTCTAGAAGTGGAGTAGCCGATTTTGACGTTTTCTTCTTCAATTTCTTGTTCAGAAACCTTTCTTGAAACTTTGGTTGTTGTGATTTCTATATGGATGTAGGATTTGATAATTTTATAATGGGTAAAGTATATTTTTTGCCCCTAAAGTTTGACAAAAGTTTCAAAAATACCCTTAAGTTTTATTTTGTTTCAATTTTGTCTCAAAAGTTTTTGATTTGCATCAAATATACCCTCGACGGCTAAATTTTCAAAAATTTAAGACCAATCCAATAATAATGCATAAAATTATGTTTGATTTGCTTGTGTTGAGGGTTATTCTTATGAAATTGTTGTTGAATTGGTCTTAAATTTTTTGAAAAATTATCCGTCAGGGGTATATTTGATGCAAATAAAAAATTTTTAGGACAAAATTAAAACAAAACAAAACTTAAGGGTATTTTTGAAACTTTTGTCAAACTTCAAGGACAAAAAGTATACTTTACCCTTTTATAATAATTAAATGTGAATTTGATAAGTGAATATTGGTTTGATTGATTATTGTTTGAGTTTGATTAAGCTTATGTTGAATTATTGTTGTTTGCTTGAGATTTTAGTTCGGTTATGTATGAACAGTCAGCTTAGGTGTTTTAATTATTTTGGGGCTGTTGTGTTGTAGTATTTTCAGATAAATTTGATGAGGTTTGATGGCCGTGAGATTAAATTAAAAGCTGTGAAAAATTAGTTACTGAAACCGTTGAAAAACTAGTTAAAAATCAAGTAATTTTAATAAACTTTAGATGAGTTTGATTTGATTCTTTGAAAAAAATAAAACCCTCATATTTTGACTATTTTGTGGCCAAAACATAATTAAGAAAGAGTTTTAGGGCTGGAAGTTAAATAAAAGAAAGTTTATGAGTTAAAATAGAATTTTTAGAAGTTTAGTGATTAAAGTGTAATTTCTAAAATATTTGGGGGTCAAAATAAAATTTCAAAAGCTTTAAGAATTATATAAGTTAATTTTAAATTATTAAAGAAAATGATTTGATTTTGGCAGCGATTGAATTTTGAGTTGGTTTGATTTTGAAAGAGATTTAATATTAGGATTTGTTCGATTTTGTAAATGATTTTGATGTTGGAAATGCTTTGGATGGGACCTGAGAAGGGTGGCATAGTCCAAGTTTTAGAAAAAGTGCTGCCAAAATTTTTAGAAGAATTTTGAAAAGTTTTACTTTGGTTAATTTGGATTGAAGATTTGTTTTATTTGTTTTTGATTTATTTAAGAAAAGAATTAATTATGTTTGAGTTTAAATGATTTGGTTTTGAAATAAAATTGGTTGTTGCTCCCCTAAAAGTCTAGAGGTCTTGTCGAGGGATTTAACTAATAAACGATTATTCTTTTGTCTTTTGAAAGAAGAGTTGAGTTTGGAAAGAAGAATTGGTTTCAAGTGAAATGGTTTTAAAGGTTTTTGGAGAATATCACAAAGAGGAGATTTAAGATTTGAATTATTAGGTAAGATGTAGTGGCGTTATTTGTTTCCTCCAGGAAAGGGATGAGGAAGAAGAATGAAGGAAACTAAGTTTAATTATGAAATTGAATGAATATGATAAATGAGACATGGTTGAAGATGATTGATGACAAGTATGTCTGTGTTTTCTCTCTGGTTGTAAGGGTGACAAGGTACCTATTCCCTCTAACGGTCAGCCGAGGTGCTAAGATTTTTGACAGGGTACGTAATCCCTCTAATGATGACAAAGCACATATTTTCTCTAATGGTATTAACGCACAACAGAGAGATAGTATCTGGACTAGCTATCGGACATGTCAGGTTTGACTATATAACTGACAAATGAGCTCATTAGCCATAGGACTGACATGCATCATACTTGTTTGCACATATTTGTTTATGAATGTGTTTTCTGTGATTGTGGGTGTGCTATATGATTGTTTGATATCTATGTTCTTTATTTGTTAAGTCTAAATGTATTCTATTGCTCGTTTTTGTTGGTTATGATAATAAAATGAACATAACTATACACCCCGACCCTACTAGAAATTCTTCAGTTCTTACCTCCTATTTTCACCCCTTTCAACTACAGGTGCGAAGATTTAGTGTGGAGTTACAGGAGCACAGAATATTATGTTTACAAGATGAGTTGTTAGAATTTATTTTTCTCTCGCCTTGTTAGTTAGAGTTTTATTTAGAGGCGTAGGTTTTGTAATTGCTTTTGTATGTAATACTAAAATGTATTATTAATATTAAGTATGTAAATATATGTTGATTGTTCTTATTGGAAAAGTTTAAGTTTTTTGTAAAACCATCGATAGATTTACGAATAAAGGCTCATACCTTATTATTTAACATATGAAAGTTGTCTTAATACCCCCGCCATCAGAGTGGCGCACCCGGAAGCGTGACATTCTAATAGTAAGGGTGTTACATTATGGTATCAGAGCAGTTCGTTCCTGTTAGAGCCTAGGAAATGAACTGACTATAATTTACTGCATATTGTGAGTGTCTGTCATGCAGTAGGACTTGTCTTAATGACAAGAGTTTGAGTTTCAAATGCATAATTGTCTACTGATTAATGCTGTTAGTCGACCATTACATCTCTCATGGTATTAGGTCTGGCCAACTTAATACTGATGATTTGTGTATACGGAAACACTAATGGAGTTTCATAGACGAAATAAAAATAACAGGTTATGCAAATCACGGGATTTGGGAATGTTAGAAGTTGTGTTTTAAAGATTTCTTTATTCATGCTATGTGATTTAGTGTCATCTATTCTTTCATTATTTTCATTGGAATTCTTTGTTTCGGATTCTCTCCTTAAAATATGATTTGATTACTTCTTTCAATTACACCTTATTGTTCATGTATATCGTTGCCTAATTGTGATCCTATCTGTTCACTTGAATCTTTTTGAGTATTCATCCTTGACGTTGCTTGTATTTTTCTCATGAATCTAGTTTCTTTTTCGTAGATTTTGTTATTTTATTGTATCAATTTTCGAGGGCAAAATTCTTGTAAAGTGGGTAGAATATAATGACCCACATTTTTAAAAATCTAAATATAAATAAGTCATAATTTATTTTATTAATTGGAGTTCTTTATTTTCAAAAATTATTTTAGTAAAAGTAATATATATATATATATATATATATATATATATTTGTTATGATAAAATATTTTATATAATTAAAACTATAATTCTAGTAATTTATAAGTAATAAAAATTATATGTAGAATAATTGATATTTTTAATTTAAAAATAGAGTTTAGTTAATAGTATTATTATCAAGTTCGATATCCACCGATATGAGTAAATATCGGTACTATTCGCTGAACTTAGCTTTGCTAATGTTTCATCGTATATCTTTTATAATTATATTACTAATTTTATTTATATTAGTAACTCAAACATATTTATCCCTAAATATATTATTACTTGTGTTTTAGTATATCCATCTTTCATAAGTATCTGTTTAAGATATTTATAATTTGAATCGCTCACTCAACAGCTTAAGAATGTAACACCCAAGCCCTCCTTGCCACCAAACCACCATCATTAATTAACTAATCCTATCTTCTCTCATGAACCACCAAAACCATAAGGAAAACAAGAGAGAAAGACCGTGAGAGAGAAAATGAATACCTCCATAGAACCGTGACCTTCAAGCTTCGACTTCTTGAGATCCGTAACTCCAATAAAAATTTTAATTCGATCAAAGTGTTCGTATCTTTTTCCTCTTCACATTGACGTCACCTTTGTTCGAGAAAAAATTATGGTGGAGCTGCTGTCCCTCTATGCAAAATTTGGCCGAGGGAGCCCTGGAGGTGGAATAGCCGATTTTGACTTTTTCTTCTTCAATTTCTCATTTAAAAACCTTTCTTGAAGCTTCGGTTGTTATAATTTCTGTACGGAGGTAAGGTTTGGTAATTTTATAAGTGAATATTGGTTTGATTAATTATTGTTTGAGTTTGATTAAGTTTATGTTGAATTTTTGTTGAATTATATTGTTTACTTGAGATTTTTGTTCGGCTATGTATGAACAGTCAGCTGGGGTGTTTTGATTATTTTGGGGATGTTGTGATGTGGTATTTCGAGATAAATTTGATGCGATTTGATGGCTACGAGATTAAATTAAAAACTGTGAAAAATCAATTACCGAAATTGATGAAAAACTAGTTAAATATCAAGTAATTTTGATTAACTTTTGATGAGTTTGATTTGGTTCTTTGAAAAATACAAAACCCTTATGTTTTGACTATTTTGTGGCCAAAATATAATTAAGAAAGAGTTTTGAGACTGGAAGTTAAATAAAAGAAAGTTTATGAGTTAAAATAGAATTTTTAGAAGTTTAGTGATTAAAGTGTAATTTCTAAAAAGTTTGAGGGTTAAAATAAATTTTCAAAAGTTTTAAGAATTATATAAATTGATTTTGAATTATTAAAGAAAATGATTTGATTTTAAAAGCAGTTGGATTTTGAGTTGGTTTGATTTTGAAAGAGATTTAATATTAGGATTGGTTCGATTTTGTAAATGATTTTGCTATTAGAAATAGTTTGGATGGGACCCGAGAAGGGTGGCAAGGTCCGAGTTTTGGGGGAGGTGCTGCCAAAATTTTTAAAAGAATTTTGAGAAGTTTTATTTTGGTTAATTTGGATTGAAGAATCATTTTATTTGATTTTAATTTATTTAAGAAAAGAATTAATTATTTTTGAGTTTAAATGATTTGGTTTTGAAATGAGATTGGTTGTCGTTCCTCTAAAAGTCTAAAGGTCTACCGAGGGATTTAACTAATAAATAATTATTCTTTTATCTTTTGAAAGAAGAATTGATTTTAAGTGAAATGGTTTTGAAGGATTTTGGAGAATGTCACAAAGAGGATATTTAAGATTTGAATTATCAGATAAAATGCAGTGGCATTGTCCATTTACTCCGGAAAAGGAATGAGGAAGAAGAATGAAGAAAACTGAGTTTGATTATGAAATTTAATGAATATGATAAATGAGACATGGTTGAGGATGATTGATGATACGTATGTTTGTGTTTTCTCTCTGGTTGTGAGGGTGATAGGACACATATTCCCTCTAATAGTGACATGACACATAATTCCTCTAATGGTGATTGGACACGTATTTACTCTAATGGTATTAATACACAACAGAAAGACAGTGACCATATAAGCTACCAGACTTGTCGGGTCTGGCTATATAATCGACAAATAAGCTCATTACCATATGACAGACATGCATCATATATGTTTGTGAATGTGTTTTCTGTAATTGTGGGTGTCCTATATGATTGTTTGATTTCTATGTTCTTTATTTGTTAAGTCTAAATGTATTCTATTGCTCGTTGTTGTTGGCTATGGTGACCCTTCTAAGAACTTCCTAATTCTTATCCCCTATTTTCACCCCTTTCAGCTACAGGTGCGAAGGTTTAGTGCAGAGCTATAGGAGCATAGAAGATTATATTTATGAGTTGAGTTGTTAGAATTTATTTTTCCCTCTCCTTGTTAGTTAGAGTTTTATTCAGAAGAGTAGGTTTTGTAATTGCTTTTGTATGTAATACTATAATGTATTATTAATATTAAGTATGTGAATATGTGTTATTTGTTCTTGTTGAAAAAGTTTAAGCTTTTAGTAAAGCCATCAATAGATTTATGCGTAAAGGCTCATACCTTATTATTTAACATAATAAAGTCATCATAATACCCCCACCATAAGAGTGGCGCACCCAGAACCGTGACATTCTGATAGTAAGGGAGTTACACATGACCCCTGTTTGCTGAACACTTTTTTTTTTAATATTTTAATAGTTTCTCAACCTTTCTAAACTTCTCTAATCTCTACTTAAGACTCTTAACTTGTGATTAGGCTTTGAGACTAGTGAGGATGGGATTGGTAACTTAACTTAGATATTTTGTATATGATTTTAGAAGACGGAGACTTAGGCTTGGGAAGTTCTGTGGATGAAATGACTTGAGTGGATTGACGGAGTGTTGATATGATAATATATTGAGAATTGATGATGAGTTTGGAAATTGATAACGAATTATTGTGGTTATTGAGATTGATGAGATGAGCATTAATGGACTTGTGCCATATGAGTAGTGATCACTGAGATTTATTATATACTATTTATATATTGATATTGATGAGTCGCTATGCACCTGTCAAGAACGGTGGTTAATCTCGCTTGTCGAGGTATGAGGGTCTTTTCTCCGGAATCGATAATCTAATCCTAAAGTTCCTTTAGGAGGGTCATATATATAGTTGATCAGCAAGGCCAATTAAAAGAAGCATTAAGAAAATAAGAAATTTTAAATGGTTTTATAATTTTTTTTCTGCACAAAAGGGTCTCAACTTAAAGCTTTCAAATAGTGATCGAGACATATGTGAAAGTGTGCTTTCTTTTTCTTTTTTCATACCTCTTTGGCCTCGATGAAAATGTACTTTACGTTCCAAAAATTCCATTTTACCTTATAATATTTCTCAAAGGCAACAATTTCTTTGATGTGCTCACCTTTGATCTTCTTTGATGGAGCAGCAGTCTGTGTAGGAGGAAAAATCAAGTAAGAAAGAGCTTGATCAATTGAAGGGCAACGAGAAGCATAATAATTAAACCACCTTTTGTGAAAATCAGGTGGTTGAAAGGAAGCATAATTTGAGACCAAATCTTTAGTATTGGGTAGTTACTCGATGATGATTCATATCCAAAATTTGGTCGAATTCTTTCAAAGCCAACACTTCATAATGAATCATTTGAGCTCCAACTTCAAGAGAGAGTGGGGAAGGTAGTGCTTGTGTGAGACCAAATTGCCTTGACAAATACTGTGAAAAATATGTGACAAATTTCTTCTTGAGAGCCATGGTTGACTCACGAAGAAGCCCTACAGAGAGAATTTGAGGAGTAAGGGTTTTTGCCCACAGTTCATCAAGAGCTTCTTAATTTTCAAGCTTGATACTTGTGAAAGAATGAAGGTAGCCTATCTTACTTTTTCAACAGGCCAGAGGGTTTGGATGATAGGTTGAGTCATCGTTTTTTTTCAACATTAAGGAGGAGTTTAATGAAGTGGCAAAAAACATCAATGGAGAACATACCCTCAGGTTCCAACCAAGTAAGAGAAGAAAGTCCAATACCTTCAAGTAGAGTTTTTGAGAATTCAGAAAGGGGTACTAAATTGAGGCTCAAACACTACCTGAGCCATAAATTGACAACCTAGAAGGGGCCAAACGGATTGATCAATGATTCCCCTCATCAAATTTCACTAACTACCAAAGAAAGAGCTTCATACAATTGATCCAAGATAAGAGAGAAAAGATTGATGTATTTCTTGTGATGAAGTATGATAGCTAATGAAAGGTAATTGCTCTTCTAGATTTGGATTGATTTCGGACAAAAGTCAAAAGTATTAAACCATAAAAGCAAAAAGACAACATGTTCACTGTCGGTAATGGGATCCTCATCAGAACCTATGTTATTGTGAATGAAACCCGACACAGAAGTTGAGTCGAAATTAATGTCATAGACATCTTTAAGACACAGGGTTGTCCAACAGACATCTTTTTCATCGAGAGATAAACCAATCAGAGCTAAGATTTTTATTAGGGTCGGACCATCTTCCCATAAGTAAAATGAAAATTATTTGTGGCTGGACACCAAAAGTATAAACTAGCTCCAAGTAAAGGGGAAGTGTAGGAAAGGTCATGGGTTGAAAGTCGAAGAGCCGATACTATACCTAGAGACTTCCATAAAGATTTGTAAGTGAGAGAAAGTCTCGACAGTCAAGTCGAAAAACATGAGCTCTACTCTTTTGGGGTAGTAGTCCTAAAGACTTAATTGGAAAAGTAAGCAACTTTGGCATTCTTATAAAAAATTAAAGGAAGGTGTTTCGGAGGAAAAGGAAAGAAAGAAAAAATCTACTCGAGTTGTTCTAAAGTCGAGATTGGACCTAAGAATGAATATGTGACATTGGAGACTTGAAATGGAAATAGTACCTGACTACACCATAAGACGGTAGTCTCGACACCGGGATTGAGAGATTTTAGAGTCCCATCATCATTATAAAATTGTGACACGCTGGTTAACAGAGGTGGATGACCTATGATGTGAATGTCTTCATCACCCTCTTAGGACGAAGAAGTAGGAGTAGTAGAAGCCCCACCTGGAGCAGCAGTAGTAGCTTTGGCAGCAGAGATAGAAACAGATGCCATTGTCATCCCCGTAGTAGAAATAGTAATAGGGATGTTGGTAGTAGTGGTTGCAGCCATGGTAGAAGATGAAGAGGAGGCACTACTAGAATGAAGGCCAGATTGAGTAGTCATGCAATGAAATTTTCAAATAAAGAAGGGTTTGCAGAGAAAGTAAGAAAGTCTTGAGAGAGACGAATTTTTAGGAAGTGCTTAATGAAAGTAATGAGTAATGATGAGGACATGGGAATACCAAAAGAATTTAAATCAATGAAAAGCCCATTAGAAACGTTAACATTCCTAAAAACACACGGACCGTTTCATTTCCTTATAACCATTTTCCAAAATTTAAAAATTTGAAAGAAACATGTGAAGAACACGTGATTTAGTAAAATTACTTTGACACAAGTTTTAAAGGACAAAACTGAGATCTTTTTGTAGTCGAAAATATTTTAATGCTCTTTGAAATCGAAAAATTTGTTGGTGATAATGCACATAGAATGAGATACAAATAACAATCGAATCACGCAGTAAAAAGAAAGTATATCAACAAATATTGTCGTTAACAAAACAAAGAAAGTAAAAAATACTAAACATAATAAGGGCAATTAGAGTAAGCTCCTTAACATTAGCTTCAGATCCTATTGAGGTTGTCCAGCTTCGAAGATTCGTGTGTTACTTCTTAAGCGTTAGTGGTTCGAGTGACAACTTTGACTAAAACATCTCGACCTGTAAGCTTGGAAGCATGAGTTTTTTCAATCATTTCCAGTCAAAGAGAAAGGGCAGAATTGGTGGATGCAACTTTGTTTCATTTCCAGTCAAAGAGAAAGGGCAGCATTTCCAGTCGAAGTCGACCAAAAAACGAGTAGAACAGTATCACGAATAAAAAGAATTATACAAACAAATGTTTATCAGAAGTGAACATGAAAGTAGAATCAAACAGACTTGAAATGAAAATTTGTGTTGTTAAGTGAAAGTCTTCTGTAATTCTTTGCTTCTTCTATTTATAGAGAAAACTCTTGATTCATTAGAAGTTTTTCTTGGTAGTTACGTAGGTTTTTCCACATTCTTTCTAAACTTGCTCCTCAACATCATACACCCAAGTTCTGCTTCAACTTGGGAGTCAAGTAATGCACCTCACGTTCATGATAGTTTATTCATTTGGATCAAATTACAAAATTTAAGCACGTGTTAATTATGATCATTTATCCATATCTTCGACACCCTTTGTTACTTTCATCTTTTTTAACCAATATCTTATAGAAGAATCTTTGGTGAATACCCTTAGAAGTATCTTTTTACTTGGTCAACTGAATACATATCAAATGTAAAAACATCACCCACAAAACCGATCTCTTCATTTTCGACTTCACAGCTTAATATAATGTATTTGTATCGAGGATTGCTTAACACCACCATCATTGATACCACACTTCTTACATTTTCTCGATCTTGAAAGTTAGTATAACTTGTTTTTATCAACAAGTACTTTAAGTCGAAGGATATAGTTTTGGTCAAAGTTCGTTTTGTACTAATAAATTACCCATTAAAACTTATCATTTCATAAATATCTGAGAAAAAAGGGTTTTATATTCCAAATATGTTGTCCTTTCAAATTCTAAAATTTAAAAAAGATAGTTATAAGGGCTGAAATGATGCGAGTGTTTTTCTGAAAATGCGTAACATTACTCTATGGTTCCAGACTTATGGGCTTTGAGCCATTATTACTATTATTAACTTCATTTAAAATGTTTTGAAAAAGAAGATTCTATCTTCTCATTCACATTTCACTCCTTCCATCTTCTGCAATCGTTCATTTTCTAAAATCTTCCATCTTTCTCAAAACGATACTCCTTCATCAAAAGTTCCTATGGCTTCTCAATCTCCTAGAGTTGTTGTTGCTTAAAAAATCTCATCTTCATAAGTCCAAAACCCAACTCTTGTGAATGTCATTGCATCTTCTACTACTAATATTGTCGTGGCGGCCTTTATCGTTGTTGCTGCTGCTGCAACTTCTAACTCTATTATCACCGCTTCCTTATCTCAAATCCTTCATTAGCAAGATAAAGATGATGTTCAAGTAATGGAACCACCTTCTTTGGTTGCCAATATAACTCAATTTTATAATGAAGATGCACTTTGAGCACCCTAAATTTAACTGTGGAGGCTACTAAGTTTTGACGAAGCCAGGTATTCTTTTCTTTCAAGATTAATGAAGTTATGCATTCTTTCTTAAGACCCCTTTCAACTCAAGAACAAGTAGAGTCTACATCTTTTTTTTTCTTTCTTCCCAAATCACTTGCATCTCATATTTTGTAAATTCACCAAAGCCACTTATTTTGGTAGTTGAGTTTTTTGAACAACCCCTTCTAAAGAGTCAAGCACTACTTTATTTTCTTTTTAGATGTCGAGACTTGCTCTGACATACAAGTTCATATGAAAAATTATTAGGCATCACTCAAGCTCTAAAATTTGCCACCTTTAACCTTTCACATATTGCACCCTTTTTAGGAGGGGGTCTTTAACTTTGGTGTACTTTGACCAACAATTTTTTTTATAGTATGATGAGACCAATCTTGATGGAGTTTGTTGCTTTAACAAGTCTGCTTTCTAATAGAAAATGTGTATCTTAGCCTTCTGATTGTCTTAAAGACACTTTTGATATTAAGTTTGACTCGACTGTTATCTCAGGCTTTGTTCAAAATAACATGAGTACAAGTGGTGACCCTATTTCTAATAGCGAGTATGTAGCTTTTTTTTATGTTAGCAGATGTAATGCATTTGTTTTTTTGTCCCAAGTCAATTTAAATTTAAAAATCAACTATCATCCTTTAGTGATCATGCTATATAATGAAAAATACATCGAACTTTCATCCCTTATTATAGGTCAACTATATGAGTCTTTATCTCTAATGGTTAGTGCGTTGAGGGAAATTCTCGATTAACCTATTTGGCCCTATGTAGGTTGTGAATCTTTTGTTGAAAGCTATTTTAGAACCACAATTCACTTCTTCTTCGGTCAACATTCCAAAGTCATCTATTGATGTAGTTCGACTTTCCTTCTTCTCATTGTCGAAACCCAAAAATATGCCTACTACAAAATCCTTTTGTCATTTCCTTTCTTTAATGTTGAACATTAAATCAGATGACAATACCTCTTATTATCCTAATGCATTCACCTATCGAACAAGTGTTTTGCTCTTTCTCAATTCTTTCGTAAGTTTCAAACCAGAAAATTAGACCATTGTTAATGGCTTATGGTCACGTATTTTCACTCTCAACTCCTTTTTGTCGGGCTTCCTCGTGATTCAACAATGGCTCTGAAAAAAAAATTAGTGACCTATCTACTTCAATATGTAGCTTGACAATTTGGGTTAGGTTAAGTACTACCTTTTCTTTTATCTCTTGACCTAAAAGCACAAATGGTTCATTATGAAATGTCAAAGATAGAAAAATTTGACAAAGTTTTGGATTTCAATCACCAAATAATGAACAAACAATATCAGCATTTGGATGTTGTCTGTTACTTCTTGTCTACCTCCTCATTCCACACATGGTGGTCAAATTATTTTGTTTCTCAATACTCCTCAATCGATCAAGTTCTGTCTATTAGTAAACTACCACAACGTTAAAGAAAACCAAGGATAACCACATAGCGAAAATATTACAGTTTGAGAAGTATTACAAAGGGCTTGTTTGGGTGAGTTTCTAAGAAAATATATTTTTTGAGTTATCTTTTTTTAAAAGATCTTATGAAAAAGTAATTTTATGTTTGGATATCTCATGCAAAAAGATTTTTTATTTATCAATTATATTTTGGTATAATAATATAGGGCAATTTATGTATTTAAATAAAATGTATGAGTCCTTTACCCAAATGTGCAAAACAGATAGTTGTTACGTACTTGTGCAAATTTCGTTATTATGTAAACCGTGAGAGTCAACCACGGTTTCTCATTTGTACATAAACCGTGGCTGGCAGGGACGGTTTACGTGTTGGATGAAAATGAGCATAAACCGTGAGAGCCTACCACGGTTTATGATTGCATGTAAATCTTCATAAAACTTTGCTACCAGCAACGGTTTATGAAGGAGTGGGAATTGACATAAACCCTTGTAGCCTACAACGGTTTATGAGGAGTAAACATCTATATATATGTGGGTGAGGTTCAAGCTGCATGAGAGAGATCATTATCATAATGGCAAGTGAGAAGGAGAGTGTTCTTGTCCTATTGCTAAATTTTAATTTTCTACTTTAAATAAAAAAATTAAATTTTATAATTTAAGAAAGTAAAAATTAAAAAAATAAAAATTAATCTTTTAAAATTTTAAATTTTTCTAAAAATATTTTTTATTTTTTATTCATCGGATAATAATACACTCGGACTGTTGACTTCTTTTGTTGCTGGACTTGTTCACAAATTAAGAATAAATTAATTTTAAAATTTTTTTATTTTTTTGTTTATTAGATATTATTGGAATTTTTTTATTTTTTAACTGTTAGAATTAATTTTTTTTAGATTAAATATAAAAAAAATTTATAAATTTGTTGTTTATTAGATATTATTGAATTTTATTTTATTTTTCTATTTTAAATAAAAATATTTAATTTTATAATTAAAAAAATAAAAAATAAAAAATTTAATTTTTTAAAATTTTAAATTTTTCTAAAAATATTTTTTTGATTTTTTATTCACCGGATAATGTTATACCCGGCCTATTAACTTTTTTTGTTGCTGGACTTGTTCACAAATTAAGAATAAATTAATTTTAAAAATTTAAAATTTTTTATTTTTTTATTTATTAGATATTATTGTTATTTTTTATTTTTTAACTGTTAGAATTAATTTTTTTTAGATTCAATATAAAAAAATGAATTTACAAATTTATTGTTTACTAGATATTATTGGATTTTATTTTATTTTTTAAATTTAAATAAAAATATTTAATTTTATAATTAAAAAAATAAAAAATAAAAAATTTAATTTTTTTAAAATTTTAAATTTTTCTAAAAATATTTTTTTGATTTTTTATTCACCGGATAATGTTATACCCGGCCTATTGACTTTTTTTGTTGCTGGACTTGTTCACAAATTAAGAATAAATTAATTTTAAAAATTTAAAATTTTTTTATTTTTTTATTTATTAGATATTATTGTTATTTTTTATTTTTTAACTGTTAGAATAATTTTTTTTTAGATTCAATATAAAAAAATGAATTTACAAATTTATTGTTTACTAGATATTATTGGATTTTATTTTATTTTTTAAATTTAAATAAAAATATTTAATTTTATAATTAAAAAAATAAAAAATTTAATTTTTTAAAATTTTAAATTTTTCTAAAAATATTTTTCAGATTTTTTATTCACCGAATAATGCTACACCCGGATCATTGACTTTTTTGTTGCTGGACTTGTTCACAAATTAAGAATAAATTAATTTTAAAAATTTAAAATTTTTACGTTTATTGCCAAAACACTCATAAACCGTGGTGGCCACCCACGATTTATGCCTTAAACTCTCCCTTCCTAATCCGAGGTTGGTGGCCACGGTTTACAGTCATTCTTTTCCTTCCATAAACCGTCCCTATCAGCCACGATTTATGTACAAATGAGAAACCGTGGTTGGCTCCCACGGTTTACATAATAACAAAATTTGCACAAGCACGTAATAACTATCTGTTTTGTACATTTGGGTAAACGATTCTTTGATTTTATTTAAATACGTAAATTGCCCAATAATATAAAAGTACTTATTTATTTATTATGCAAAAAATATTTTTTTTATGAAAAAAATCTTTTGAAAAAATATGTAAATTGTAGCTTCTCACAAAATATGTTTTTTTTTAGTACTTTTATTTTTATTACTAGAAATTTGCTAAAAACGCTAAAAAAAAGCTTTTTTCATTAAAAAAAGATATTTTTTATCAAAATAATAATATTCAAACAAGCACAAAGTCAAATGGTACTTTAAAAAAATAAAATGGATTTTCAATAAAAATTTTTAGATTTAAAAAAAAAAAAAAGAAAAAGAGGCATATTTTGATATGGGTTTTTGATTGATATATTTAATATGAATTATTTAATAAACTTGTTTTAGATAAGCTGAAAGTGAAGAAAGAAAAAAGGTAAACCCCCTTATAAGATATAATTTGTATACACTCGTTTTCCTTAAAATTAACTAATTTTGCAGACAAATTCTTAATAAATCTTAATATCCAGACCCAAATTATCTTTTCCTTTTTATTAAGGGGAAACAAAAGCTTAACTTTTAAGTTATCCTGCCCAAAAGTGTTTTCATAGAAGCAAACATTAGTGAATGAAGGAAATATTTTCTTCACATACGAAGCAATATATTATTTGCAAACTTAATAATATTAGTAATCTTACTTTAACTTAAAAATTGCAGAGTGAGTGATAGTACATAATAGTCTTCCTTTCTTTCTCTCTTTCTCTCTCAAAATAATGAAATATTGTTCATGGTTGCATAGTTGATTTGATTAAGACAACTTACCTTATAGCCTGTCATTTTCTGCGAAGAAGCAGCACTTCTCGAATTCATTGGTCAATAAGATATGGCAAGGATATATATATATATATGTATATGTATATGTATATCATCCCTCTTAAGTCTTAAGAGTTAAAACAAAATAAAAGAAAAAAAAAATGGGAATAATTTAGAAATTTCTGCGCAGAACAAGTAGGAGTCAAAAACCTTGAAAACGGAACGCCCTAAAAGAACAACACGTTTATATATCCATTTACTTTGAAATATAAAACTTGCCGGCACGGACCTTCTTTGTGCGACGACTTCTTCAAAGTTCAAACACACTAATTCCATCATCACCATTATCAATACCAATTCCAACAATATCATTCCCTGCAACATCATCATTGATTCATTCTTCATCACACTTTACAAACCAAAATTATATTCGCCTTCAAATAAATCAATTCTCTTACCTTCTCACTTCTCAGTTCTCATCAACAAAAACATGAAGCTTTGGCCATGGCCTTGGGCCACTTCCATATCTACCCTCTTCTTCATCGTTGTTTCCACCTTCCTTGTCCTACGGTTCTTCCGCAAAACCTCTGCTCTCCAAATCCTCAATAAATGGTGGCTCTCCTTCGAGGACCGACTCCATGTCCACCAGTCCTTCAAAGTCCCACTCTACAACCACCATTTCCAAGAGAATCATCTCTACCGGAAAATCCTCACCTACCTTGATTCTCTCCCTTCGGTACAAGACTCCGATTACACTAACCTCTTCTCCGGCCACAACCCCGCAGATATCTACCTCCACCTCGACGCCAACCAGACCATTCAGGACATCTTCCTCGGCGCCAAACTCTCTTGGACCAAGACCAATGACGCCGTCATCGGCGGCGTCGGTTCCGATTCCGCCGCTCTCGTGCTCCGAATCAAGAAGAAGGACAAGCGCAGGGTTTTCCGGCAGTACTTCCAGCACATTCTTTCCGTGGCGGAGGAAATTGAACTGCGAAGGAAGGAGATCAGGCTGTACACGAACTCCAGCGCCGGCGAGTCGTCGCGGTGGAGGTCGGTCGCGTTCACGCATCCGGCGAGCTTCGATACGGTGGCGATGGACGCCGAGCTGAAGAACAAGGTGAAATTGGATCTGGACCAGTTCCTCAAGTCAAAGCAGTACTATCACCGGTTAGGCCGCGTTTGGAAGCGGAGCTACCTCCTCTACGGTGCCTCCGGCACGGGGAAATCGAGCTTCATCGCCGCGATGGCGAAGTTCCTTTGCTACGACATCTACGACATCGATGTTTCGAAGGTAACCGACGGATCCAATTGGAAAACTCTGCTGATGCAAACGACGAGCAAATCGATGATTGTGATCGAGGACCTAGACCGGTTGCTGTCTGGAAAGTCAACGGCGGTGATCAGCGTTTCGAGCATGCTGAACTTCATGGACGGCATCGTTTCGTGCTGCGGCGAGGAGCGCGTGATGGTGTTCACGATGAACGGCACGAAGGATGAGGTGGATCAAGCGGTGCTGAGGCCTGGTAGGGTTGACGTTCACATACACTTTCCCTTATGCGATTTCTCAACGTTCAAGATTCTCGCGAGCAGTTACCTAGGGCTTAAGGAACACAAGCTTTTCACTCAGGTGGAGGAAGTTTTCCAGACTGGGGCACGGCTTAGCCCGGCCGAAGTCGGCGAGATTATGATATCGAACCGGAATTCACCGACTCGGGCCTTGAAAACGGTTATAACGGCTTTGCAGGCTCAATCAAACGGTGGTGGTGATTCGAGGAGAGCAAGAGGGGGAGGGAGGTTGAGTGAGAGCGGCTCGGGTCGGAGCAGTGATGATAACGAACCGGGTGCGGTTATATGTAGGGAAAGCTTTCATACTGTAAGGGAGTTCCGGAAGTTGTATGGGCTTCTGCGGATGGGAAGTAGGAGGAAGGAGGAGAAGGAATATTCGGGGCCCATTGAGAAGGATACTCAATCAATTGAGGGAAGGGTCGGGTGATTTAGATCTGAATTGTTTTTTTTTCTTCTATAGGTGGGCTCAACAAAAACATTGTAAAGTAGCTGCTTGGTACTAACAATTATATTGCATTGGTTATTTTTTTATTTTTTTTCTTTTAGTTTGGGGGTTTTCAGTCATTAATTATATAATTTTTTTTACTACAGGAAAAAAAATTATCTGTGCATTAAAGTGCAAAGAAAAGAATTTTACAGTGTAATTTTTCTTAGTGTAAAAATACGATGTGAATATTGAGTAGTCAGTCTTAAAAAAACGAAATGCATTTTTTTCTTTTGTCAATGAAATGCATCATGTTATTTTTTAAATTTGTTTGTTAACATTCTTTTCTGCGATAATTGGAAGAAATCTTAAGTTTTGGCTCACTTATAATTTATCATTGTGCACCAAGGTAATATATTCCGGAGCAGGACATGGAATTTGATAAACAATAAATTATGCCAAAGATTATCGAAAAATATTATATGTATTATTTTGAGATGTTACATTAATACCTTGGACATATAAAGACAATTGGGCCTGTAACAAAAATCATATAAAATAATGAATATTGATAGACTATGATGTTATAATTTGCATAAGCTCTAACAAGGAGAGAAATTTTCTCTCATCGAGAGAGAACTTGAAATTGCTCCAATAGGGAGAGACATAATCACAAATCACCAAATTTTTCTTCTTCTTAACCAAAGGTTTTTGTAACCAAACCTTTTCATAACCGTAGTCTAAGTTTAGATTTCTCCTAAATCCAAGTTATTAGACCTGAAACAGAACCATAAAGACAAACTCAACACAACATCATCACCAAACCTTTTAACCACAATCGACAAAACTAGATGGCTGGAATACACCGAATATCCATTGAAGGCAGAACAATCAAATTCAAGCAAGAAGAACTCAAAGGATTCAGAATGGACTGCATCAATCTTGTAGGAAAGTTCATAATTGAGAAGAAAATCAACTTTAGAACATGCAAAAATGCATTAATAGGAATGTGAAAAAATTTCGAAGGAGTATTCAATTATTCATATCAAAAGTAAACAAAAAATAAAATCTTAATCAATTTCAAAATCAGAGAAAAGGGCTATAGATCCTTAAGAACGGGCTATGGAGCTTCAAAGGCCAATTGCTGAATCTTAAATTGTGGACACAAAATATGGCAATTGAAGAGTTTGGACACAATTTTATAGAATTCTAGATTCAAATTCATGGATTACCTTTGGAGTTCATTAAAAAAGATTCAAATACATGGATTACCTTTGGAGTTCATTAAAAAAGAAACAGCAACGAAGATTGGTGATATAATAGGTAGCATGAAAGAGGTAAAGGATCCGATAAGAGACAACATTGTAGAAATTTTTTAAGAGATAGGGTGGCATTGAATGTGAAAGAGGCTCTCCCAATAGGTTTTTGGTTGAAAAGAGAGAACTTGCCAAACTGTTAGATTTTCTTCAAATATGAGCGACTTCAAGCAGTTACTGTCTCAACTGCAAGATACTTGCGCATGGACGACAAGAATGTTCAGGAGAAACAACAATAACGATCTGGGATCCTTCAAAGCCAAGATATACGATAGATTTAGGAACAAACCAAGTCAAAAATTTGAGCTACAGATATGATACAGGCGGCAGGTCAGAAGAACAAATGGAGCAAGAGGCAGAGGAGGAGGCGCATAAGTTTCAAGAAGAAAGAAGGTGCATAGTATGTCAATAAGAGCCAGCAGCTAGTGAGAAAAAAAATAATTTTAAGGAGAGACACAATCAATTAGACGAAAAAATCATGGAGAAATAGAAGAGTAGAAAGCAGAAAAATCAGAATTTGGCAGAATAGTTGGAAGATATTCCTAAAACTCAGGGATTGAATGAGAAGTATCTAGAAGAGTATGTTGCCGATCTAATAGAAGTAATGGAAAAGGTTACCAAGACAATCAGAAAGTAAAATGATATAAAGAAAATGTGATTGGATATAAGAGGCTTAAGTGAAAAAGATGACCAAACTAACAGCATGGAGGATTTATTTAGTCAAAGACATTCTATTTTGGGTCTAAGAAACCATGATATAAATAAAAAATAGGCCAATGAAACAAATAGCCCAACTCAAGATCATAAACAATGGGATGGAGCTGGTATAAGTAAGGAGCCCAGAACATTAAAGAAAATCTTTAAAAAAAGGTTAGGAGAAAGAACGAGGGACAGGAACACATTCAGACAAGAAAGGAGATGAGAGAAAACAAGCTTCTAAGAAAGGACAGTAGTTACAGAATTAGTAAAAGAGGATAGTGGTGATGCAGTGATAAGAATAATGAAGATAGCAGAAAAGATAATAGGAAGGAAAAAGAAATTCACAAAACAGAGAACGATGAGGTATACATTGTGGAGCTGGCACGTGATGAAGAAGAAGAAGGAAGTAGAGATGATGGGACAATGACAAATGAACCAACACGATGAAAATTAGAATTGGTGAAAGGTATCAACAGTAAATTGAATTTTAAAAAGAAGAGAGAGGAGAAAGGAATACTCAGAATCATGGGTGAAGATAAGGGACATGAGAAAGATAAAGTAGTTAGGAGCATTATAAAGAGGAGCAGGATTGAAGGAACAAGCAAGGGAGAGGATGATGCACAAATGGTGATTATCCAAGAAGAGCTCAAGATCAGTTTTATGGCTGGTGAGGCGGGTCTAATCCAGCCTCACCTAGAGTCATAAGTCTCTTTAGTTGGAACTATCGCGGGATAGCGGCACCTGCGACAGAATTGGAATTATGTAAGAAGTTAAAACTAGTCGTCATGTTCTTCATAGAGACTAGAGTTAAGGAATGTAAAATTAAAAGATTTAGAAGGATATTACGTTTTGAACACTCTTTTTGAATAGAACCCCAGGTTATTCAGAGGTCTTGCTCTAGTTTGGAATAAAAGTTTGAAAGTTGATATTACTCTTGCATGCATTGATATATTAATGCGCATATTAAAGATAATATAGGAAATATTTGGGACTACTTTTCTTTTATGGAAATCAAATTTTTAGGCAACGAAAACAATAATGACGAGAACTCACAACAAATAACACGGGGTTAGCAGGTCCTAAGCTTTCTATTTAAGATTTCAATGACATTCTAAACCAAGATGAGAAGATCGGCCTACACCTAAAGCCAAGAGAGCAAATGCAGGAATTTAAAACGTTTGTGGATAGTAATAATCTCATGGACATGGAGCTAAATGGTAACAAATATACTTGGTTTAGTAACCCAAGAAATAATTTTATTGCCAGGGAGAGAATAGATAGAGCCATGGCAAATTGAGAATGGCAGAAGATATATCAACACACATCAATGGAAGCTTTCCCGGCTATAAGCTGTGACCACATTCCAAATTTACTCAAGCTTGCACAAAAAGAAAGATGTAGTAATTTTTTTAAATATGGGACATTTTGGAAGGATCATCAAGATTGTAATAAGGTCATAAAAAGAGGTTAGAATCAGCAGACTTAGGAAATAGAAAATTGGAATATTTTGAAGGATAAAATGAACAATTGCAAAAAAGAATTAAAGTGCTAGAGCAGAGCCACATTTTCTAGAGCTGACAGGGAGATTGATCAATTAAAGGAGAAAGTAACCAAGCTACAAAACCAGAATTTTTGTGAGGCTCAATAGATGCAGATCCAAAAGTTAAAAAAGGAGATAACTCAACTTTGAAAAAGAAAAGAAAAATTTTGGGGACAAAGAACACTAGTAAAATGGTTGAAATGGGGTGACAAAATTACTTCTTTTTTTTTCATGTGACTATAGTCCAAAGGAGAGATAAAAATAGGATTGAAAGATCAAAAAATGAAGAAGGACAATGGGTCAATGGTAGCAAAGATATTATGAGGTTAGTGGAGGACTATTTTCAAAATCTCTTCATGAGAACAACAAGAGGCAGCATTGAGGATTGCATCAAAAAGATTCCAAGAAGGGTATCACAGGAAATGAATGAAGAATTAATAAAGGAAGCCACAAATAAAGAAATTCAAGAAGTAATTTTTATGACAGAAAGGCTAAAAGCACCATGACCTAATGGCCTAAATAGTCTTTTTTACCAAAACCATTGGAAGGAGATACAAATGAAGGTTAATATAATTTTTAAAGATTTCTTTGTAAACTAGAAAATGTCAAAAGGGATGGGGGAGAAAGGGGACTACAGTCGTTTTAATTTCAAAGATAAGGCAACTGGAAAGCTTAAATCAGTTAAGACCTATTATTTCAAAGATTTTGTTGAATAAGATTAAGAACATGTTAGATAAAATAATATCTCCTATTCAAAGTGCCTTTGTAAAGGAATATACACTCAAGACAATATTTTTATTGTACAAGAGGCTTTTCCTAGCTTGACAAGAAAGGAAAAGGGAGCTCTAATTGTTTAGCGATCAAACTTGATATGAATAAATCATATGATAAGCTTGAATAGAATTTTATTGAGAAAGTTTTGGTAGCGTTTGGGTTTCATAGCAAGTGGGTCAGGATGTGTATGGAATGTGTCATGAGTGCAACTTACAGATTCAAAATTAATGATGACTTATCAAATGAGATCAATCAATACAGAGGGTTAAGACAAGGTGATTCGCTCTCTTCCTATCTTTTCATTCTAGCACCAGAGGTCTTTTCTATTCTTATGGAGGAGACAAAATCAAGGAAGAATCTTGGGGTTTAAAATAGCCTCAATAGCCCCTGTCATTATCCACTTTTTGTTTGTAGATGACTGCATTATCTTTAATGAAGTAAAGGAGAAAAAAAATTTATCAAATTATTCTTATTTTGAATAAATACACTAAGGCTTTAAGACAGAGGAGCAACTTAGACAAATTAGGAATCACCTTTAGTCGATAAGTGCCCATTAAAATCAAGATAGATGCAAAGGACATCATGGGTATAGCGGCTTGGGATGACCCGAGAAATATTTAGGGCTTCCAGTGCAATGAAAAAGGTCAAAGAATAAAGTTTTAGCATAGATTGAAGAAAATATTAGAGCTAAAATGGATGGATGGAAAAACTGTTAAATCAAGCAAGAAAGGAAGTTTTAATCAAGTCGGTCATTCAAGCTATCTCAACTTATGCAATGAATGTGGTGTTGTTCCCAAAGGATTTTTGTAGAAGATTAAGTGCTAAAATTGTAACGTTCTGAGAGGAATCGGAGAACAAGGATAAAGGCATACATTGAAAAAGTTGGAGTAGAACTAGTAAAGGTAAGGCTGATGGGAGGCTTGACTTTAGAGATTTTCAATGTCAAAATATTGCGCATCTTGCTAAACAAGCTTGGAGGATTATAAAGAATTTAGAAGCATTATGGGTGCAGATTTTAAAAGCTAAATATTGTGAGAATGAGGATTTTTAGGAGAATAAGAGCATAAGAGAGGCATTTTGGGGTTAGAAGAGCATTTTAATCGAACGAGATTTTTTAAAGAGACAAGGTAGATGGAGAATTGGGGAAGGTTCCAAGAACAAAATTTGAGAAGATAAATGGATATTAGGGTTAGACAGAATTCAATGCAGAAGGAATCCTAATATTCACTTAGTGAGAGATCTTTTAAGAGAGGGCGTAGGGTGGAATAAACATAAAATTAGTGAGATATTCCCAAATGAGATAAAGAAAAATATTTTACAAACTCTAATTAACCGAAATAATAGAGAAGACAAATTTATATGGCCTTATAGATGGGTTACTATCCTGTGAAAAAAGAGCTATCAGATCAAGAGGGGAAGTTCTGTCAACTAATACAGATTTTAGAGACTTATGTAAAGATATATAGAATCTTCAGATCCCATAAAAAATTAATTTTTTTATAGAAAACAATACATAATATCATTCATGTCAATTACAATTAATGCAAAAAAAAAAGAATTGCAAACGATCCTAAATGTCAAATTTGCATGGAAGAAGTGAAAATGATTGAGCATGTTTTGTTGCTCTGTTCATGGACAAGAACAGTATAGTTTGATAGACAAACTCATTATTTCCTAACCTTAGAAGTAGTAACAAGCTTTGGTGCATGGCTAATAGAGATGTTCAAAAGAATAAAGACACAAGAAAGAGAGGACAACAAAATCAGGATGGCCAGGATTGGATTCATGAGTTGGAAGATATGGACAACTAGAAATAATACAATTTTTAACAAGCAGAAATCAATCCACAAATAACAATTATAAAAGCAAACATGATGGAATTAGAATTCAGAGCAGCTAACATAATAAGAGAAACAACTCAAGCAACAACAGTAGTACAATCAAGGAGAAGCGACAAGAAGGCTACCTAAAGACTGCCTCCAGAAGATTAGGTCAAAGCAAATGTTATTGCAGCATACCAAAACCAAATAGGGGAGGGTGCCTTACTAGTAGCAATCAGAGATTGGACAGAAAAATAATCACTGAAACAATAGGGAAGATCAAAGTCTCGTCTAGTCTAGCAGCAGAGGCATATGCAGTTAGGGAAGCACTAATTTTGGCAAGAAATCTTCAAATAGAGCAAGTAATGATTGAATCTGATAGTTTCATCTTAGTCGAAGTTGTGAAATTAAAGGCCATGATAGGGGAGATAGAACCAATTTTTAGAGATATACAATGGTTAGCTTCGGAAATCCCAAGAAGTGGTTTCACATGGATTCCAAGGGAAGAAATTTTCTAGCGCATCAAATAGCAAAAAAGTGCATGACGAATGAACTAACGGCAGACTGGACATGAAATTTGCAAGGAGATCTATAACAAATAGCATTGTCAGAGGCTCAAAACTTGAATAGATGCATCTGTAGGGGTCCAACCGAGGGCCAAGGAATATAGAAAAAAACAGAGAATCTGGTCATTGGAGATGGGAGAGGAGGACAATGAACCGGACCGGGAGACTTGCCAAAGAAGCTACATCAGAAGGTGATGGAGAATCATTTTTCGGCGACACTAAGAGGGTAGCTCGGGGCTTTCTCGTCAACCAGTTTGGAAAGGTAGGTGGATTCTGAAATCGGAGGAAGACCACAAGTGGTGCAATGTCTAGCAGCGTAGAGAGCGAGGGAGCAAAACGCTTCGTTTCGACCGAAGGGCAATAAGTACAAATCTTTATGGAAACACGACGACAAAACAACTTCAACAGGGGTAATAATTGAAGAAGAATAGAATGTGCAATGGGTATCGCAGCAACCATTTTAGAAGACGTTATGGCGATTGATACCAACCGGCAGAGACTTCTTCAGTGTCGGTGATTTTGGGCTTTAACCGTCATAGGTGATACAAGTGATGACAGTAAGATAGGCGAGTAAAAAATGCAGGTGTGGCCAAAGTTGCGACCAAGGATAATTGTACCAGCTTAGAGTTGTTTGGTACTGCGAGTGAGAAAATTAATTATGAGTGAGGAAGGTCAAGAAATTAAAATACTAATCTTAACGGTTTTGGCCCAAAATTAGGCTAACAGGTTAAAACAGTTGAACCGAACCCATGTTGGGTCTAAGCCCAAGGCTTATAAGCCTTTTCCTTAACATATTTCAACATTTCATTTTTCCATTTCATAGGAAGTTGCTGAAATAGAGAAGAGAATGAGAGAAAAGAGAAGTGAGAGCAAACCCTAACTCCAACCACCTTCAATCCTCCATAACTTTTGTTTCTGAGCTCCGATCGCCACACTGTTTGCAGCCATGCGAAGTTTGTTTCCTCTTCTTCAATTCTATTTGAATAGCTTGGTTAGTAACTTAAAATCCCAGCTCCAATTTCTCATTCAAAGCTAATTTTATATTTGAGTTTAGGTATTGAGGATTTTTCATGATTTTGATGTTATAAGGGTTCTCTAGCTTATGTTCTTGGTGGTTTCTATCACCAATTTCAGTGGATAAAGGTAAGGATCTCTTTTCCCTCTTGGTTAATCAATTTATATAAACTCTAGTTTTTGATATTGTACCAAATTGTATGATATGGCATTAGATTGAGTATTTGAAAGCTTGTTTTGGTATATTTGTGGAGATTGGACTCGGATATCGGTGAGAGTCGAATTGAGGCTTGGAAGTTTGAAGGGAAAAAGCTTGAAACTATATCATTAAGGTATGAGTTTAAGTTTCAGATATGTACCATGTAATATGACATGAAATCCTAGGCTAGTGGACTTAGGATTATTGTTAAATTGTTGTGATTAGTTGTTTGGTTTAGTGGAATTGTGATATATGTTGGTTGATGATTGAGTTTGAATGAGATTGAATAAATATTGTGAATTGATTGCCTATTGAGGCGTTGATATAAAAATTGGGCCAGAGGCTATGATAGGATGATGAATCCCCTATGAGGTAAGTTGAGGTAAGTGGTGTGAAATGTTATATGAGAATGAGATATTTGATGATGATTGGTTGTAGATTTTGTTTGTATGAATGTGTATGTTGAGGTTGTCTTGAGATATTGATTAAATATGTGTTAAATAATTAGAAAGGGTAGAGAATTGATAAATGCATGTTAAGGGAGCTTAGAAGTGGTGTTGGAATGGTTTTTGAACTGAATTGGAATTTGAATTGCTGAAAATTGTTATGCAGAAATATTTGGGTGAAAATAGATTTTTGACGAAATTTGACGAGCCATAACTTGGCTCTTGGACCTCTAAATTTTATGGAACTTGTTTTAAATAAAAATTTGGTTTGTCTATTTTGTGACGTTCGAAGAACGGACCCAAAAACGATTTTTAACGAAAAAATTACGAACATTTGACAATCTGGTTTAAAAATTGAATTCTACAAAAGTTGTAGAATTTTAAGGTCATGCGTATGTGTATGCATGACCTATGCGTACGCATGATGGACGTTCCAAAATTTAAAAGATTTCATGTGAGTACCATGCATACGTGCAAAAGTGGACTTGTGCGTACGCATGAGACATGCATACGCACGACCAACCTGTTTTCAGAAAATATGTTTTTTTAACTGTTTTAGCTTATCCAATCCACTTTTAAGGTCTAATAGCTAGTTCTTAGGCTTTGAAATGAGTGTGAGCACATTGAATAGGTTAAATTGATATTGAAAGAGATTGTGGAGTGGAGGATTTATATTAATGATGAGTTGATATTATTGAAATGAGATGATAATGACGGGGATTATGTGTAAGTGTATATCTATGAATACTTATGATGTTGAGATATGATTGAGGGTGATAATGATTATGATGAATTATGACTGAAAATCAATTGATATGTGCTTGAGCTCCTTCGGTAGATGTATTGATTCGCTCCACTTGCTCCACGTTGAGATTGGAATGAATTGGAAGTGATTGAAGGGAATGAGTTGACATGTTTGAATGATGAGGATGAGTTGGATTGATATGAGGCTCCCTGGGTAGATACAGTAGTTCACCCCACTTGCTCCAGGTTGAGATTTGAAGCTCCCTGAGTAGATGCAGTAGTTCGCTCTACTTGCTTCGGATTGAGATTGGGACGAGTTGGAAGTAATTGAAGGGATAAATTGATGTGGTTGGATGATGAGAATAAGTTTGATTGAGATTATTTGAGCTTCTTGGATAGATACAAAGATTGTAGTTTTGTCTCGCTTACTGCAAGTCGGTAATTAAGCTCCCAGGGTAGATGCAAGGGTGTAGTTCGTCCTACTTACTCCTAGTTTAGAATGATACCTCCCGGGGTAAATGCAAGGGTGTGGTTCACCTCATTTGCTCCTAGTTAAGATGATTAGAACTCCTTGGGTAGATGCAGTGGTTCGCCCCCCTTGCTCTGGGTTTAGATATTTGAGACTTTATTGACCCTCCGTTGCAAGATGTGGCTGGACACTTAGACCTTTCTGGATAGTTTCCTCCAAGGAAAATGAATACCTCTTGGGGATACGCGCACCAAGGGACTGTCTAGGGTTTGCTACCAGACATGCCAGGATTGGCTGTATAACCAACAGATGAGCTCATTGGCTGTAGGCAGACATGCATCATTTGCATTTGTACGTATTGATTGGGTGTGCATCTGGTCTTTGGTTTGCCTTCTTGATTAATTGTATCTATATTATATTTGATCTAACTGCTTTATCTGTTCTCTCTACTTGTGTATTCTTTGTACTACTTTGTATGTATTTGACAGAATAAAATCCAAAGTGGTCCTTGAGATTGGGCGAGTTACCCATAATCGTCCTTGACTTTCAAAATTCTCTAACAGTATCCCTCACATTCAGCTCCGGGACCCATAGTTGTCCTGCAACCCTTTCCGGTGCACAATCAGCAAATGGAGTAATGATCTGGCACCTCCCATGCCATGCTGGAGCCAGCAACGGCTAGTTGACGTGGCAAATCTTAATTTTCTACCCAATGTGGTCCTAGTCCTATTAAAACCCTAAAAGCTAAGAATGATTATTATATGTAGTATCTCTTCTTCCCTTCTCCTTCGTCCAATAATTATGGTCCACCATTGTGATTTAACGGAGATTCCATTGATGCTCTGAAGCAATGTTTGGAGATGAAAGGCAAGCCAGTGATTATTCAGCTAAGCATAAATGCCCTTTATCTCAATCTACTCATTCCATTGATATAATATATAATGCTAAAAATACAAGAAAAAAAAATCTTGGGCAAATGATAAATATTCATAAGTAAATTTCAACCTTAATTTTCAAACATGCAGTCCAGACCACTATGCTAGATTGATAATAGGAACAGAAGAATAATTAATACCTGGTTCTTCCTCCTACCAAGTGGGTGATTAAACTTGCAATTGAATCCAAATTTGCAAGTTCCAGTTTTAAGATAGAAAGCACAATCTTCAGCATCAGGCCTCAGTGGATATTGCTGTTGAACTCTACCACTGGTTCTATCTTTCTTCTTCTCCACTTCTTCATCACCTTCAACTTCAATTTCATCATCACCATTACCATCACTATTAACATCGAAATCTCCACTTACCTTATCAACCTCACTCTCTTTCACATTCTCATTCCAGCCATAACCCTCATCATCATTCCAACCATCATTATCATCACTCCCTTGTGCTTCATGTGTTTTTGTGGCACAACCACCTTCACCACCCAATTCCTCACCACCATATTCTCCACTACTAGCTATAAAGTCCGAATCTTTCTTCTCATTTTCAGCTACCCTTTCATCCTCATCCTTCAAATCCAACTTCTTGTGGAACTCTGCACTAAGTTCATCACGAGTTTCATCCTGCAACCCCAAATTTTCACTGAGATCTGGCTCTGACAGGTTGATTTTATTATGTGGAAAGCACCTTTGCACATGTCAATGGAATCTCCGTTAAATCACAATGGTGGACCACAATTATGGGAGGAAGGAGAAGGAAAGAAGAGATACTACATATAATAATCATTCTTAGTTTTTAGGGTTTTAATAGGACCAGGACCACATTGGGTAGAAAATTAAGATTTGCCACGTCAGTTAGCCGTTGCTGGCTCCAGCATGGCATGGGAGGTGCCAGATCATTATTCCGTTTGCTGACTGTGCACCGGAAAGGGTCGCAGGACAACTCTGGGTCCCGGAGCTGAATGTGAGGGATACTATTAGGGAATTTTGAAAGTCAAGGACTATTATGGGTAACTCGCCCAATCTCAGGGACCACTTTAGGGTTTTAGTCATGTTTGACAATTGAGAGATCTCTTATGTTGGCGGTGGTGGCACTTAAGATTGTTCTTGATTTGAAAGTGGTGATTGGAGGTTTGTAAAAAGTTGAGTTTTGATACTTAATTACTGAATCATATGATGATGACCTGTGATAGTGAAAGGAGAAAGGCTGAGAGATGAAATTGAAAGAATGAGATTATGAATTACTAGTATAGTGGAATGCTTAGCTTAATTACCCTAATTTGGATTAGTGAGAATCCTAGGCTTGGATTAATGAGACGTTGAAGATTAAGATTACTTAGAGATTTCTTGTTACTTTATATTGTATCGATTTGACACTTTTACCCTAATAAAAATTTCGTTGGGTTGGGTTCTCACCCATACATTATTTCTAATTTTCAGATGTAGGTTCTAGCGATCCTCAGTGAGCGGCAGTTCTACCTGGAAGATGGCGAAGAAGACTTTTGTTTCCATTTTGGTTTTAGACTCTCTCTTTCCTTTGAAAACACTTATATTGTATTTATTTTAAAGACTTACCTATAGAGGCTTATGATGCATCCTTGGAGAGATAGGTTATGTATATCCACTGTTTTACTGTTGTAACTCTAACCGGCTTAATCTTCGCCGTCCGGGACTAATAGATATCATTATATATATATTTATATATGTCTTTTTACTCTTATTCTTCCTTCAAGTTTTTAATTTATCTACCTTTCTCCCAACGCGCTTACGCATGTTATCGAGTGTGAATGAATGGCGATTTGTCTTTTATTTGGGATTTTAAATTCCTTTACAGGCTTCTAGTTTAATATTTCTTCTATACATAAGTATTTATATCTCAGCTTTATATCGTAGCACCAAACCCTCATTGATTTATGACTTAAGCATAAGGTTTTGAAGAGTAGGGTGTTACATCTTGGTTATCACCTATAGTAGCTTGCTTATTCGTATTAGGGAGGTTGGATCGCTTCTAATGCGCTGGATCCTCTCATAAGTAGGAAATTACTAGAGTAATCTCCATCTTAGGTTAGAATCAAGTTACTCACCTGAAATAGGAGACTTGATTCGAAGGGTTAGGCCTTGTATAACTATTGGACCTAAGTCGAGAATGGCCTTTTTTGGAGTCATTGTTAAACTTTCTCTTGTTGCGTGTTTTTTCTTAGAAAATACGAAAGTGGCTTTAAGTTAGGTAGGAATTTATATTATTTTTTATATTATTTTTTTCATATCTTTTACTTATGATATTGATGTGATTGTTAAAAAGAAAAAATATAAAAAAAATATTTTTTTACTAAAAACAAATAAATGTAAGAAGTATATAAAAAATTATAAATATTATTTTTGAAAATAAAATGAGTTGAAAATGTTAAAATAAAATTAAATGAAACTAGATATTATAAATATTTTTAAAAAATTACAAATATTAGAAACAAAAAATATATTTTATTTTTAATTTTTTGTTATGACTCTAGAGTGTCAAAAACTGTAAATCAACATGGTCGATCAAACTAACATTTTTAACTAGCTCGTTTCAACTTGCAATTATTTTAATTGAGTTTTATTTTATTCTAGAATTATAATTTTATTTATTTATGCATTTATCTATTTAAAATAATCTTGAGTGAATAGTTATTTTTAACCATATAAGATTTGACGCTAACAAAATTTGTAAAATCCGGTCTAACCGTAATTAATTAAATAATAAATTAGATATGAGTGAAAATGATTAGAAAAATTAGCAATCGAAATTTAATAATTTAAATATGATATTTGGATTCAGTAAATTTTTTGAGTCGGAAAACATAGTTTTCTGCATAAAACCGCACACTGGAATTTTGATCGGTAGTACCGACTAAGATCTGTCTGGTACTGCAACTGAGAAAATTAATTATAAGTGAATAAGGCTAAGAAATTAGGATTTATAATTAGGATATGTAGAAATATTTAAAATGCGATTTAAAGCTCTAATTTTAAAGGTTTTGGCCCAAAATTGGGCCAACGGACAAAAATAAGTGAACCGGGCCCAAGTGGACCCAAGACCTAACACATATAAACATTAGTTATGAGCATTTCAGCTCATTTACCCTAAAGGAAGAGGGTAGGGACGCAGCTTTGGAGAAGAGAGAAGAGAGGAGAAAATCTAATCCAAGTTCCAACTTCAAATCACCATAACTTTCTCTCTGGAACTTCGATTGACAAGCCATTTACGGCCACGCGTTGCTCTTCTTATCCTTTACAATTCTATCTAGTTTTGTGGTGATTATCCCACTGTTCTCTGCCCAGTTTTCATTTTTTTCTTTAAATTTGAATTTAATTTGGGTTTTGAGAAATACTTGTGATTTTGGTTGTCTAGAAGTACTCTAGTATGAGTCATGGGTATCACAAACTTCAGTGGGTTAAGGTAAGAAACCCTCCAACCCTTATGATTTATCATTTTTATGAATCCTAGGTTGATGTATATATGTGAAATTAGTTATGTTAGTGTATTTGGTGATTTTGGTGCACAATTGGGAGGTTGGTGTTGCTTGTGGAGCTTGGTGAGGCTTGGAGCTAAGGGTTGGTGGAGACTTCCAAAGGAGATGCTCAATTATTTTGGCTACAAGAGGTACGGTTTAAGTTTTATTTAAGTACCGTGTGGTGTGATGAGAATTCCTAGGCTAGATGCCCCTAGAATTAAGTTTGGATTGTGTAAATAGTTGTTGCTAATATGTATAGTTGATATATAATGTAAATTAATGATTGGGTTGAGAATTGTGTGAATTTTATGTTTGGTGTATTGAGAATTTGATGAATTGGATAGTGAGTATTGGTTTGTGGAATATGCATTTAAATTGTGAATTTGGGCCGGAGGCTGAAAAAAGGTAAGGAAGGTAAGTTGATGTGTGTATTGTGTGATGATATAAGAGATTGGATGTATTTTTAATATTGAATGTATGAACAATTGGTTTGGTTATTGAACAATAAGGTTTGAGAAAATTGAGGTGTGAAATTTGATAGTTTGGGTGAAATTGTATAGAGGAGGTAGGTTTGGCTTAGTTGACTGTAATTATGTGAATGTGGTTGGGTTGTGGTCATTTGGATGAGTGGAAATGAATTTGGCTTGTGAACATTGGAAAAATTGGTGATTTCTATGTTTGGGTAAAAACTGATTTTTGACCAACTTCGACGGTTCGTAACTCGGTCCACGGAGTTTGAAATCCTTCAAAAATGAATTTTTATAAAAGTTTATTCAAAGATCTTTCCAACGGTTCATAAATGGTTGAAAAAAGAATTTTGTAGAAGAAGTTATGTGTGTTAGAAGTTTGGGGTTTAAAAGTGTAATTCTGCAACTTTTTAACTTAGTAAAAAATTTTGGAAAATCGTGCTACCACGCACACGCGTGGCCGACGCGCTCGCGTCAGTCTCAATTTTTACTCACCCACGCGTGCACCTAGCCGACGCGTACGCGTCACTCACTAATGTGAATGCCCCATAGAAAATCCTGAGAGTTGTGCGGATACTGTGCGGTTTTGTGCGAGGAGCACAAAACGCACCCACGCGTACGCGTGGCTGACGCATACGCGTCGCTCTGCTTTTCTTACCACCACGCGTGCGCGTGGGCGACGCGCATGCATCACGTTGTTTTTTTCTGGCTTCCACGCGTGCGCATGGGCGACGTGCACACGTGACCCTGTTTTCAACAAAAGTTGGTTTTTTTAATTTTTAAAGCTGAATTTCAAAATTCTAAGCCTCTATTTTCATCCTCTAGGTCCTAAATCTTTATAGCATGCCTAGTAATGAAAAGAAGTTAGGACATGTGGTAAATTTTTGATGAAGTAGAGTAAGAATCAATGATGAATGATGAGTAATGATGATTGTACAAGTTGCTGAGGATGATGGTGAGAGTGCTGTATATGTTATGAGCCGGATGGCTGTGACAAGCATTGAAATATGGCTGAGTATGTACATGTATATTATTAATGATTAAATGATTATGATTGATTGAGGGAGCTTGAACATGTGGCGAGTATGCCGGAGATGCATATATGGTTAATGAATGTGGTAAATGAGTAATGATGGAAAGTGTTGAATGTGACGTGTGACCCCAGATAGTAGGCAGTGGCGTTGTCCACTTGCTCCGTGTATGAGATGGGGAAGGAGTATTATGATAAATGAGTTTAATTATGGAGTTTTGAATAAATGTGTATCTATGATACCTGGGTAGTAGCAAGGGTCGTGATTTGTCCCGCTTGCTCCGGATCATTGTCTGAGAATTGATAATAATGAATGGTGATTATGAATAAATGTGTATTTGTGATACCTCGGTAGTAGTAAAAGTGGTGGTTCGTCCTGCTTGCTCCAGGTTAATGTTTGAGATTTGATAACAATGATGATTGATTTTAAAATGAATGAATGTATATTTTGAGATCTTGGGAAGTAGAAAGGGTTTGGTTCGTCCCACTTGCTCCAGGTAAGAGATTGTGACACTTGGGTAGTAGCGGCAGTAGTGGTGATTCAACTCGCTCCAGATTGAGCTTTTAAACAGCCCCTGGATAGTAGCCGCAGTAGTGGTTATTCCACTGGCTCTGGGTTGAGCGAGTAGTAGCAAGGGGGTTATAGCTCAAACCTACTTACTCCGCGATGGGTGTTTTTGTCCATGGTTAGCTACCAGGACGTGTCGGGTTGGCTATATAACCGACAGATGATATCATCAGTCATAGGACAAGCATACATCATTGGCATGTGTTTGAATTGTTTGGGTTTGTCTATTTGTTTGGATTGCTATATCATATATGCTATGGTACTTGACTATATGCTACATGTTATGCTTGTACCTTATCTGTATATTGCTTGTGTTTGTACAACTGAGAGGTCCCTCTTGCTGGTGTCGGTTAACGCTGAGGACTGTTCTGAATGAGATGAGTTGATCATGCAATTAAATAATGATGATGATTATTGAATGAGATAATTTGAGTTCCCTGGGTAGACGCAATGAGGTGATTTCACTTGCTCCAGGTAAGGATATGAGGTAACGATATAGAATTGTCGAGATAGAATAACTGGTGATGGTTTTGTTTATGGCTCTGATTCTGATTCATTGGAGAGTTAGAGAGAGTTGAGAAGCATGAAATATATGAATTAGACTTAGCATTCCCTTATGACAGTTGCCTATTTATGGATTACCGAGAACATAGGGTGAATGTTTGGTGAAAGGGAGGTTAGGATGCTTAGTGAGTTTTTATTACAATGCATTGTATTTATTTGGCACTTTTACCGTACTTAGAACCCATGGGTCGGGGGTTCTCATTCCGTATATATCTCTTGTTTTTCAGATACAGGTCCAGGTGCTCAGAAGAGAGCTGTGGTTCATTTGAGAGATGGCGAAGATCTTTATATTCTCTTCTTAATTTTGTGCTTAGAATATCTCCACCTTTATTTTGAAAAACTCATATTATGTATTGAATTCTTTTGAACTTGCCTATAGAGGATTTCATGTTTTATTTGGGAGAGATTAGGAGGTACTGTTGTCAACCACTTTCATACTGTACCCTAGCTGGCCTAAACTTTGTGGGTCGCGACTAGTGGCTATCTACTTATGTTTTATATCTATATGTTGTCCTTCTCTTAATCTCCTTTATGCCTTTATCCTTATATCGCTTTCGACTTCACGTTTTATCTTTTGGTTGTTGAAACGTGAGTGATACGTCTTCGCGATTTTATTTTTACTCTTTTCAGGCTTCTCGATTAATACTCCTTTCAGTTATACTTATAATTATGTATTAAGAATCCACCTGAGAGTCGTACCACCGTAATATCATTGACTTATGACTCGAGTATAAGGATTTGAATATTAGGATGTTACAAAATTTACTATAAAAAATTTAAACTAATACTGTACTCATAAAAAATAAGTATTATTTGACAAAAATAACCAATTATTAAAATTAAAGTTGACTCCGTTAATTTTTTTTAAAATTTTAAATTACCCATGTTCTATTATTATCTTCAACCTCTTTCTTCTCTACCCTACCCTTGCCATAATCAATCTGTTCCAAAATTAAAATCAGAACCATAACCAAAACCAAAATCAAACTATGAAATCTTTCTAAAATCTGAATCAATCCTACCTTTACTAAAATCAACCTTTAATTATATTCTATTCTCTCATCTCCTCCACACTCTCTAAATCTCTTTCTTATCCACCACATCCCCACTACTATTATACCACCACCACCACTACCATTGCCAACACCATCATAAATACAACACACATACACATAAGAAAGAAGAAAAAATGCGACAACCATACTACTGCTATACTACCAATAACAACGCCACCATCAACACAATATATACACACAATAAATAGAGAGAAAGAAGAAAGAAGTAGAGATGAGAAAGAACAGAAAAAGAAAACACGCCGTCGACGAAAGAGAGAGTCGTCACGCTGCCGCTGATGTTGGAAGTAAAACCAAAGAAAGACGAGCGAGAAAGAGAGGAAAACAGAAAAGAAGAATGAAGAAGATAAAAAGGAAGAGGGTGCAACAGCGAGGAAGATCTCGTCCCCGATGCATACACCTCTATCATCTTTTCCTACTACGTGTACGCTTTGTTTTTTGCCATTAAAGCAATCAATGACAAGAAATACTGGGTGACAACAATATGAGATGAAAGTGAAAAGGAGTAGATTTGGCGGTAATTTGGCTGGTAACGAGAAAGAGTGAGGGAGGGGTTGAGATGACGGATAAATATGAGTAAATGAAGTTGAGACAGTGAGAGTGGTGAGAAAGAATAAAGAAGGTATGGGTGAGGGTTGGTTTTGATTTTGGTTTTAATTTTGATTCTGATTTTGATTTTGGCAGGGATTGATTCTAATAAGGGATAAGGAAGAAATAGGTTAAAGATAATAATAGAATAAGGGTAATTTAAAAATTAAAAGAAGATTAACTGAGACAACTTTAATTTTAACGATTAGTTATTTTTGTCAAATGATACTCATCTTTTATGGATATAACATTAATTTAAATATTTTGTGGTTAGTTTTGTGAGTAATCAAATTTTATATGATTAGAAATAATTATTTACTCAATAATCTTTCACTACTCTTAATCTATTATTGTTGTCATCTCTTGATTACATGCTGACTTCGTATTACTGGGTATTTAATTTTGTCATCAAACTAGTTCTCTTAAAAGTTTAAAGTGATAGAAAAAAGTGCGTAAATAATTATATCTAACATGTCTCTTATGTAAGAACTTTTTATTTGGATTTGTATAAATTTTTTACACAACTTTCTTTTTCTCTTGAGTAAAATATATCTTTTATTTCTAATATTTTCAAAAAATTTTAAAAATATTACTAAATTTTAATTTGTTTTAATTTTTTTCTTAATGTTTAAAATAAATTTCAATTTAAACTTATTCATAATTTTTTGGCGATCAACTATTAGTCAAATTACTTTTTCTAATTTTATCTCTAATCTTATTTCCAATTTCAATTTTATCTCTATTCACTTGCTCCCACCTTCTCTAATCCAACTATGTCAACATTTTCACCAAAACTATCAACACCACCAATATTTTCTACAACCAAAATAACCTCTATCTTGTCACTACAATCCCTTCCCCCTAACCCCTTCGCATCCAATCCACAAATTATAGATATTATCTGATCCACACTATCATTGGATCAAATAAGATCCGATCCGCATTATAAGGGGATCGAATCTCGAATATCACACTTGAATCCGCAAATTCGATCCACAGATCCGCAACTTAATAAATAAATATATAATTCAATAATATATATATAGCTAACTTAAAAAATCAGAAACCCTATCCCTAATTCTCTAAATATTTTATTTCGGCGGTGTGCCCTCTCTGTGCATCTCTCTCACTCGTTTTCCTTCCTCTGCTCTTCTCACAATCTCCTTTTCAGATCTTTCAACTTTTAATCTTCTTATCAGTGACCATCTCGACATTCATCGCTTCTTCATCCACTAGCAGTCTTGCAGCCGCGTCTTCATCGCTGTCTCACAGTCGCGTCGCTCACTGTCTTCTCTTCTCTTCTCTTCCTCATCGCACAGCCTAGTTGTCGTCGCACCATCCATCTCTGTTCTCACCTTCATCATCCTCTATTCCTAACTCGTCGATTCCTGCTTTGATTTTCTTATTCGTTTATCTCAGCCTCTCTGCTGTTCTACTTGTCTTTTACCTGGTTGCTTGGTTTCATCAAATTTGGTTCATCAGATCTGGTTGCATTTGATCTGTTTCTGTTTTTGGTTGGACCAAAAAAGAGAAGAAAAATTTAAGCCGAAACCTTAAACACACAAGTAGGGGTGGCAAACGAGTCTAAACCCGCCGGGCCAATCCACGTAATCAGCCAAAAAAGGTGGATCGGACTAGAAAATTGGGACCGCCAAATAGTAAAAGTCCGCCTAATCCGCACCGCTTAAATTGCGGGATTTGGTGGACTTTTCCGCCGGGTTTAGTGTTTTTTTGGCAAGAGGGTATTTTTGTAATTTTTTTTGGCCAAAATTCAACTTTCCTCGACTCAACTTACAAGAGAATGAAGATGAAAATTGAGTGTTTTGGATTATGTTTATTTTGTTTTGGAGACAATATTTATAATTATGTTTTGAATTATGTTTATTTTACTTTGAAGACAATATTTATAATTATATTTTGGATGAAAATTTAGTTTATAATTATAAAAACTTTAATGTTTGTGAATATAAAAATTATAATTTTTTATACCTTTAAAAATTATAAATTTATTAAAATAATTGTGAAATTATATATTATTTAATAGTTCGCCAGTCCACAATTAAACAGAATGAGTATAAAATTTTAAGACTTTCTCACTAAATAAGACGGAACGAGCCAACCCGCCACATCATCCATTCTAAAGAAATGAAATGAAGAGTGTTAGGGCCAGCACTTTTGTTAAATTCTGGCCAGCATTTAACCATCAAAAAAAATTAAATAATTTTATACCATTAAATACAATCTCATACTATTAAAAACATGATTGATACTTAAAAACCACAAAATATACTAATCTCTTGTACTTTCTCAAATGAAATACACCGCAAGACCCCAAAAAAAAAAGAAATACGAACCAGTCGCCAAGTACGACGGCGTTTAGGCGGCAATAAAGCACGAGCTAGTCCTCCTCTCTTTCTCTGTTTCGTGCTTTACTTGCCGTTGCAGTGGCAGAGGCAGAAAAAAAAAACAGAGCAAAGGAGAAAACTTCGAAGAAAATGGTGAAGCTCGCGGGAGCGTGGAAAAATGTGGTCTTCACATTCCGAAAGCCTTCTCTGCCAAACCATGGCGTTGTAGCTTCCTCGTGTTTCTGCACGCTCGCTGCTAAGCGGGTGGGAACTCACAGTGGAACCTTTCACTGCGACGAAGCACTCGCTTGCTTCATGCTTCGCCTTACCCAATACTTCTCCAATGCCCATATTCTAAGAACTAGAAACCCAAACGTAACTAACCTCCTCACATTTCCTTTTTCTGCTCTTTTTGTTTTTTGGTGCTACAAAAAAGAAATCTTTTTATTTTTTGCCTTGACAGGTTTTGGAAACACTTGATGCAGTAGTCGATGTTGGAGGCGTGTATGACCCTAAATGACACCGTTACGATCACCATCAAAGAGGCTTCGATGAAGTGTTGGGTCATGGCTTTGCCACTAAGCTAAGCAGCGCTGGCCTTGTCTACAAGGTGTTTGTCTCATTGTCTCACTTATTTATTCATATTTTATATTTGTATCCAAGTTAATACAATATATATGGTACTGAATTCATGCAGCATTATGGGTTGGAGATAATTGCAAAGGTGCTTCAGCTTGATGAAGGACACCCTCATGTACATCAGTTATATAAAGCTGTATACAGAAACTTTGTAGAGGTAACTAATTTTTCAGCGCATCTGTGGTTAAGTATATAATTTTCTCCAATTTTTTAGTGGATATGTGGTTAAATATAGGCAGTTGATGCTGTGGATAATGGAGTGAATCAATATGACATCGAAGAACCTCCAAAATATGTAATTAATACTAGCTTGTCCTCCAGAATAAAACGATTGAATTTAGATTGGATGGATTCTGATCAGTCACCTGAGAGAGAAAATGAGGCCTTTCATCGTGCAATGTCCCTGGCCGGTGATGAATTTTTGGATGTAAGTGAGACTTATTTGGAAGGTCCATGTTGATTTTGTACATTATGCTTGTACTGCGTCTCACATACCTCTCTCTGTTCTGCTCTGAAAAGGATTAATTTAATTCTTTTTCATACTACAGAATGTGAACTATTATGCAAAATCATGGTTACCGGCACGGTCGATTGTTATGGAGTGTCTTGCAGCAAGAGAAACTATTGATTCTAGTGGAGAAATCATAAAGCTGACTAGATCTTGTCCTGTAAGCATACAAGGCATATTTATGGATTCGCACAAATTTTTAGTACTTTCTCTTGGGATAATGGGAACTTTTTACTTATCATATTTGATTCTTGATAATATTCATTTTAATTACCTGAAACCTTTTCTCCCTTGTTCCTCAGTGGAAATTTCACATACATGAGCTTGAGAAGGAAATGGAAATTAGTCCTTCCATCAAATATGTTCTTTATCCGGTATGTATGTTTAACTGATTTAGTCAATGGCTGTTTAAGATTGATTGTACGCAAACTATCATATAGGAAGCAAATCCTTCTTCTCATCATTTATTTAATGATTTTGTCCCTCTATTAAGAAAATTTTACATTGGAGACCTTTTTTACCTGTAGGATGATAGAAGCGAGAAGTGGAGACTGCAGGCAGTGGTAATTTCACCTGCTAGATTCGAGAGCAGAAAACCATTACCATCCCCTTGGAGGGGTTTGGAGAATGACAAGCTCTCTGAGGTTGCTGGCATCCCAGGTTGTACATTTGTTCACATGAGTGGTTTTATCGGAGGAAATCAAACTTATGAAGGTGCTCTAGCTATGGCAAGAGCATCCTTAAAGGCTTAGGTAGTTCCTCTTTGATAAGATATACAAAGGAACAATAGAACCAAGTGTTTTAATTGAAGCAGTATGGTACATCATACAGAGAGGTTCAGAATCCTTAGTGTATGCATATCACTACATCTCAAAATGTAATCAAGGGAACCAGTCTTGACACATTTTCTTGTCAGTTCTAACACTATTTTTCCGAACTAGTTCAATGGTGACATTTCATTTCATTTGTTCTATAGGTATTTATCCATTTATGGGCACTCTCGTTATGGTCAAAACGTGGCCTTGGCTTCACTCATCTGAAACAGTAGGAAGACCCTCTTTAAACCATGCGTAAAGGCCTCCTTCTAGATGGAACACATTGGTAAAACCATTAAGGACCAGCACGTAAGCTGCTATCAGAGACCTATGAAAGAATTAAATGTAACTATTATAGCAACAGATTAGTGGTTTGAAGTTTACAATAATTTGTGAAAATCAAGCATAAATGTTGGAAATTAAACTAAACTTATAAATTACCAATAACCAAGTTGAAGAATTCAAGTTGCATTAGAACTCCTAGAGATTGCTAGAATGTTCATGAATGACAAGATTATTTACTCAAGTTGATAACAAATGGTGAAGGATGAAAATTTCATGAAAGAATGGACAAGAGTTGACTATGTTGCAAGAAGGTTATAGGAAATTATAGAAGTTTGACAAGTCAAAATTGATCAAATTATAAAAAGATAATCAAATTTTATGACTAGAGTTTATCAAAATTATGTAAGCATATTTATCTAGTAGTAAGACAAGTTGACTTGCTTATCAAGTAGCAAAGTAAGTTGGATTTTACATGCTTCTTCACCTCCATTATAACTTGCTCTTAGTTATCAAGAATTAATAATTTATTTGCAATAGAGAGTAGAAATATATCTTATTGTGTATAGTGGTATTTTTTTTCCTAGTATATTATTATGTTACTGTTGAGAAAAAATTATATAGAGGTTATGTTGTATTAAATGAGTGAGTAATCCTGAACAAATCAATTGTGGCTATTATACTTGCAAGAGTGATATGCCGCATGCTAACGAAACATTCATGTGACTTACTCTAGTCTTACATGCACGCAATGCAAGCTATTAATTAATTAACTACACAAATTCTTGTGCATTTCAGCCCCCGAATTATTAATTTGGAGTTTAGGGCTATGTTAAAATTCTGGATGGATTTCAATTTCATAGAATCAATCATTTATATTGTTACTAATAAAATAGTATTATTACTACCCTCTATACTCTGAAATGAATATATGAAGATGGAGAAAAGTTAGTACCTTGATTGTTGACCTTCTGGCAGATTTTGTGTTGGCTTCATTGTACCCCCTGATGAACAAGCTACTATTATCTTTGCATTTTTATCTAATTTTGATTCAACGGCTGCCATCAGCATAAACCAAATATTTCTTTAGATTCAGGAAACATGAAATGCATGAATTCAAGAAATGCATCATGTAGTGTATATCTCTTACTCTTTATGAACTCAGGGTTCTCTTCTGTACCAGAAAAAATACCAAAAAATGCAAATGCAGCGCGCCTAGCAATGTCCCATGCAGTCCACTCTTTTATAAGCCTATATATTTGCACATTAATGGCATCTGGAGGATGAGCCTGCACAAATTCTCAAACCCATTGGTTTTTTATTTTCATCAGATTAGTGGAAATGAGAAGAATTGTACACATGAAACTAGATAAATGTGTGTGTAGGCACATTGTTCACTAACCTCTTTGAACTCTGCTTCAGGCCTTACATCAAGAATCACAAACTTATTCTCTTTCTGAAGGCGCAGAGCTTCCTTTACATCAACACTTCTTACCTGCAATTTCCATATTATCATACCATGCAACTCATTTACTCTGAATTTGATGATAAAAGTGGCATTTTACATTCCCTTATGTTTAACACAAATTATTAGGAAAAATGCATTAGACTTCTTTTTTAGATTGATGTGATATGATTATGAAATAGATTTTGCCTACCATTTTAACTTTACAGCAGTGCTCTTAGTTAGTTAAATATTTGGTATCATACTTTATCCTATGATCTCTCTTGTAAGGTCATAGTTCTTTGAATATATTATAACTTGGGATCTAAATAAGGCATGGAATTTATGATGAAGCATAGAATACCATGACGATTATGTTCAAATAACACTTTATTCTGATAAGGAGAATGAGATATACCTTCTTTTCCAACAGAACTTCTCTCTTAACCTTCCAGTCTTCTTCAGCTAATATCACCAAGAAAAGTTGAAATAAAAAACTGGTTAATGCTCCTCAAATTGCTACCACAAACACAACTGGAATTCAGTGACAGTAACACAGAGAAAACTAATATTAATACCTGGTGATTTTGCTGGTTTTGTTGCTGCACAATGAATTGTTAACCCCCTTGCAATGTTCATCTGATTTAATCTCTGACCTGTTGTGTATCTGTGTGATTTCACACTCACCAACCATGAACTATGATCACGGGTTCCTTCAAAAGAAGGTACCAAAGGTTGTAGAGCAACCGATGTAAAAGCAGCCATCGTTTCAACTTTCGCGCTTAATTAACAACAGAGAAACAAACCTGCAGATAATTCTATATATATATATATATATATATATATATTTTTAGTGAGTTCAAATAAAAAATGATCTAGTTGATGGTCACTAGCTAGTTGAAGTTACTTGGAATATGAAGTGGCATATGCTTGAGTGTTATATGTAACAAGAACTTTTAGAAGCTTGTCGTTGTAAGACATAAATATCTGAGTATTCTGGATATTGAAGACTCGGAATCTGAATTTGTGGCTGATGTTTTAGGACCCATTTATTTGGATAGGTTAATGTTTCCTTGTCATCATCCTTTTTTGCTTCTTTTCTCTTATACATAGATATATTTTTATCAACAATAATGACTTAATTAAATTCAGTATTGTCCGTAATTCAATCAATTATCCTACTTTACATAATTTGGGAGAGAGACAAAGACTAAAAAATAAAAAATGAGAGATAAAAATTGAAAAATTGAGATTGAAATAAATTTTAATATTATATTTAGTATAATGTGAAAGATAGAGATGGAAATAAAAATGAAGTTTTAGTTTAATTTATATAAAGAATAAAATTAAAATTAATTAATTAATTAAAATAGAGATATTTTAGATATAAAATGTTATTAAAATTTTAGTTTCTTATCTTTAAAAAATTTTAATCTCTTGCGTCTTTACTTTTTGAAGATATTAAAATACTAAAATTTAAATAAATAAAAATTAAAATTTTAGTATTAATTTCTAAACAAACAAATATAAAACTAAATGTCATGTAGTTTCTCAATCTTCTCCATTTCAATACCTCATAACAAAGCTACCATCTTGACACTTGCAATCTATCAAACTATTTTGAAACCTCGTGTTATGGTCTTACAGTCCAAGAGAAGATGATACTAAAAGTAAAATTATTGAAACCAATTTCTCATAATTATTTAATGTTTCTTGTTGAGCCAATTAATCATATATCTTCCTCTTAATATATATACATGAGGCACAAGTGGACTTGATGCTTCAGTGGCAGTAAATATCAATCTAATCTAAGTTACAAAATGGATGTCTTTTTGTCCTCACATATAAAACTATATATATGTAAATTAACCCAAAAAATGAGACTTTGTGTGTACGCTAAGATTGTAAAGGATCCTAATTGGTACCAAAGTGTTAAACAGATCCAATGGTATAGGTTACATCATTTTCTTGTATTGCCAGATAACTAGCCAAATCATAAGTGTAGATTTTACATAATCTGTCTATTTTTTGAAGAAAATGCATCACAAGATTTTCTTTCAGATTGGATCCCTTTATATTCAAATTATAAAAGCTAAGTAATTAGTGCTCAAATGATTTTGAATAAATTATTTGATGTATTTTATGTCAATACTCAATACATAAAACTGGAAGTTAATCCGTTTCTCTCAGCAGATAAGACTGAATAATGAAATAAAATGAAAATTAGTTAACCAATATATTAAAGCATTTACAAGTTTAGACACGACTAGTGAGTTATCTATCTATTTATCTACTTAATATACTAAAATTGAATTTTTCTCTAACTAATAAAAGTGACGTGTCGATCTCTCGTGAGTCCGTTTTCTCTCCAAAATAATGAAATTTTCCATCTATTCCAAATTATTTTATAAAAAATATCTTTATTATAATTATATTATAATTAATATTTAATGAATAATATATAATTATAGTAATTTAGAAACATATCTTCATTATAATTATATCAAAACAATATTTAATACACTATTAAACTACTTTTTAATTAATAATAATAATAATAATAATAATAATAATAATAATAATAATATACGATAATGATATGATAATAACACCGGTCGTGGTAATCATGAGAAGAATATTTGATTCTAATCATAAAATGATCAAATCTTATAATATTAATAACGCAAATTGATTTTAAATATTTTTACTTATTTTAATTATATTAATTATAAAAATATTGATATAATTTTAATTCTTATTCATTATTCAATAATAATAATAATAATAATAATAATAATAAATTATAATTGATAAAATTGAATTTATCACGTGGGTAAAGTAACAACTTAAAATTATAATAATTTATTACGGGTAATTGTAAAAATTATAATAGGGTTACGTAAAATTATTTTTAGCATTAGCATATAATAATTGTACAAGTTATTTTTTTATTACTTTAATCCATTATAATTCTATTTTCTTATGATATTTATTTTAAACATTTTAAGTTATTAAATTCGTCCATGATAATATATCTTTACCTCCTTTCTATTTTAATCTGTGTATATTAGGTATAATATTCTCATTTATTGTCCGAGATTTCTCTGATCATGATAGAAGATAATGATTCTAATTATGATATGATAAAATTATATAATTTTAATAAAATTAATATATGATGCATAATTAATGTATTTAATAAAAAATTACCTTAATAATAAATAATTTACATATTTATTTTTATTTTACTAAAGTCTATATATAATATTTTTCTGTGGTACATGAATCTAAATTTGAGAGTCAACTCATAATTTTATATTTTTTTACTACTTCATAGAATAAGAATGTATTCTTCGTTTTTTATTGAAATTGATCATTTTAAGATACAATTTATAATTTTTTATAATATTCTTCATATATTCATTCTATTATATTATTCTTTTGATAATTTATTAATTGTTGTTACTCTAAGTTATTCTTATCGTCTAATGTTCCAGTTTGATTGTCTTTTGCCACAATCGTTTACAATGCATCACATCCATGAAATACATCATCGAATTGTCTTCACTGATTTGAGTTCAACTACATGGATGTAAGCGTTCAAAGAAGGGGCAATAATCTCTACTTTACCGAAGGATGGTTGGATCTAGTCACCTATTATGACCAACCTAATGGAATGTGGTTAAAGTTAGCTTTCTTGGGAGGAGCTCGATTTTTTATTGAGGAATTGTTTCCATGGAACTTTATATGGCAAGTTAAAGTTTCATCCCCTCCATATTTTTTACATCTGCCCGAAGATCTTCGAAGTGGAGCACATAATGAGATTGAATTCCCTCAGTTTAAGTTCAATTTTGCTAAATTCGTGACAAACTCGGATATATAATTTCAACGATTGGTAATATATTTAAATTTTCTTATTTTAAGCTTTTCGTTATTAGAATACTTTTATAACATATTGTGATTTTTGTTCAGAAAGTATCGGCTTTCTTTTGCATGCATGCAATGCCATTTAGGGGAATAAGGGTTAGTTTGGTTTCTCGGTGTGGCAATTCTATACCTTGTCGCATTGCATGGATAGCGGATGATGAAGCTTATTTAACACGAGGATGGTCTGAATTTACACGAATTCTAAATGTTCAAACTTACTATGTTATTTCAGTTGGTTGTCGTTACGAGAATGACTTTATTCTATACGTGACTAAGGACTAGAATAGAATCAATATTGTTTAAGTAATTTGGTTTTAATATTAGTATTTGATTAAATTAGTATTAGAGAATTTAAAATTATTGTTTCAATTTATATATTATGAGTATTTTTTGTGGATGTGCTATTTTTAAATATTTTAATAAAATGAAGTAGTATCAGATATATTTAAGTTCATTTTTATCCTTTATTTCTTTAATTGTATTTTCATTATATTCGAAAAAAATCTCTACCTAAACATATAGTAAATTGTTGACCTAAACACAATTTTTTTCCCGATAAAAACAGATTTTATCAAGAAAAAAATAATGAAACATGCATCTTTTGATGATATGTACAAAGTGTAATAAAAATAAAGTAAATAATATGTTATAATAATATCTTTAATTGCATTATAATTAACTGATGATATGTACAAAGTGTAATAGAAATAAAGTAAATAATATGTTATAATAATATTTTTAATTGCATTATAATTAACTCATAAATAATGTATGATTATATTATTTTGAGAAAATATTTTCATTATAATTATATCAAATTAATATTTAATATATTATTAAACTAATTATCAATTAATGATATTTTTATTTTAATAATAATAATAATAGTCTATCCTTTTATTAAAACACTCATTTAACTGAATTAATCTAAATATTTACTGAAGATAAAGGATGAATTTGTGTTTTGAATATATATTCTTTCTGTATTAATATACGCAGTGACGGACCCAGAAAATTTTAAAAGTGGGGGCAAAAATATATATACTAAAATAAATTTTGTTAAATATTATTAATTATATAGAGATATAAAAATTAAAGAGTTAGTGAACACTTTCATTCTTAAAATACTATTCATTATATATAATTTATAAAAAAATAATTTTTATTTCTAAAACTTTAACTTAAAATATTTTAATTAAATTATAAATACCTTATAATCCTAACTAATTTTGTATACACATTTAATAATAAAAGACTGAATTAATTGGTATATTAGCACCTAATGATACACTAATATTTATAATTTGAAACTAGAATTATATATAAATACTAAAAAAATTAAATCTGTATACGAAAAGTATGTTTATATAAAATAATAGAAACATAATTCACTATTTTTTCTTTCTTTCTTTTTAAAATAATTAAATTTGTTATATAATTTTTAATTTAATTTTGATATAATGTTAGATGAAAGATTTTATACATCTGTTTAATTATGTATTGTAATTAAAATATTTTTTTATTACTATTTCTAAAAATAAAAAATATATTCTAAATTAATAAATTAATCAATTTATTTTAAAATTTTATACGCAACATAGGTACATATAATAGAACAAAAGATAAAAAATAAGTAATAAAAATGAATAAATCAAAAATAAATAAAATATATAAAGTCACGAAGAAAATAAAATATTAGATTAATACCTAAACTACAATTGTTTGAATTAAAATTTGCAATTAAAAATATCAAAAAGAGAAATAATGGAATTAGAAGATACATAGGGTCATGGAAAACTATATAAAAAACATAAAAAAATTTAAAATTTATTTTTTGATAAAGAGAAGATGACCACTAGATAAGGAATAGAAAAAAAAGTTAAAAATATAAAAATATAAAGAGGGTTTAAGGGAATAAAGGAGTGACGACACAAGAATTAAATTTGATTAGGTAAAATAATAATCAAAATGATAGAGAAATAAAAAAAGTGAATTTGGAACTTTAGCTAATTGAGTTTAATTTATTTATAGTGGGGTCATTTAAAATTTAAAGTGGGGGCATATTATATATAACTATATATTTTTTTAAAAAAAATTAAAAACACTGTGGGGGCAAGTGCCCCCTCTTCTTAACTAATGGGTCCGTCCCTGAATATACGTATGTATGTCACCTCCATATTTATTTTTTAGATCACTCAATTTTCATTAAACGTAATAAAAACCATAGCCTCAAATATTATATAATAATATTCAACCTAACAAATTTGGGTAGAAAGTTGAGGAGTCCCTTCGATTCAATTCCTAAACTATAGCGTGGACAAGTTAGGTTGAGAAGTTCCTTTCTTATTGCGTCAAGAAATTGGGTAGAAAGTATAGTGATTCTCTTTGTATTCAATTTCAATCAATCCTTTTTGCTTTTATTTAAATTTTAAAGTATCTTTTTATTCCGTTTGAAACCTTGTCTTCTTGTTTACTTTATTTTTCCATATCAGTATCTGGATCCGCTCTAGCAGAATATGTGCAACCCTGTTTTTGAGCCATGTAATCTTCAGCCCGAAAATCTGCTTCCTGTTATCTGACTGAGGTGGAGGTCTATCATCTAACAAGTCCTCAATCTACTGTCATGTGGGGTGTCTATGGTATTGCTGAAAATTTTTAGTACAGCCACCAATTGGGTGATGATAAGCCACATCTTGGAGTGTGATGGTGGCTTCAACCCATAGAAGATGAAAAATATGGGTCTCGAGTCTCTACTGCTTCACAAATACAGAGAGTGAAACATTGCTAAAGATGAAATCCTTTAATTCTATTGCATATTCGAATCCAACCTTCTTAATGTACGATAATAACGTGTCAGACAGTGAGATAGACAACGTCATGCGACGTGATAAGAGCAACCACAGTGACTATCACAATATTGTTCATTATTCCTTTCAATAATATTGCATATAATTTAAAAAAGTCTAAATTAATTAATTGAATTTTATGATTGACTAATAAGTAATACAATGTTTCTATATAATAGAATAGATAATTTAATTAAAAAATATACTTTCATATATAATTGATTAATTCAATAATACAATGTTACTACATATTATAAATAATAGAATAAATTTAATTATAACAGAGCAAACAATTTAATTAAATAATTTAATTTAAATAAATAATTTAATTTAATCAAATTATATTATTAACATGTTAACTTAATAAAAAGTTTTTTTGTTAAAATAACTATAGCTTCATATATAGTTAACCGGATTCTAATGTTAATAATACTCTTCCAATTATTTGAACAATTTAAACCATTTAAATTTAAAGTAATAAACACTAATGCTGGCTCTAACTACTAAGATTCAAATATCTTAACATATAGAAAATATAAAATTTTCATCTAATTAAATCAAGAAATAATAATATATCAATTTTAAAATTAAATAAATCAAAATATTATAACACTTCAACAACTTAAATATTTAAAATAAAAAAAATACAAACTAAGCATTTAGCCTGTCAATATTTTTGGAGTATATGTAATTCTAGCGTTGAGCTTATGCAATTTCAAAACTTTTCAAAACTTAAAAAAAACCTCAAATGACATAATAGATCGACTACTACCTATTTTTAACAATTTAATCATATCGCGGGTACTGAGTATTCTATTTTATTATGTACATATCTTGGATACTCAGTATTTAATTTGTATATTTATATTTGTTTTGTCGATTTTCAATAAATCAATAGTGGTTCGATTCTAATAGTTTGGAAGCGAAAGATACTCCTCTTTTGCGGTACCAATTCTATAAGTGTATCAAAGATGTTCGAATTAGACGAGTTTTAAAATAAAAAAACAAATTTGAAAAGTACAAAAAGAATAAAATAAATGTAAAAGAAAAGATTCGAAAAGTAAACTTGACTGAAATCGAAATTGTAAACCTCGCTAAAATCGGTAAATAATTAGTTAATAAATTGAATTTTAATTAGGATAATTAAAAATGCAAAACTAATATCAAATTAGGATAGAGCTCGTCAAAACGAGAATTTTGATACTGATTTCGAAAAATTTTGGCCCAAAATTAGACCGGAAGGACTGAACCGATTAAATCGAAGCCCAAACCGGATCCGTGGGTCCAACCGGACCTATAACTTAAAAGAAGCAGCAGCTTCTTCTTCCCCATTTAGCTCCAGCGACGCCAAACAGAAGAGGGGAGGAAGAGAGTTCCGTAACCCTCATCAAACACTCCAACCACCATAACTTCTCCGTTTGAGCTCCGATCGCCGCACCGTTCACGGCCACGTGTCTAGCGCATCGAGCTCTATATTCCTGTCGGATCAATTTCACTGGTAAGCTCCATTTTCGTTTCAGAATCTCTACCCATTTTCTTGTGGTGAAATTGGACCCTTGTGATGAAATCTTACTCAATTTGGTGTTTTAGGTTCGATTTAGCTTTCGGAGCTTATTGGGCTTGAGTTATTATGTGTATGGGTATGGTAAGAACAACCTAAACCCTAACCCAATCTTGCAGTGATTATGAGAAATCTGAATTCGGAACATATATATGAATTAGGTGTGAATTAAGTAGATATATATGCATTAGAATTAAATTGGAAGCATTTGGAATCTTGGTGGTGATTGGAGCCAAGACTTTAGTTGGTTTCTCAAGCTTGTGAGGGGGTGTGATTGTGATTGTGTGGCTGCCTTGGTCCAAGCGCGGTAATCGGTCAAGGTATGGTTTAGGTTTTGCGTGTTTAACATATATAGTGTTGTGAAAACTTAGGCTAGAGCATTATAGGATAAGTTGAAATGGTCAAATGCATTGAATGTTTAGCTTTGCAATGATGTTGTATGAATCAATGAGTGGGCTTGTGTTGGAGTTAGTAAGCTTGAATTGTTGGTGTCATTGAATATGTGTTTTGGAGTTATTAATGATAAGTTGATGATGTTGTGGTATGTGTTGATGAGATCTTGGCAATTATGGCTTGCTGATTAGTCAATGATAATTTATGAGTTTCCATTAATGAATTAAAGGAGTAAGTTAAAGAATATTTGAAGTTTGTAGCTTATGGTTGAAATGGTAAATATTGGGACTATTGTATGGATTTTTATGGAATGGTATGAGCATTGATGTGCTAGAGGTTGGTGATGATGGAATAGGGCTTGATATATTGTATATATGCAGATTTTGTGTGGGTAAGGAATGTGAATTTGGTAAAAATAGGGTTTGGGGTGTTCTGGTAAAATGTGAATTTTGATGAACTTTGGTAGTCCATATCTTGCTCTACAAATTTTGAATCAAGATAAGGTTTGTTTTAAATTAAAGAGTGTTTTATAAGCTTTAGTTTGATATAAAGTTTGTGGAAAACCGAATTCTGTAGAGGAAGTTATGGATGCCGGAAATTTGGTGCTAAAAACTGGATTTTTGAACATTGCAGCAGAACCAAGTTTTCTGGTGTGTGCCTACGCACAGGTCTGTGCGCACGCACCCAACAGAAGCAAAATTTTACTTGTGCGCACGCACACCAGGATGGGCCTTCTATTGGTGGCGCCAGCACAGGTGAGGCACTTGCACACCAAGTGATGTGTGAGCACGCACGCATTCGTGCGCATGCACACGTTCTGCTTTCTTGTTGAGCTGTGCGCACGCACAGGTATGTGCATACGCACACGCCCTGTTTTCCAGCACCTATGTTTTCCTGTTCTAAACATGATTTTGAACTCTAAACCCCCTATTTTTGCCATATTAATCCTAAATTCTATTAGTAAGTTTACTAAATAGCAGAAGTTAGGAGTTTGAGGTAACTTGAGAGTGAAGAAAGAGGTAAATATGAAGAGAAATGTGAAAGGGAAGTGGTTAATGAATGAAGTTAATATGACATGGCTTGATGAATGATTAAATAATGATTATGACTATGAAATGGGTTATGAATGATGATGTCTCAGATATGAGTTTCCCTGGGTAAGAACCGTGGCTTTTCACCACGTGTTCCAAGTCGAATCTCCACACTCTGTTGACTCTACGTCGTAAGGGTGATCGGGCACGTATAAATTCCCGGGTATGGATAGCCCCCAGTGAGTGTTTTAAATGATGAATGAATGTGAAATCTATGCATAGACTCGTGGGGATGTGCAACGAGAGACAGTCTAAGGTTTTTGGACTTGTCGGGTTGGCTGGATAACCGACAGATGAGCCTCATCAGCCATAAGTGGTGCACGAAATTGTGGCGCCAACAACTTGGTACGTACAATTGTAATCTCAACTCTTTTTCACAACTTCGCACAACTAACCAGCAAGTGCACTGGGTCGTCCAAGTAATAAACCTTACGTGAGTAAGGGTCGATCCCACGGAGATTGTCGGCTTGAAGCAAGCTATGGTCATCTTGTAAATCTCAGTCAGGCGGATTCAAATGGTTATGGAGTTTTGATAATTAAAAGATAAATAAATATAAAATAAAGATAGAGATACTTATGTAATTCATTGGTGGGAATTTCAGATAAGCGTATGGAGATGCATTATTCTTTCTGAATCTCCGCTTTCCTACTGCCTTCATTCAATCATTCATACTCCTTTCCATCGCAAGCTGTATGTAGGGGGATCACCGTTGTCAATGGCTACCGTCCATCCTCTCAGTGAAAATGGTCTAGCTACGGGTTACGTAGGGCTAATCATCTGTCGGTACTCACTTGTGTCGGAATAAGATCGAATGATCCTTTTGTGTTTGTCACTATGCCCAACAGTCATGAGTTTGATGCTCGTCACAGTCATCCCATCTCAGATCCTACTCGGAATACCACAGACAAGGTTTAAACTTTCCAGATCTCAAGAATGCTGCCAATTATTCTAGCTTATACCACGAAGACTCTGATCTCACGAAATGGAAGGCTCTGTTGTCAGGAGAGGTAACCATGCGTCATGGATCAGGAATCCAAGAGATATACATTCAAGCTTGTTTTCAGGTAGAACGGAAGTGGTTGTCAGGCACGCGTTCATAAGTTGAGAATGGTGATGAGTGTCACATAATCATCACATTCATCATGTTCTTGTGTGCGAATGAATATCTTGGAATAAGAATAAGTTTAAATTGAATAGAAGAACAATAGTACTTTGCATTAATACTCGAGGAACAGCAGAGCTCCACACCTTAATCTATGAGGTGTAGAAACTCCACCGTTGAAAATACATAAGTGATGAAGGTCCAGGCATGGCCGAATGGCCAGCCCCCATAAAAGTCTAAGATAGCATAAAACTGATCAAAGATGATCTAAGGATAATCCAAAGATGTAAATACAATAGTAAAAGGTCCTATTTATACTAGACTAGTTACTAGGGTTTACAGAAATAAGTAGATGATGCAGAAATCCACTTCTAGGCCCACTTGGTGTGTGCTTGGATTGAGCATTGAAGCTTTCATGTGTAGAGACTTTTCTTGGAGTTAAACTCCAGCTTTTATGTCAGTTTGGGCATTTAACTCCATCTTGTATCCTGTTTCTGGCGTTTAATGCCAGAATAGGGCAGGAAGTTGGCGTTTGGACGTCAGTTTGTGTCATCAAAATTCGAGAAAAGTATGGACTATTATATATTTCTGGAAAGCCCATGATGTCTAATTTTCAATGCAATTAAGAGCGCACCAATTGGGCTTCTATAGCTCCAGAAAATCTATTTCGAGTGCAGGGAGGTCAGAATCCAACAGCATCTGCAGTCCTTTTTCAACCTCTGAATCAGATTTTTGCTCAGGTCCCTCAATTTCAGTCAGAAAATATCTGAAATCACAGAAAAACACACAAACTCATAATAAAGTCCAGAAATATGAATTTTGCTTAAAAACTAATAAAAATATACTAAAAAGTAGCTAGATCCTACTAAAAACTACCTAAAAATAATGCCAAAAAGCGTATAAATTATCCTCTCATCAATAAGACAGGCATACATCATGTGCATTTGTTTGTTTTGGTTGTTGTGCACTACCTGGGATTGCCTAACTGAATGTATATATCCTGCGAGTTGTACACTTGCTACTTGCACGATCTGTTTCTTACTTGTGTGTGAATCTGTTTGGTTGTTTGTGTTTGTTGAATTATGGATGACAGAGGGATGGAGGAATAGTGAATTGGTTAAGTGTTAGGTTTTAGGTTTAAGGCAAGGGAGTATAGTATACTTAGACTACCTACCTCTATTTATGGCTTTTACTTAAAAATTAAGTTCTGTAATTGTGACGGAGTTCTAGGATTACCTCTGGCATTCCCAGGACCTTATTTATTATACGCGTGGCACCTTTACCATGGTGAGAACCTCCGATTCTCATCCCATACTGTGTTATTGTTTTTTAGATGCAGGTCGAGAGGCTCCTCATTAGGCGTCTGGATCTTTGAAGCGAAGTAGTTCCTGGGTGTATTTTTTGGTTTCTGTTTATATATATGTATATATGTATTTAGCTTGCTCTCCGAGAAACTTGTGTATGTTGCTCCTCATAGAGGTTGAGGGAGAGATAGGATCTTATTTTGTATTTTGTGTATTTTGGGAGCTAGTTATGTTGTATTATTGGCCTTCTTTTATTCTGTTACTTATTCTTATCCTTATCTTCTACGTTTCTTAGCACGCAAGTAATCTTATCTCTTGAGCGTTGCGCTTTTTATTTTGCGATTTTTGTTTACCCGTTTTTCAAGACTCCTAGTGTATTACCTCCTTTCACTATTATATGTAAATATTTTTCGCATAGAGGTCCGTAACACCCCCACTATCTCTGTGCTACGACTTAAGCGTAAAACTCTGTATAGTAGGGTGTTACAGAAATGACTTGTGCTGAATTATAAAGAAAGCGATTAAAATGCCTTTGATTTGATCAAAGGGCTTTTGACAGAGAACTTAAAGGTGCTGAAACATAAATTGGGCATGTAAGTAAAAGAAACTTTGAATGTAAATCTGACAATAATATTAAAAGATGCTTTGAAGATAAATCTGACAAGAAAAAGTAAAGTTTACATAAATTGTAAATGGAAAATCAAAGACAATGGAAGGAACCCTACAGAAATTGAACTCGAATGCAGACTCAGAAATTTGCTGGGGATGTGAGTGTGCTTGAGTGTATTTCTGAAGAAAAGTTCCAACCCTTATTTCCTAAAACTTGCTAATATTTATAATCTACTTCTATAACCGACCATTAATTACATGGTGCTGCCTGGCATGCGCATTCCTAGGTAATCGTTCTCGCTCCTTTGCTAATGAACGTTCCAATAAATTCCAAACCCAGAGGAAAACCTTCAATTTCCTTCTTTGTGTAACTGCTCGATTCTCAACTTGAAAGCACCATTTGACTCCCTATTCGAATTACTTTCCCGATTTGCTAAGGTATTGAAATTGAATACGCGTCAAATAACTTTCATTTAATGCTTGCACATGCGTCTTTTTGATTTCCACTCCCATCCTAACATCTCTCTAACATTTCAAATTAGCTTATCCTTTCGAAAATATTTTTTTGATTAACAATATCATATATCAAATACATTCAGAATACATAATAAATACTGTATTACACATCTAAGATACTCAGTAAATGTTCTTTTATTATCAACCAATAAGACATAGTATAACAAAAAAAATAGATAATTAAGTCTTGGATGGACTTATAACTATAAGTTATAACCACAAGATAATAAAAAATGAATTTAAAAAAAAAATGCATTGATTAATCAATACACACAAGTTGCCTAGTGCTTAGGCTTCTAAACTTCTTATTATAGTCTAATTAAGAGTAAACTACTATTTTTATTTATAAAAATTTAGAATGTTAATAACAACTCGAATTTTTAAAAATTAAATAATAAGTTATTCATAATTTATTATTTTATTTAAAATATTTATTATTATTATTATTATTATTATTTCTTCTTGGTTTCAAGCAACTAGCTGAAACCATTAAATGGAACAAAGGAAAAAGAAAGTTAAATGTGGTTTATATATATATATATATATATATATATATATATATATATTACATTAATTGGTCATTAATCATTTCTAAATCATTCATTATCATCACCACCGAGTCATACACAAAAGGAAAAGAAAATAGAAAATGCGGCTTAGTGCATATATTTATATAAGTATGACATATGCTTTCTTTCATTAATTGGCGATGCCACCTAATGAGGTTTACACCAATCCCCATTAATCATAACATTCACTTATTCCTTTCCATTCATTCATTCTTGTCACGGACAAGAAAAAGAAAGAAAGATCGAGAGAGAGAATGTGAGCTTCCATGGAACCATAACCCTCGCCAAAGTTTTCAACTTCGATTTCTCAGATATTCCTAATTCTAATAAAAAATCTAATCCAATAAAAATATTCGTATTCTCCTCTTTTATTCATCAGTATTATTTTTGTCTGATAAAAATTGACGGTAATATACCTCCTCTTTTTTTTTAGTTTGGTCACGTTTTCTTCTTCAACAGCTCAGTTAGAAAGCTTTTTGGTGCAGAATTAAAATACCACAACTGAACCGACAAGTGTACCGAGTCGTACAAAGTAATACCTCAGGTGAATGAGGGTTGATCCCACAAAAATTAATAGATCAAGCAACAATTGTCAATTGATTTTCTAGTCAGACAATAAAAATTTAGGATTTCAATAGCAAATAACATAAAAACAGAAAATTGAATAAGAGCAAACTAAAATTGGTTAAGAAAATAATATGATAAAAATAGTTAAGGTATCAGAGATATTTAAATTTTCGGATTAATATTCAATGTTAACTACCTTGATCATACAAAGATTATGTTCATGGTAAACCTTAAGTGATTAAACCCAAATTCCTTAGTAATTTAATTTCCTCTAACTCAATCAACCGCCAATTCCTTGGTCACTTGATTAAATTAAAAGATTAAGTTCAATTCTAGTTTATGAGCCACACAAACCCTAGATACCAAAAAATAAGACGATTATATGTCACGTATCGCGTTAAATCCAGATAAATAGAGAGTTGTGAGGAATTGATTTCAAGATGTAATTCTAATGATATAACTTTTCCAAGATTCAAATAGAATTCAAGTTGAATTAGAGTTATTTCCCAATAATCAATAATTCTTAAGATGAAGAACGAAACCAATTTTTAAACAATAATAAAAACATTAATCAAGAGTAGAAGAACAAATAATTATTAATCCATCAAAGTAAATAGAGCTCTTAACCTTAACAATGGAGGCTTAGTTTCTCATGAAGAAAATAAACCCTAGTAGAGAAAAGTATGAAAGTGTAGAAAATTAAAATTAGGAAGAGTGCCTAGGTCCAGATCTCTTCTTCTTTTATATCTAAACTTAATTAATGTAAAAATATAATTTATAAAACTAAATAATATCTTTTTTTATTTCTAAATAAAATAAAAGTTTAATAAAAAATTAAATAAAATCTTCGTGCCCATGCTTGATGGATGTGGGGACTGACGATCGGATTTCTATCGGTAAAGAAATTCACAAATATAATCGCATTGTAAGTATAGTTTCTAAACCAACAGAGAATCCTTTCGTGCAAAAGTTTTGGTTGTCACAAGTAATAAACCCCTACATAAATTGATAACCGAAATATTTAAACCTCGGATCGTCTTCTCAAGGAATTGCAGGGAGGTGTTCTTATTATTGGTTATGAGTTTGTGTAAATTGGAGTTTTGGATTAAGAAATAAGAAGAGTGAATTGCAGAGAAAATAAAATAATAACGATAAAAAGTATTGACTAGGAGAAGATTAATCAGAAGTTCTATCCTTGATGGAATTTTCTCAAGGTCAATTAATAATTAGTAGTTGTTTCCACTTAGTTAACCCTCAACGAAGGAAGGAAAGTTAAGTTAAAAGTCAACTTCTATTCACAAGTCCTAATCCTTCCCTTGGGAAGAATTAGAGTTAGTTACTAACAAGCCAACCAACAACGAACCAATTACAATTGAACTCTTGAATATCCCAACTCAAGGGTCTCCTAATATTAATCAACTCCAAAGCCAAGTTGGAAACTTACTCTATTAACATGAATGCCATTACACCATATCATAACATAAATTGAAGAAAGCAATCATAAATATGAAATATCTCAAATTGCATTTAAATAGAGAATCAAATCTAACATGAAGAGTAAAAGAGAATTGAGTAAAAGAACATTTAACCTGTGATAAAGAAGAAATAATCCTAAATCCTAAAACTAAGAGAAATCCTAATTCCTAAAACCTAAGAGAGATGAGAGAACTTCTCTCTCTAAAAACTACATCTAAATTATGAAAAGTGAACTATGAGTCGTCTATATTGTGTTAAATGAATGAATGGATTCTCCCACTTTATAGCCTCTAATATGTATTTTCTGGGCCCAAAACTGGGTCAAAAACAGCCCAGAAATCGCTGATTGCAAAATCTGCCACGCTGATTTTCGTCACTGCGACGCGTCCGCGTGGAGTATGCATTCGCGTTGCCTAGCTATATGGCCACTATGACAAATTATATATCAAATCGAAGCCCCAGATGTTAGCTTTCCAACACAACTAGAACAACATCATTTGGACCTCTATAGCTCAAGTTATGACCGTTTGAGTGCGAAGAGGTCAGGCTGACAGCTTTGGCAATTCCTTCAGTTTCTTGTATTCCTTCCACTTTTGCATGCTTCCTTTCCATCCTTTGAGCCATTCCTGTCCTGTAATCTCTGAAAATAATTAACACACATATCACGGCATCGAATGGTAATAAGAGAGGATTAAACAGAGCAAAATTAAGACCAAAGAAGCATGTTTTCAATAATAGCACAAAATCAGGAAGGAGAATGTAAATCCATGCATTTAGTATGAATAAGTGTATGAAAGATTGATAAAATCCACTCAATTAAGCACAATATAAACCATAAAATAGTGGTTTATCAGGGCCAGCGTTTCTCTTTGAAGTGTTTCTCTTTGAACTGGCACCCCTGCCTTGGCCGAATGGAACTTGAAGCTTCTTCTTTCATATGGCTACCAAGTTAGGCACCACCTTGGTTGAATGAACTTTGAGCATTTTATGATTATGGTCCAAGTTAGGCGCCACCTTGTCTATGTGTCCATAAAGAAAGTGTAGACTATTATATATCGTTGGAAATCTCTGGAAGTTAGCTTTCCAATGCTATTAGAACCGTATCAATTGGACCTCTATAACTCAAGTTATTTCTATTAGAGTGTAAGGAGGTCAGGGTTGACAACATCATTTGCTTTCTTCCTTTTCTGCTACACAAACTTATTAAATCCATCTGAATGCTACCTGAAATAAATAAAATTACACATAAATTAAAGTAGTATTCATAGTGGCTTAAATGTACTTAAATCTTGATTAAATTTACAATTTCAATGCAAATTCACTAGGAAAAGATAGGAAAAATGCTCACGCATCACAACACCAAACTTAAGCTTTACTTGTCCTCAAGCAAACAAAGTGTAAGACCCAGAACTTTTAAAAAGGTATATTATAAACTAATTTCAAATTCAATTACTTATTTGTAGCTTTAATTTCAAAAATTACTTTATTAAAGAATATTTAAAACAAGTTTTGATTAATTGAATTTGAAATAGATTAAGATTCTTATCGAATTTTATAATTTTTTATTTATTTTCTATATTTAAATTATAATGTTAGTAATTATAAAATAATAAGAATTTTATATTATTTAATTTAAATAGTTGATATTTTTATAGTTCAATACTTTAAGTTTTAAAAATAAAGAAAATTAATCTTATTATCTTATAATTTCAATTAAAGTATTTGACTTTTAATTAATTAGTCTTTTGGTACAACAAATAATATTTTTAAGTAATTTTTAAAGATTTAATTAGAGTTTAAATTAATATCATATGCCTTAATTTTATTCAAACTATCTTACTCTAATTAAACCCAAAAATTTCCAAATCAAATCCTATTTTTCATCTAAACCTAATCCTAATTTGATCTAACCCTAACCCTAGCTACCGCACCCCCTCTCACCCACGGCTCACACACGCACACCAACAACACAAACACACACTAGCAGCTGAAACAAAAAAGAAAGAAAGAAAGGGAAGAAAGAAAAGGGGAGCCACGGGAACGGGAAAGAAGGTGCGAGAGGAGGGAAAAAGAGCGTCGCCGGCATGTCGCCATGCCTCGCCGTTGGAGCTCCGCGTCACTGCCGCTGTCGTGTCACCACCAAGAGGGAGGAGAGAGACATCGTTCGCCGCCACTCAGTCGCCGTCCGTGAGGAGTTGTCGCCGGTCTACATGCCGCTAACGTCGCGAGAAGGAGAGAGCCGCATCGGAGGAGAAGAACCGTTGCAGAGATATCCCTGCCACTGTGCCCAACTACTGTCGCGAGCCTTGTCGTCGCAGATGGGGGTGCGCCGCCAAGCTCCTGCGCCGGAGAACCCCGCTGTCGTCGCCGATGACCACTGCCGGTAAGAGATTTGAGTTGATTTTCTTTTCCATTGAGTTTCTGGGAACTTCATTGTTGCTGCATGTTGTTCAGGTCACCGCTGCCGCTTGAGGTGGCTGCCGCCGAACCGATTCAGAGACCGCCGCTGCTTCGTTTTATCATTACAGTGAGTATTTACGTTTTGAAAACCTCCGTGTTAGTGTCTTGTTGAGTGTATAAAAGTCTTTGCAATATTAATGAGTTAGGAATTAGTAATCGAGTTTACATGTAGCGAGTGAGGATGCTTCTACTATTGAGAAAGCAAGCGGAGCTGAGGTTTTGGTTGCAGTCGATTCGGGTCGAGACGAAAGGAATTCTGTGAGTCGTTTGGGCTATAGTTTTGACTTATCAAGGTAGGGACGTTTTCTTAAATTCATTTTACTTTTAAGAGTTGTTATAAGTCGATAATAGTATGAAAAATATATTTTTATAATTACATGAGTTATATGAATTGTATTGAAAAGTATGGATGTATGTTTCGAAAATTTGGTTTAAGATTTAAATAGGCTCATATTTTAGTATTAAATATTTTAAGAGTTGTAATACTCGAGCCATCAGAGTGGCGCAACCGGAAGCGTGACATTTTGATAATTAGGGTGTTACACAAAGAACCATGTAATATAAATTGACAATCCAAGGTAAGAATAATAGCAATTTTAATATTGATGGTTGGCTGGTTTATTATGCATGCAACACTCACAAAAGAATTTCAAATGATTGATGATTTTATCTTGCTCACTTTATGAAATCTTTTCTTATATTCCTTCCTTGAAATAAGCTTTTCATTCGTTTCTTTTTTTAGCTTCTTGGGTGATTTGCACCATTTGTTTTTATAGCTTCGACTCTAAATGCTTTGTTTTCAAGTATTACCACCTGATACATAAGCACCACAAGCATATAACTAGAGAACTCTTTAAGCTTTACTTTTGTTTCTTTTCTTTACTCTCTAATCATTAATACTCAGAACCTTGAATTTTGAGGGAGTCCTTTGCACTTGAGCCTAACTTTGACTCTAAGTGTTTTGTTTTCAAGCTTTTTGCCTGATACATAAACACTACAAGTACTTGACTAATGAGTTGTCATTGGTACTCAGAGCCTTCAGCTTTCTCATTTTTCCCTTTCTCTTCTTTTTTTTTTCTATACTTGATCATTAATTGACAAGCTTCTTCAAATTTTTTAAAATTTCAAAGATTTTATAAAGTGTTCTTGATAAAAATTTCAATCAAACAAAATTCAAATGTGTTTGAGCAAAAATAGTCATGCTAGCCTTCTAATACTCATATGCTCATACTAGCTTCTTCTTTAATTATCCTGTTTGTTGATGATCATGATGCCTAATTGTCTTGACTCACAAATTTTAAGATGATAATCATGATGTAAAGGCAATATATTACAATTCAAAATTATATTATGCTTATCTAAAAGGAAGAATACACATGCATATAATTAAAAAGGAAGGAAACAACCTTAGCTATCTTTGCCTTTCTCTTCATTATCTTCTTCTTTATCCCCTTTTAAGCTATATAGAGCATAGCTTCTAACACTAAACTTAGAATAGTTTCTTGTCCTCAAACAACAAAGAAAGAGAAATAATGGTGATGGAAATAAGAGTAAATAAGACTAGCAAGTGAAAAAAAATCAAGCAATGCAGAGGTCTTATTCAAAATAAATTAATCAAATTAAAACAAAACTCAAGAAAAACTAAAATAGTATAAAATATCTAGATTGTTAATGTGTTGCATGGTGATTGTGGCAATACCAAACTTGTGTGAGGACACCAAACTTAGTGTGATACAATCTATGTAAAACTAGGCCAAGTATCCAGTGGGATACAAATTTGGTGTAGCACACCAAACTTAATCCATGAACACATACACAATCTTAAGCAAAACAAAAAGGAGAATGAAAAGAAAATACCAACTTAGGTTGCCTCCCAACAAGCGCTTCTTTAACGTTGCTAGCTTGACGATTGTTCTTGAATTTTCTTCCTTTTCTTCCAGTTGGTTAAAAGAAATGACTCCAAGGGAGAAGAAGGGAAAATTTGTTCCCCCTGATATAAATTTCTCCTAACAAGATTTCTTTTATTGTTATTAGCTTGATTCACCTTGCTTGTTGGGGTAGAGGTTGGATTGCTTTTTGCCGACCTTCTCTTTTTCATGGATATTTTCTTTTGTCTCTTGGTCACAATCCCCTTTTCAATGCTTTTCTTAGTTTTCTTCACTTCTTTGATTTCAAAATTTGGATGTTGTGTGATGGTTGAAGTGTATCTTTCATCAAGAACATCTTGAATTGGTGGTTCAATAAACTCACCCTCTATGTTACTCTCTGTTTCATTGGAGTATAGATTTTTATAATTGTTTTCATCCCTTACAACCTCCTTTGTTTGTGCATCTTCCTCTTCTTCCATGTGTCAGGGTGGAGAGTTCTCTAATTCATTGGAGTATGAACTTCTTCCATAGGAGTTTACATTGTATCTCTTGGGAAGTAATTTTCTTGTTCCTCTTCCTGGGACTTGATAATCAACTCCACATATTTCTCTATATTTTTGAAACTCATTCTTATATCATGTATGCATTCTCTCATGAAAAGCTCAAGAGCTAATGGTTCTTGATATGAATAAGGAGATGGTGGCTCTTGATATGAATAAAAAGGAGATGATGGTTCTTGATAGTTGGAACATGGAGCACTGAAGTTTCTTTGGTCTTGACTTTTCCAACCAAAATTCGAGTAGTTCCTCCATCCACAGTAATATCAATCACTCCTTGGGTGTGAATAGTAAACCATGTGATCTCTCTCCATTATTTTCCTTAGCACAAAACACCAAATAGAATTCAATGCACTATATGGTAAACAGAAAAGCTAAGAAGAAAAAACAAAAAGAGATATTAATTTTTTTTCTTTTTTTATTTTTTAAAAAAAATCATTTTTTTAAATAAAAAAATTTCGAAAAAGGAAAAAAATATAATGTAAAAATAAAATAAGAAAATTAAACAAAGAAAAAGTCTAATCTAAGTAATCAATCAACTGGTAGTTGTTAATCACAATTAATTCTCGACAACGGCGCCAAAAACTTGGTGCGGAATTAGAATACCACAACTGAACCGGCAAGTGCACCGGGTCATACCAAGTAAAAACTCAGGTGAGTGAGGGTCGATCCCACGAGGATTAATAGATCAAGCAACAATAATCAATTGATTATTCTAGTCAGACAATCAAAATTTAGGGTTTCAATAGCAAATAACATAAAAACAGAAAATTAAATAAGAGCAAACAAAAATTGGTTAAGAAAATAATATGATAAAAATAGTTAAGGTGTCAGAGATATTTAAATTTTTGGATTAATATTCAATGTTAACTACCTTGATCATATAAAGATTATGTTCATGGTAAACCTTAAGTGATTAAACCCTGATTCTTTAGTAATTTATTAATCTCTTCTAACTCAATCAACCGCTAATTCCTTAGTCACTTGATTGAATTAGAAGATTAAGTTCAATTCTAGTTTGAGCCATACAAACCCTAGATACCAAAAAATAAGACGATTATATGTCACGTATCGCGTTAAATCCAGATAAATAGAGAGTTGTGAGGAATTGATTTCAAGATGTAATTCTAATGATATAACTTTTTCAAAATTCAAATAGAATTCAAGTTGAATTAGAGTTATTTCTCAATAATCACTAATTCTTAAGATGAAGAACGAAACCAATTCTTAAACAATAATCAAAATATTAATCAAGAGTAGAAAAAGAAATAATTATTAATCCATCAAAGTAAATAGAACTCTTAATCTTAACAATGGAGGCTTAGTTTCTCATGGATAAAATAAACCCTAGTAGAAAAAAGTATGAAAGTGTGGAAAACTAAAATTAGGAGAAGAGCCTAAGTCCAGATCTTTTCTCCTTTCATATCTAATCCTAATTAATGTAAAATATATTTTCTAAAATTAAATAATATTTTTTTCTATTTGTTAATAAAATAAAAGTTTTTATTAAAAATTAAATAAAATCTCCGTGCCAATGCTTGATGGATGTGGGGACCAGCGTTTCTCTTTGAACTAGCGCCTAACTTCAAGAAAGTGAAGTTAGGTGCTGCCTTGGCCGAATGGAACTTGAAGCTTCTCCTTTCATATGGCGCCTAATATGGCGCCTAACTTGGGAAATTCTAAGTTAGGCGCCACCTTGGTTGAATGAACTTTGAGCATTTTATGATCATGGTGCCTAACTTGGGAAATTCCAAGTTAGGTGCCACCTTGTCCATGTGTCCTTAAAGAAAGAGTAAATTATTATATATTGTTGGAAAGCTCTGAAAGTTAGCTTTCCAATGCCACTAGAACCGCATCAATTGGACCTCTATAGCTCAAGTTATTTCTGTTGGAGTGCAAGGAGGTCAGGGTTGATAGCATCATTCACTTTCTTCCTTTTCTGCTACACAAAGTTGTCAAATCTATCCGAATGCTACCTAAAATAAATAAAATTGCACACAACTCAAAGTAGCATTCATAGTGGCTTAAATGTACTTAAATCTTGATTAAACTTACAAATTCAAATGCAAATTCATTAGGAAAAGATAGGAAAGATGCTCACGCATCACTTCTCCAGAATTTTCGTTGATTTTGATTTTCTACGGAGGTAGAAAGTTCGTTTTAAAGTTAAAAGTTTTTAATTCATGAATTCTCAAAAGCTTAATGAGTAATTACAAATAATTTCTGACTGTCTAGACTAGTTGAATGGAGAATTTATGTTGGATTTGTGACTGTGAAAATAACTGAATTTGACGAATATGTGCTTGGTTCCTTGAATGTTTGAGGATGCTAAAATTCTGATTTCTAGTTGATTGTGGTGAGAATTGCCAAAATTGTGGTTGTGAATAAATTATGTGTATGCTTTGGTAAAATAATGTATGAATTGAGAATAGTGTATTGATCGGAATTGTGTGGGACGGATGAAATGGCTGACTTGACTGATTTAGTAATTAATTTGATTGATTCTGAATTGAGTACTAGTTTGGAATGAGATAAGTTAAGGAATGATGGAAGTGAGGGAGTCGTGAGGGTAGTGAAGTCTATTTTTAAGAGGAGGCTCTGTCTGAATTCTTGTAAAAATATACGAAAAAATGATTTTATTTTGGAAACCTGATTTACAAACTTATTTTGAGAAATAACTCTATGTTAGAAAAAGATTTGGTTTATATATTTACTCATAATGGAGAAAAGGGTTTTTATATTAAAAATTTGATTTATTGGAAGTGATCTTTGAGAATTGAAAATAAAATTATAATAATATTGAATTTGATTTGTTTGAGTTATCAAGAAGGGTTTTTGAGAATTGAAGATGATTTGGTAAGGACCCTTAAAGGGTGGTAAAGCCCAAATTTTAGAGGAAATGATGTAGAAATTTTTTTATAAAACTCCAAGACTTGTTTAAAACGTTATTTAAAAGAAAATTTAATTTAAGAATCATATTAATTAATTTTGATTTATTAAGAAAAGATTCTTGTACAGTTCGATTTATTAAGAACAGTATAATGTTTTAAGTTCAATCTATTGAGAAAAAATTGTTTCAAGTTAGGAATTAAGTTCGGTTTATTAAGAAAAATTACTTTTATCTTGATTAAATGTTAAAGAAGTTTGGGTATTTGAAAGTTAAAGATTTTAATGCTAAGATTGAAAGTATACCTATAAGGTGATGTGGAGGTAAGAGTGATTGATTATTTGGTGATGTGGAGGTATGCTTGGTAACATGGTGATGCGAAAGTATGAAAAAAGAAAAGGAATGAGAAACTAGGAATGAAAGGATAGTTGAATATTGTATGTTTGAATGAGCCTTTGTGCCAAATTGCTAATACGAAAGTGCCTGCCTGACTGATAGTCTAAGATTGCTAATGCAGGAATGTTCGCCTGACTAATAGACTGTTTCTTACCGTGATGTCAAGATATCTTGACTGACATGGGTTAGCCCATGATAATAATTGTGCCTAACTAACACGGTAAAGAGACCATATTTGGGGTTCGCCCCTAGTAACGTCAAGTTGCGAGTAGACAACCGACGCATGAGTTCATGGTCTTCTTAGGACAGACATGCATCATATTGTTTGCACATTTGTATTTGGTTGTGTTTTGCTTGTTGTATTTACCTTGTGATTGTGCTAATTGTCTTATTCTGCCTTGCTTGTGTGTTCAATTGGATCTTTAGTACTATTAGTTTATGTATTGAAGTGATTAAGAATTAATGCTGTAAATGAGTTTTATTTTAACTTTAGAAATTTTAAAGAAAGCAATTAATTATCTAAAGTAAAATTAAAAAGTATTTTCAAAAGTTTGATAAAAGAACAGTTTTACCGAGTAAAATTAATTATTCGCATTTCGTGCATTACTTTTACGGCATTTACTTACCCTGCTGAGAACATGTGAGGACGATGTTTTCACCCCCTATAGATTTTTCTTTCAGCAACAGGTTTAGAAATTCTTAGCGCGGAGCCGTGACTAAACATCAGAGCCTTATGTACATATGTATCTGTATCTTCTGTATTTGGTTTAGCTTTGGATTTTTCCCTCGCCATTTATTGTCTTTGATTTTTAGAGAGGTAGGGCTTGTATTTGAGAATCTTGATATAATTCTAAGTATATAATGCTACGTGAATATATGTGTGAGTCATTTTGATTAAGTGGTTAAAAATGAAGACTCTACGTTTTCTTTATTAAAATTCTAGTTTATATTCACAAAGGCTCGATATTAAATAAAAATAGTATAAAATAAAAAGATTTAGAGATAAGTAATGCCTAAATTTTTATTACGATCATAAGGTGATAAAAGTTAGGGTGTTACAACTGCCAAGGCACAACTGTTGTCATTCTATTTCTGTCTTTACCATGATATTAGAGAAGGAGGCAGTGATGGCAGTTATGGTGGTAATGATGACAATAATAGTCGTAGTTGGGGATGAGAGTGGTGGTGAGGAAGGATTTGAATGGTGATAGAATTTGGGATTGAAGGAGTGGTGATATAGAGTAAAAAGAGAAATTAAAGTTAGGTTATATTAGAATATTTTTAAAATTTCAAGTTACTTTTTATGGTTCGAGTAGTTTTATTATTAAAAGTCTATTTTTTATGAATAAAATTAATAATTTTATTTATTCGTAGATAAATTTATCAATATTATAAATTTTTATAAATAAAAATATGTTTAATTATTCTGTTGGTCCATATAGTTTTGCAAAATTTTTAGTTAGGTCTTTATACTTTTTTTTCTTTTAATTGGATTTTTGTACTAATTTTTTATTTCAATTAGATCCCTATTGGTAGTAATTAATTTAATTATATAGGGACCTAACTAAAAAAATTTTAATATAAGTACTCAAATAAAATATATATATATATATAAATAAGAACTCAATTATAAAAAAGATTAGTACAAAGATCTAATTAAAAGAAAAAAAATATAAAAACCTAATTAAAAATTTTATAAAACAGAATAATTAAACTTTAAAAATAATAATTTACTTCTTAATTAATTATCAGCAATTAATATCATATATTAGTATATTGAACCGTGGATGTAGAGTGAATGAGGGTGGAAAGAATGGGATTTGAGGGAAAGAGTGGGCAAATTCCAAAACCTCGCATAAACGTGAGTGGTGTCAACTGTCAAGCATAGTCCACTTTCCACCTTGTGGGCAACCATAGACATACACCATCTATGGTTGGAAAAGAAAACAAATGTAAACGTTTATGGGCTAATAATGTCAATGTCTGCCATGATTTTTTATTTTCGGTCAAACTTTCAAGGCATCACAAACACTGACACACTAGCCATTCACACGCATTAAATAATTTTATTCATTATTTATTAAATTTAGATCTTCTAAATTTTAAATTTTATTTTAAAAATTAAAGTTTAATTTCTCATCAAACTCAAAAAAATATAAGAGAAAAATTATTTAAAAATAAAAAATCAAATTTTACTTTCTAAAATAAAATTTAAAATTTAGAGTATCCAAATCTCTATTTATTTATTGTCAAGTTTAAAATCCAAATATAACAACATTAAAAAACCATTCAACTAAAATCTAAACTGTTCTGCCATAAATTCATGACTATGATATATTGGTACATGACCACACTCGCACATTTAAAAGTACGGTTCCAGATCCATTTTGTGAGAATAGCCATACTACCGACATGTTATATAATTAATTAGTCAATATTAAGCAACTCTTCCAACAAAAATGTTAAAATCATTTTGTATAAAAATATTTATTTAATCATACTTAAACTTAATAAAGATAAAAATAAAGTTTTTAAACATATCAAAATTAAATTCAATAATTTACCATTCAAAAATTTAAAAAATATTTTTATATAAGTAATTATAAAACTTTTGTTAGAATATTTATGTATTATTATTATTTGGAAAAGGCTACCCACCCTATCATAGTCCGTTGTTAATAATACATGGAAAATTTAAAAATATCTTTAGTTGCCTCAACGTACATTGTATTGTATTAAGTCTCCAAACAAAAAAAAAACGTACATTGTATTAAATGATCAACAGGAGAATTAGTATTTAAGTAAACATATTGTCTTCGACTCTTATATATGTCAAAAATTAATTCATCGCATATGAGTTATTATATGTTTAAGATCAAATTTAAATTTTAATACTTATTTAAATAAACGAATTAATTATTTAATTAATATAATATAATTTTTATTTTTTAATTTTAAAAAATACTATATATATCATTTTGTATTTATATTTAAATATATATTATTATTTTTAATATATATTTTATATAAATAACTAATTTAATAATTAATTTTAATATATCTGATTAATTTTCTTTTTGTTAAGCAAGGTCAACAAGCATTATTATATTTAATTCAATAAAACTAGTGTAGTAGGCACTTTTCCATTGTAGGAATATTCATTTCATTGTCGTTATTTTTAATTAATCTGTTTAGTTAACTAACACCGCAAAGGATAATCTACCTTCTGTATCTCTAAATATCCAAAATAAAAGTGTGCCAACACTGCAGTTTCAACAAATAAGCAATCGACAAAAATTAATTATATATATATATATATATATATATATATATATATATATATATATATGTATGTATGTATGTATGTATGTATGTATGTATGTATGTATGTATATGGACCAATTACATGTATAAGTCAATTTGAATAATTTTATAAAAAAAATTAAAAATTTTAATTTTAAAAATTTTAAATATTAGGATTAGGTTTAAAAACACACACCATTTACATTTAACCCCAAACATAATATTTTTCTTTGTTTTTTCTTCTCACAGCGTGCGCCTCCACTTCTCCTCTCTCAATATTTTATCTCTACAGCACCAACCCCTCTCTATCCAACCCTAATCGCGTGCAATACTTCATGAATTACGTTGCGCTGCGCCGTGCCGTTGGCACTTCCACGATCCGTGGACTCTTTCCGGGGCGCGCGCCTCCGTGTCCTCCCTCCACATCTTTTCTTGACAACGCCAGTCCCTTTCCATCCAACTCTGATCGTGCGCGACACTTCATACAACATGTCGCGCTGCACCACCGGCCCTTCCACGGCCCGTGATCACCACGACGAAAAGCTTATCCTTGCAACACGTCTCACCGCGCCGCTAGCCCTGCTTCTCGTTCTTCTTCTCCTTCTTCTTTTTCTTCTCCTTCACATTCTCTTTCTCCTTCTCCTCTTTTTTCTTCTTGGTTTTGGATAATTCTTTTTATTAGTTCTAGATTTATTTTCTCTAATGATTTAGATTTTCTTCTTGTATTGATTTTGGATGACTTTTGTAATAGTTTTATATATTTCTTTTCTTAGTTTTCGAATGTTCTTTTTTCAATATTTTATTGGATATCTCGTTTTATTACATTTTAGAATTTTGAAAAGATTTTGAATATCTCATTTTTTTTAGGTTTTGAATGTTTCTTTTTGTTACCTTTCAGATGTTTCTTTTTATTTTTTAAAATGATTTAAAAATTTTAAAATAATTTTACAATGATTTTGGATGTTATTATTTTTCAATGTTTCTTTCTCTTAAGTTTTGAATGTTTCTTTTTCTTATATTTGGATGTTTCTTCTTTTTGTATTACTGTTTTAATAGTTTTAGATTTTTTTTTCCAATATTTTGTTGGATGTTTCATTTTGTTAGATTTTGAAATTTCAAAAAATTTTTGGATATATTATTTTTGTTAAATTTTGGATGTTTCTTTTTGTTACGCTTCGAATAATTTTTTATTAGAAATTTTTAAAATGATTTTAAAATTTTTAAAAGATTTTTATGTTTGTTATTATTTGGTTTTAGAAGTTTTTTTATTTTGGATATTTTTTTATTAGATTTTGGATGTTTTTTATGATAATTTGAATTCACGTAATCTTCAACAAAATAATTGAAAAAAAATTGTTACATGGTTGTACTCCTTGTTTGTTACCTAATGGATTGAATTACAAATATACAAAGCAAATTAATTTCTAGCAAATTGTCACGGTAAATTTTAGAATGTTAGATTTAACAGTATTTATATAGTTTTTTAGAGTGTTTGAGAATGTTCTAGATGGTTTCGGATAGGGATTGTAATACCCGGTCTAACCGAAATTAATTAAATAATAAGTTAAGTAGAAGCGAATATGGTTGGAAGATTTGGCAATTGGAATTTGATGATTTAAATATGATATTTGGATTCAGTGAATTTTTCCGAGTCGGAAGACATAGTTTTCTGCGTAAAAGCGCGCAGTGAAATTTTGACCGGCAGTACCGGCTGAGACCTGTCTGGTACTGTAGCTGACAAAATTGATTATGAGTAAATAGGATTAAGAAATGAGAAATTATAATTAGGGGAGGTAGAAATATTTGAAGTGCGATTTAGAGTGCTAATCTTAAAGGTTTTGGTCCAAAATTGGACCAACGGACAAAAATAAGTGAACCGGGTCTAAATGGACCCAAGACCCAACATATATAAACATTAGTTATGAGCATTTCAGCTTATTTTACCCTAAAGGAAGGGTTGGGGCACTAAAATTGAGAAGAGAGAAGAGAAGAGAGAAAACCTAACTCTCTTTGATTTTCAAACCACCATAACTTGAGCTACGGAGCTCCGATTGACGAGCCGTTTGTGGCCACGCATCACTCTTCTTATCCTCTACAATTATATCTAAGTTTTGTGGTGAGTATTCCATTCATCTCTGCCCAGTTTTCGAAATTCTCTACTGTTACACGTTTTTGGGTAGTTAGTGTTGAAATCTTGTAATTTTGGGTGTTTAGGGATACTTCAACATGGATTCCAAGTGGGTTCTATCCCTACTTCATATGGGCTGAGGTAAAAAGTGCTCAAATCCTTGTGATTTGTCATTTTTATGAGTCCTAGGTTGATGTATGTATGTGATATTGGTTATGTTAGTGTATTTGATGATCTTGGTGCACAATTGGGAGATTGGTGTTGCTTGAGGAGCTTTGGTAAGGCTTGGGGCTAAAGTTGGTGGAGACTTCTAAAGGCTCAATTGATTTAGCTACAAGAGGTACGGTTTAAGTTTCATTTAAGTACTGTGTGGTGTGATGAGAATTCCTAGGCTAGATGCCCCTAGGATTAAGTTTGGATTGTGTAAATGGTTGGTGCTAATATGCATAGTTGGTATGTAATGCGAATTAATGATTGGGTTGAGAATTGTGTGGCCTTGTATGCTTGGTGTATTGAAAATTTGATGTATTGGGTAATGAGTATTGATTTGTGGTTTATGCATTTAAATTATGAAATTGGGCTGGAGGCCGTAAATTTTGGGCAAAAGGCCGGAAAGAGGTAAAGAAGGTAAGTTGATGTGTGCATTGTATGATGACACAAGTGATTGGATGAATTTCAGATAATGAATATGCGAATGATTGGGTTGGTTATTGAATAATAAGGTTTGAGGAGTTGAAGTGTGGAATTTGGTAATTTTGGGTTAAATTATGTAGATGAGGTATGTTTGGTTTTGGTTGAGAAATATTATGTGGTCATATATGTGATTATAATTATTGATGTCTTGATGGTATGATGATGCATGAGAGATATGTATGTTGTGATATATGCTTGAGGAATGATTAAGGTTGATTTGTGAGTGAAACCACGTGATAGTGAGTATGATATTGATTATGTATAATGATAGTTGATTGGAAATAGTATTGTTGGAAATTGGGATGAAGAAGGATGTATGACATGTTGATGTGTTTGTAATTTAGCCATTTGTTTGAAATGGGTAAAAATGGTTATATGGTGATTTTGTGAATCGTGGTAAAGTGTTAATGTATGAGTTGAGGAGGCTTGATGTTGATTTTGGTATATTTTGATTGATTTCAAAAAGGGTTGAAACTAGCATGTTTTGGTTGATTTTGAAAAGGGTTGAAAATGGCTTGTTTTGAAAAGGGCACCTTGTGGTTTTGAGTGAAAATATAGTTTTTGGGCATACTTTGACAGGACATAACTTGGACTGCGGATTTCTGTTTTGCGCCAAACTTGTTTAGAAGTGAAATTGGATCCGGGATGTCCATGTCGTTCGAAGAACGGGTGAAAAACGATTTAAAATGAGAAAGTTATATCCGTCAGAAGATTGGGGGTGAATCTGTGAATTCTGCAGCTTTAACTTAAAAATTTTTAGCAAATGACCCTCCACGCGTAGGCGCACTTGGCGCGTACGCGTCGTTCTTCAAGAAGGCACCATCCACGCATGCGTGGTGTGCGCGCGCGTCGATGCGCTGCACCCAATGCCCACCATTTTCCCGAGAGTTGTGCTAGAGTTGTGCCAGTTTTGTGCTTGGGGCGCAAATGCACCCACGCGTACGCGTGGCTGACGCGTACGCATCATTATGCCTAGCAAAGAGGAAGGAGCTAGGAGATGTGGTAACTTGAAAATGAAGCAAGGGGAGAAGTTGTGATCAATGATGATCAAAGATGATTATATGAGATATGGAGGATGACGGTAGAAGTACCGTGTATGCCATGAACCGAAGGGCTATATTTATTGATAAATGGCTGGTTCTTGATTGAACCATGAGCCGGATGGCTGAGTTATTGCCGGGTTACGGCAAAGCCATTATTGATTATGGCTGAGTATAAATGCATATATGATTAATGAATGAATGTGTTAAATGGATAATAATGGAAAATGTTGAAATGTGATGTGTAACACCGGGTAGTAGGTAGTGGCATTGTCCACTTGCTCCGGGTATGAGACGGAAAAGGATGTTTATGATAAATGAGTTTAATTATGGAGTTTTGAATGAATGTATTTGTGATACCTGGGTAGTAGTAAGGGTTGTGGTTCGTCCCACTTGCTCCAGGTTAATGTTTGAGATTTGATAACAATGATGATTGCTTTTAAACTGAACGAATGTATGTTTTGAGATCCTGGGCAGTAGCAAGGGATGTGGTTCGTCCCACTTGCTCCAGGTCAGAGATTGTGACGCCTGGGTAGTAGCGGCAGTAGTGGTGAATCCACTCGCTTCAGGTTGAGCTTTTAAACACCCGCCTGGGTAGTAGCCGCAGTAGTGGTTATTCCACTGGCTCTGGGTTGAGCGGGTAGTAGCAAAGGGGTTGTAGCTCAAACCTACTTGCTCCGCAAGGGATGTTTCTGTCCAATGGTTAGCTACCAGGACATGTCGGGTTGGCTATATAACCGATAGATGATATCATCAGCCATAGGGCAGGCATACATCATTTGCATATGTTTGAATTGTTTGGGTTTGCCTATTTGTTTTGGATTTCTACATCATATATGCTATGTTACCTAATTATGTGCTACTTATTCTACTTGTACCTTATTTGTGTATTACTTGCATGTATTGCTTGTGTTTGTACAACTGAGAGGCCCCTCATGCTGGTGTCGGTGGATGTTGGGGGCTGTTCTTGATGAGATGATTTGATGATACGATTGCATGATGATAATGATCCTTGAATGAGATAATTTGAGCTCCCTGGGAAGACGCAGTGATGTGGTTTCACTAGCTCCATGTGAGGGTATGATGTATTGATACAAAATTGCTGAGGTAGAACAACTGGAGATGGTTTTGCTTATAATTCTGAGTCTGATTCGTGGAAGAGTCAGCGAGTTGGGAAACATGTGTAACATGAACTAGATTTAGTATCCCCTTACGACAGTTGCCTATTCATGGATTAGTGAGAATCTAGGTTGGATATTTGGTGAAGAAGTTTAGGATGCTTAGTGAGTTTTCATTGCAGTGCATTGTATTTATTTGGCACTTTTACCGTACTAAAAACCCATGGGCACAGGGTTCTCATTCCGTATATATCTCTTGTTTTTCAGATACAGGTCCAGGTGCTCAGAAGTGAGCTGTGGTTCGTCTGAGAGACGGCGAAGATATTTATTTTCTCTACTTTGTGTTTTGTTTAGAATCTCTCCACTTTTGTTTTGAAAAGATTATATTATGTATTGAACTCTTTTGAAACTTTCCTATAGAGGCTCTTATGTTTCCTTTGGGAGAGATTAGGATATACTGTTGTCAACTACTTTCATACTGTACCCTAGCCGGCCTAAACTTTGCGGGTCGCGACTAGTGGCTATTACTTATGTTATATATATCTATCTGTTATCTATCTCTTAATCTCCTTTATGCCTTGTCCGTATATCACTTTCGGCTTCACAGTTTAACTTCTCGTTGTCGAAACGTGAGTGATAAGTCTTCGCGATTTTATTTCTACTCTTTTCAGGCTTCTCGATTAATACTCCTTTCGAAATTTACCTATATTTATATATTAAAAATCCACCTGAGAGTCGTACCACCGTAATATCATTACCTTATGACTCAAGCATAAGGATTTGAATATTAGGGTGTTACAGGGGTGGCAAATGAAGCGAAACCCATAGGGTCGGCCCACGAAACCCACCAAAAAAGACGGATTGGGCTGAAAATTTGAAACCACCAAACTTAAAATGTCTGACTAACCCGCATCGCCTAATCTGCGGGCTTTGGCGGGACAGGACAGGCTTTCCTGGTGAGCAAGACTTTTTTTGTTAATGCCATTTTTTTACAAATTTCTATGATGTTATTGATCTACAAGAGGATAAAGATGATAACTGAAGATGTTCTAAGTTATATTTTAGATTATGTTTTATGTTTGATTGATTATAAACTTGAAAAGATGTTTAATTAAATTTGGACAATGTTTGTTTTGCTTTGGATAATGTTAGTTTTATTATTTTATTTTAAAAAATTTGGTTTATGATTATATTTATTATATATTTATAATTATAAAGACTATCATGTTTGTAAATTTAAAAATTATAATTTGTTATTTTTTTTAGAAA